>NC_041388.1:486806732-486907957 GCF_002162155.2 Triticum dicoccoides
AAAGAGGGAGAGGGGGGCCGGCCACCTCTCCTAGTCCTAATAGGACTAGGGGAGGGGGGAGGCGCGCAGCCACCTTGGGCTGCCCCTTTCTCCTTTCCACTAAAGCCCATTAAGGCCCATATGGCTCCCGGGGGGTTCCAGTAACCTCCCGGTACTCCGGTAAAATCCTGATTTCACCCGGAACAATTCCGATATCCAAACATAGGCTTCCAATATATCAATCTTTACGTCTCGACCATTTCAAGACTCCTCGTCATGTCCGTGATCACATCCGGGACTCTGAACAACCTTCGGTACATCAAAATGCATAAACTCATAATATAACTGTCATCGTAACCTTAAGCGTGCGGACCCTACGGGTTCGAGAACAATGTAGACATGACCGAGACATGTCTCCGGTCAATAACCAATAGCGGGACCTGGATGCCCATATTGGCTCCTACATATTCTACGAAGATCTTTTATCGGTCAGACCGCATAACAACATACGTTGTTCCCTTTGTCATCAGTATGTTACTTGCCCGAGATTCGATCGTCGGTATCCAATACCTAGTTCAATCTCGTTACCGGCAAGTCTCTTTACTCGTTCCGTAATACATCATCTCACAACTAACATATTAGTTGTAATGCTTGCAAGGCTTATGTGATGTGCATTACCGAGAGGGCCTAGAGATACCTCTCCGACAATCGAAGTGATAAATCCTAATCTCGAAATACGCCAACCCAACATGTACCTTTGGAGACACCTGTAATGCTCCTTTATAATTACCCAGTTACGTTGTGACGTTTGGTAGCACCCAAAGTGTTCCTCCGGCAAATGGGAGTTGCATAATCTCATAGTTATAGGACATGTATAAGTCATGAAGAAAGCAATAGCAACATACTAAACGATCGGGTGCTAAGCTAATGGAATGGGTCATGTCAATCAGATCATTCAACTAATGATGTGACCTCGTTAATCAAATAACAACTCTTTGTTCATGGTCAGGAAACATAACCATCTTTGATTAACGAGCTAGTCAAGTAGAGGCATACTAGTGACACTTTGTTTGTCTATGTATTCACACATGTATTATGTTTCCGGTTAATACAATTCTAGCATGAATAATAAACATTTATCATGATTATAAGGAAATAAATAATAACTTTATTATTGCCTCTAGGGCATATTTCCTTCTGGTGCATAAGACCACTAGTTTCAAGAAAGGCAAGGGTAAAAAGAACTTTAAGAAGGACGGCAAGGGAGTTGCCGCGCCCGGTAAATCAGTTGCCGGGAAGAAGCCAAAGAATGGACCCAAGCCCGAGACTTAGTGCTTTTATTGCAAGGGAAATGGTCATTGGAAATGGAACTGCCCCAAGTACTTAGCGGATAAGAAGGCTGACAACGCCAAAGGTATATGTGATATACATGTTATTGATGTGTCCTTACCAGCGCTCGTAGTAGCTCCTAGGTATTTGATATCGGTGTAGTTGCTCATATTTGTAACTCAAAACAGGAGCTGCGGAATAAGCGGAGACTGGCGAAGGACGAGGTGACGATGCGCGTCAGGAATGGTTCCAAGGTCAATGTGATCGCTGTCGGCATGCTACCTACATCTACCTTTGGGATTAGTTTTAAACCTCAATAATTGTTATTTAGTGCCAGCTTTGCGCATGAACATTGTATCTGGATCTCGTTTAATGCGAGATGGCTACTCATTTAAATCCGAGAATAATGGTTGTTCTATTTATATGAGAGATATGTTTTATGGTCATGCCCCAATGGTTTATTTTTATTGAATCTCGAACGTGATGTTACACATATTCATAGTGTGAATGCTAAAAGATGTAAGGCTGATAATGATAGTCCCACATACTTGTGTCACTGCTGCCTTGGTCACATTAGTGTCAAACACATGAAGAAACTCCATGCAGATGGACTTTTGGAGTCTCTTGATTATGAATCATTTGACACGTGCGAACCATTCCTCATGGAAAAAATGACCAAGACTCCGTTCTCCAGAACAATGGAGCGAGCAACCAACTTATTGGAAATCATACATACTAATGTGTGTGGTCGAATGAGCGTTGAGGCTCGCGGTGGCTATCGTTATGTTCTCACCCTCACTGATGACTTAAGTAGATATGGGTATGTCTACTTAATGAAACACAAGTCTGAGACCTTTGAAAAGTTTAAGGAATTTCAGAGTGAGGTAGAGAATCAACATGACAGGAAAATAAAGTTCTTACCATCAGATCGTGGAAGGGAATAGTTAAGTCATGAGTGTGGCATGCACTTAAGGAAATGTGGAATTGTTTCACAACTCACGCCGCCTGGATCACCTCAACGTAATGGTGTGTCCTAACATCATAATCACACTCTATTGGATATGGTGCGATCTATGGTGTCTCTTACCGATATACCGCTATCATTTTTGGGTTATGCTTTAGAGACTGCCGCATTCACTTTAAATAGGGCTCTGTCGAAATCCTTTGAGACGACACCGTATGAATTATGGTTTGGGAAGATCTTTGTTGCAAAGAATGGATCCTTTCAGGAGAAAGAGTTTCTCTCAAAAGAAGTAACTGGGAGGAAAGTAGAACTTGATGAGGTACTGCTTCTTGAACCGGAGAGTAGCGCAGCTCAGGAAGATGTTTTTGTGGTGCCTGCATCGACTAGAGAGGAAGTTAATGATGATGATCATGAAACTTCGAATCAAGTTGCTACTAAACTTCATAGGTCCACGAGGACACGTTTCGCACCAGAGTGGTACGGCAACCCTGTCCTAGAAATCATGTTGTTAGACAATGGTGAACCTTCGAACTATGAAGAAGCGATGGCGGGCCCTGATACGTCTCCAACATATCTATAATTTTTGATTGTTCCATGCTATTATATTATCTGTTTTGGATGTTAATGGGCTTTATTTTACACTTTTATACTATTTTTGGGACTAACCTATTAACCGGAGGCCCAACCCAAATTGCTGTTTTTTTGCCTATTTCAGTGTTTCGTAGAAAAGGAATATCAAACGGAGTCCAAACGAAATGAAACCTTTGGGAACGTGATTTTTGGAACAAACGTGATCCAGAGTACTTGGAGTGGATGTCAAGAAATGAACAAGGCGGCCATGAGGCAGGGAATGCGCCTAACCCCTGGGGGCGCCCTCCCCCCTCATGGGCCCCTAGTGGCTCAACCGACCTACTTCTTCCTCCTATATATGTTCACATACCCCGAAAACATCTAGGAGCACCACGAAACCCTATTTCCACCGCCGCAACCTTCTGTACCCAAGAGATCCCATCTTGGGCCCTTTTCGGAGCTCCATCGGAGGGGGCATTGATCAGGGGGGGGGCTCTACATCAACTCCATGGCACCTCCGATGATGTGTGAGTAGTTTACCTCAGACCTTCGGGTCCATAGCTAGTAGCTAGATGGCTTCTTCTCTCTCTTTGGATCTCAATACAAAGTTTTCCTTGATTCTCTTGGAGATCTATTCGATGTAATCTTCTTTTGCGATGTGTTTGTCGAGATCCGGTGAATTGTGGGTTTATGATCAAGTCTATCTATGAACAATATTTGAATCTTCTCTGAATTCTTTTATGTATGATTGGTTTATCTTTGCAAGTCTTTTCGAATTATCAGTTTGGTTTGGCCTACTAGATTGATCTTTCTTGCAATGGGACAAGTGCTTAGCTTTGGGTTCCATCTTGCGGTGCTCGATCCCAGTGACAGAAAGGGAAACGACATGTATTGTATAGTTTCCATCGACGATAAAAAGATGGGGTTTATATCATATTGCATGAGTTTATCCCTCTACATCATGTCATCTTGCTTAAGGCGTTACTCTATTCTTATGAACTTAATATTCTAGATGCATGCGGATAGTGGTCGATGTGTGGAGTAATAGTAGTAGATGCAGGCAGGAGTCGGTCTACTTGTCACGGACGTGATGCCTATATACATGATCATACCTAGGTATTCTCATAATTATTCGCTTTTCTATCAATTTCTCGACAGTAATTTGTTCACCCACCGTAATACTTATGCTATCTTGAGAGAAGCCACTAGTGAAACCTATGGCCCCCGGGTCTATTTTCCATCATACAAGTTTCCAATCTATTTTATTTTGCAATCTTTACTTTCAATCTATATCATAAAAATACCAAAAATATTTATCTTATTATTATCATCTCTATGAGATCTCACTCTTGCAAGTGGCCGTGAAGGGATTGACAACCCCTTTACCGCATTGGTTGCGAGGTTCTTATTTGTTTGTGTAGGTACCAGGTGACTCGCGTGTGGTCTCCTACTGGATTGATACCTTGGTTCTCAAAAACTAAGGGAAATACTTACGCTGCTTTACTGCATCACCCTTTCCTCTTCAAGGGAAAACCAACGCAGTGCTCAAGAGGTAGCAAGAAGGATTTCTGGCACCGTTGCCGGGGAGAACTACGCCAAGTCAAGACATACCAAGTACCCATCACAACTCTTTTGCTTCGCATTACATTATTTTCCATTTGCCTCTCATTTTCCTCTCCGCCACTTCACCCTTGCCGTTTTATTCGCCCTCTTTTTCCGTTCCCCTTCTCTTTTCTAGTTTGCCTCTTTTGCCTGTTTCTTGTTTGCTTATGTGTTGGATTGCTTGCTTGTCATGATGGCTCAAGATAATACTAAATTGTGTGACTTTGCCAATACCAACAATAATGATTTTATTAGCACTCTGATTGCTCCTCTTACCGATGTTGAATCTTGTGAAATTAATACTACTTTGCTGAATCTTGTCATGAAAGATCCTTTTTCTGGCCTTCCTAGTGAAGATGCTGCTACCCATCTAAACAACTTTGTTTATTTGTGTGATATGCAAAATAAGAAAGATGTGGATAATGATATTGTTAAGCTTAAGCTATTTCCGTTTTCGCTTAGAGATCGTGCTAAAGCTTGGTTTTCGTCTTTGCCTAAAAATAGTATCGATTCATGGAATAAGTGCAAAGATGCTTTTATCTCTAAGTATTTTCGTCCCACTAAGATCATCACTCTTAGAAACGATATTATGAATTTTAAGCAACTTGATCATGAACATGTTGCACAAGCTTGGGAGAGGATGAAATTAATGATACGTAATTGCCCTACACATGGTTTGAATCTTTGGATGATTATACAAAAAAATTATGCTGGATTGAACTTTGCTTCTAGAAATCTTTTAGATTCGGCAGCGGGAGGCACTTTTATGGAAATCACTTTAGGAGAAGATACTAAACTCCTAGATAATATTATGGTTAATTATTCTCAATGGCATACTGAAAGATCTACTAAAAAGGTGCATGCTATAGAAGAAATTAATGTTTTGAGTGGAAAGATGGATGAACTTAGGCTAATAAGAGTGTTTCTTCTGATCCTAATGAAATGCCTTTGTCTACTTTGATTGAGAACAATAATGAATCTATGGATGTGAATTTTGTTGGTAGGAACAATTTTGGTAACAACACGTATAGAGGTAATTTTAATTCTAGGCCGTTTCCTAGTAATTCCTCTAATAATTATGGTAATTCCTACAACAATTCTTGTGGAAATTATAATAATATGCCCTCTGATTTTGAATATAGTATTAAAGAATTTATTAGTTCGCAAAAGAGTTTCAATGCTTTCATTGAAGAAAAATTGCTTAAGATTGATGAGTTGGATAGGAACGTTGATAGAATTTCTCTTGATGTTGATTCTTTGAAACTTAGATATATTCCACCTAAGCATGATATTAATGAGTGTCTCAAAGCCACGAGAATTTCCATTGGTGAGTGCAAAGAAAGAGCCACTAGGATGCGTGCTAAGATAGATTGCTTTGTGAAAGCATGTTCTTCTAGTTTTCATGATAATAAGGATGAAGATCTAAAAGTAAATTCCAGTGAAATTTGAATTGAGGGAATTCTCAAGCCTCAGAAAAATCTTTTTTTAAAAAAGGGGCAAGAACCCTTAAACTTGCATTCAATGAAACCAAAATGGCCTTCATTAATGTTTGATAATTTTTGGCAAGGGTTTGGATCTAAACCAAAAATAGTGAACATTTTTAAGGTATTATTTTGGCACTGAATTTAAATCACTATTGTATTTGAATTTGGAATTATATTCATATTATATGGGATATATTTTCAAATAACTTTGAAAAGTTTTATGTGCTGTTGGAAAAGTCCATCTAGCAACATAAATTATTTAGAGGATATTTGTCACTGTTTTGAATTTGTTTAAACTTGAAAACAGTGGAAAAGTAAAAGAAAAACAAAACAGAAGAAAATAAAACAGAGGCAGAAGCTTACCTGGGCCACTACTGGCCTGGCACTGTGCCGGCCCAGCCGACTGGCCAGCGCCAGCCACCCCCTACCTCGCGCCAGAAGGCAGGGGCGCATGCTCGTCGCGCGCTGGCCACGCGCCGGGCCACCTCCGGATTCCCACCGTTGCCCCAATGCGCCTGTGAGCGCCACGCATCCCCCAGACCTCTCCCACTCCTCCCCGCGTTTCCCCTCCTCTCCCTCACTCTCTCCCGCGATGGCCGACGCGGCCATGGACGCGCCGCCCTGAACCACCACGGCCATAACCACCCCCTCGTCTCCTCTTCATGACCACGACCTCCTCTGTACTCCTCTACGCCTCTCCGTCGAGCCACGCTTCGCCGGAGGCCCTGAGACATCGCCATCAATGTCGTTTCGACCTCTGCACCGACGGCCGCCGTCGCATGATCCGCTGCCTCTGGAGCGTCCCCGAGCCTGCTGACCACCCCCTCGAACCCGCTGTGAGCTCCTGCTCCTCCCCCCTTGCTCAGCCCCTCCGTTCTCGTCCGTTAGCTGCTGCCCCGCGAAACCGAGCTCTGGCCATCGCCATGGCCAGCGAGCCTCGTGCTCCTGAGCTCCTCCGCTCGCCCCAGTAGCACCCTCCTGCTCACCATGCTTCCAGGATCCGAACGCACGCACCGGCTCGTCATGTCGTGCTCTGTAGCCCCTGCGCCCGCACACCACCGAACTTCGGCCGCCGCCTCGCTTGCCGCCATTGCTGTTTCCGACCACCTCATCCCCTCCCGCTTGCGTAGATGGATGCAGCCGAGCGCCCGCAACGCGTAGATGCCCTCCGCCGCGCGAATGGTCACCGGAATAGATATTCCGACAAGCCACCGTCGTCCTGTAAGGTCGCCGGTGACTTGATTCGGTGGTGCTGACATGGCAGTGGTTAGATTAGGGCCTAATCACTGCTTAGTTAACCTCTTAGTCAATGACAAGTGGGCCCCGCCCTGCTAACAGCTCTAGTTTAGGTTAATTATAACCCTGCTAGTCAACTGAGTCAATGCCACGCGGGCCCCACGGGTCAGGTTTGACCTGAGCAGCCCCGTTGACCTGTTGAAGTCAGCATGAGGTCATGCTGACGCAATAAATGATTTTCTGGATTATTTCTATTTTGGAAATTCTAGAAAATTAGCAAAACTTCAAAAAATCATAGGAATTAAACCGTAACTCCAAATGAAATAATTTATATATGAAAAATTATCAGAAAAATCCAAAGAATATGTTTATGGCATTTTCATGCATGTTTGAACAAGTTAACCTCACTGAATAGGACAATTCATGATTATGGAATAAATGGTAATTAGTTTTGGAGTTGGAATTTGCTATAGGTTTGAATTCCACTTCAATGAATATGATTAACTGTTGCACTAGGTCAATTCAGTACTTTAATATGACATATCATTCATATGAATGTGCATTGCATTGATTGTGGTTCCTTTTGTGTTTGTCGGTGGTTGTTCCCTTGGTAGATGTTGTTCCGACGTTGTGATCGTTGACACTGATGAAGACTCAATGCTATCTTCAGAAGTGCCAGGCAAGCAAAACCCCCTTGTTCATTCTGATACAATCCCACTCTCTCGCTCCTGCTCTCTTTTACTGCATTAGGACAACAATGATTCAACTGTTACATGCTGCGGTAGTTGAACCCCTTTCCTTTGCATGACCTGTCATTGCCACAGTAAATAGATGAAACCCACTAGCATGAGTAGGAGTTGTTTGAGCCCTGGTGTGCCTACTCATTCATGCTTGTTTGTCATGCCTGCTATTGCTTAGAGTTGAGTCAGTTCTGATTCATCGGGGATGAATTAGAGGCGTGAGAACATGTCCTACTGTTGTGAGCTAAGCGTGTGAACATGATTTGGTAAAGGTATCGGTGAGAGGCCATGTAGGAGTACATGGTGAGTTTTCTCATTGAAGCCGTCCTTAGGAACTGAGTTCTATGTTTGTGATCCATGAACAACTACTACCACACATTGGAATGCTTAAGTGCCCCTCTCGACTTATTAATCAACCTGATCTCTGTCTAGGAGTTGCAACTAGTTTCTGGTGTTTGTAGGTTGTGTTAGTAGTCTACCAAGTGGCACCCGGTACAGGTGGGCTTGGGACAGACTAGGCATAGTGGCATGGTGTACCAAGTGGCACACGGATGGTGGGCTTGGGAACTCTGCACACATCGTTTGGGGCCGTGAGCGACACCACGGCCGGATCTCCTCGCGGATGGAACCCGAATAGGCGATAAACCTGGACTAGAGACTTGTTGGTTAGTCAGGTCATGGCTGACTCGCTCGCCAGGCTTCCGCTTGAAGGTTGCCGAGATACATGATGTGTACATGGTGGTAAGTGGCGAGAGCGTGTGTGAAGAAGTACACCCCTGCAGGGTTATCATTATCTATTTGAATAGCCGGATTCCTCGGATATGGAAACTTGGACCCCTTGCATAGTTCATAGACAAGTGAAAGTGGATACTCTAAAATGCGCAAGATAAGCGTGAGTGCGATGGATGGCATTATCGTAGGGAGACGGGAGCGGATCCATAGTGGTGTATTGATATGGTGAATATGTGGACTCATGTGCGCCACCTCAAAAGAGTTACTTGCAGTCGTAGTTCAGGATAGCCACCGAGTCAAAGCTGGCTTGCTGCAATTAAACTCCACTACCCCTTTGTTGATACCGATGCATATGTAGTTAGTTCTGATGTAATCTTGCTGGGTACATTTGTACTCACGTTTGCTTAATTTATGTTTTGTAGAGAGACTTCAGTCTCGCTAGTAGTTCCACATGGACTTCGATGTTTAGCTTGTTACCTCAGCTACGATCTTGTACCCTTGGGAGGGTCTTGTAGTTAGTCAGGCTTCTGAGCCTTCTTCATTTGTAGTTGTCTGTACTCAGACAAGTTAAGCTTCCGCATGTGCTTGTTGCTTGTATGCTCTGTATGTTGGGTCATGAGACCCATGTTTGTAATACTTGGCTCCTCGGAGTCTAATGAATAAATACTTGAGTCATAGAGTTATGTTGTGATGCCATGTTGTATTTACACATATCGAGCATATTGTGTGTATGATTGAAATGCTTGGTATGCGTGGGATCCGACAACCTAGTTGTTCATCCTTGGTAGCCTCTCTTATGGGGAAATGTAGTCTTATGCTTCCATGAGCCATAGTAGTCTGCTACAGCCCGGTTCACCGGAGTCCTGCTAGCCCAGCACTACTGCTCCGGAACACTTGACTGGCCGGCATGTGATTCACTTCGTTCCTCTATCTGTCCCCTCGGGGAAATGTCACGCGGTGACATCCGGAGTCCTGCCTAGCCTGCTATAGCCCGGTTCACCGAAGCCCTATTAGCCCAGTGCTACAGCCCGGATTCGCACACTGCTGACCGACATACTCGATGTTGATTCATGTATGCCTGTCCCCGTAAGTTAGTGCCACTTTGGGTTCATGACTAGTCATGTCGGCCCGGGTTCTCTGTCATATGGATGCTAGCGACACTATCATATACGTGAGCCAAAATGCGCAAACAGTCCCAGGCCATGGTAAGGCGACACCCATGGGAATACCGTGCGTGAGGCCGCAAAGTGATATGAGGTGTTACCGGCTAGATTGATGTGACTTAGAATCGGGATCCTGACAATTTACATATAAAGTTTATTAAATTTGGAGCTACGTTTATTAAGTTATGAAATAAAGCATTTTAGCATGGCATAGGAGCAAATTTAACCAAACAACATTTTAAACATTTTAAACATGCATGAAAGTGGAAAATTATTAAACTACACAAAATTTTAAGCACTTTACATATTAAGTTTGTTTAATTCCGATGCACGGTTGTGGAGTAGTTAAATGCAAGAAGAACAGGGGCTTTTCTGTATGTAACATCCCAAATTTTCAATTTGGAATGTTATACATTAGATCATCACTGCATATCATATTTTATTTGCTTTTGTCCTTATCCAGAAATTCTACGCAACTCAAGGACCCACAGAGAGAGTTGGGGATTTCGTTATTTTCATATTTGAGTTTTCTCAAATTTTGAAAATAGCATCATTTGATTTTATTTACTTTATCTTCAATTATTTCTATTATAAAAATATGAGAGAGGGAATAAAATGACTTTCCCAAAATAAAGAAATATTGAGGATTTTAAAAAAATCAAATAAGATTTTATTTCGGAGTTTTTGGCTAGTTTATTTGAATTTAGGGAAAATTGCACGTTTTTCAAAACTCCATTTTAGGGCCAAGAAAATGTTCATCTTGTTCTAAATATTCTATTTAGGCGGTGAAAATTTATTTTGGCTTTTTTAGAGTTTTATTTTATTTTCTAGAAGTTTTCTTAGTTTCGGCGGAATTTGTTAAAAAAAGTACCGCGTGCTAGACTGGGCCGAAGGCACAACCGAGCCAGGCCAGGCCCAGGCCGCCGCCGCCTTCCCCCGCGGGAGACCGACCCGCCGCCACTGCCGAGTCCGGCCGGGGCACACCTCCCAAGGCCGACCCCGACCCGGCGCTCCCTTCCCCAAGGCGCGCCGCCCCCCTCTCATAAATACCCCCCACCGCCACCTCGACACGCCCCGCCTCCCGCAGCTGCTGCTCGCCGCCTGTGCTGCTGCCGCCGCCGCTTGCCGCGCCGCCCGCCGTCGACGCCACCCTACCCCGTCGGAGCCCCGAGTCCCGCCGGAGTCCGATGAGGTAGCCGCGCCGTCCGCCGCCGGTTTTCTGAAGAAAACCGATTCGGTTTTTTTGAAAACCCTAGATTTTTTTTATTAGATCGGTTTTATCGGTTCCCTTATTTAGCGAGCGTTCGCTCGTTCATTCGTTTTAACGGACGAGTTCACCGTTTAGTTTCAGATAATGAACGTTTGTTCGTTAATCTGTTCGTCAGTTTTTTCTTTTCTCGGATTTTCCGCGATTATTTCTGATCGCGATTTCTGATCCGATTTTCATTTTAGTTTAACTTTTCGCTCGTTTATCGGAATCGGGAGATTCAAGTGCCTAGAGTTTCGTCTCGAAACCCTCTTTCCGTTTAACCAACTCAAACAAGTTTTTGCTTCTGTAAAATTTGACTTAGGTCCAGATTAGTAATCAAAGCTTGTTTATTTCACCGTTTGACTTTTGTTGTTTCGTTCGATTTGTTTCTTTTTGCAAACCGGAGTTCTTAAGTTGAACTTTCTGGTTAGATCTCTTATTTGAGTTTTAACTGTGCATTAGATGAGTGCTTATTGTGTTCTTGTTTGTTCGCGATAGAGTACGCGGAGTGCGCCGCTTGCTACTTCGAATTTCTAGGTTTCACGGATCATCAGCAAGGCAAGTAACACTTTGATCATACCTCTTACTACCCAGTTTTGTTACATTAGATCGATCCTCAAACATTTGCATGAATAGGATCTGATTAATATGTGGGTTTTGGGAAGTAGATGAGGTAGTACCTATTACCTGCTTTATTATCAAACCTTTAGGAGTTACTTCTACGTTTGCTTATGTCATGCTATGCTTGTAGACGTGGATTGGGTTTGAGAGTAATTCATGACAGATGTGAGGTTGTTAATTAATGGTTCAACTTAAGGTGGTAACTTAAATACACATCTGGGTGGACTAAGGCACCTGGGTATTCCAGCGATTACCTGTTTTTCTTTATGGACCGCCACCCAGGCTCAAAGGGATCATGAGATTATTCATGCTAGAAACTTCCGTGTGCAGCCACAAGCTACTATGGGCTCTAGCATAGTTGATTAATTCGTGAAAACTCTTACAGTGGTAGACTAGCAGATGTAGGGGAAAGTAGGTGTAACGGTCTACCCGATCATAAGGTGCTAGCGCTTCTGAAAGACTATGTCTCGGTCATCCATTTCTCAAACACAATGTAGTGCGAGAATCCCAACCGAGGAGATCGAGTCTTGTCGGGAAAAGTGCGCAAACCTCTGCAGAGTGTATAAACTAATCATGGTTAGCCGTGTCCCCGGTTATGGACAATTTTGAGTATCTAGTACTTGGATTATCATGTGAATCTCATCATGCGACTTTAATTAATTTTGTTGTGTTTTAATGATGATGTTTAATTGGGATTGAGAGGGTGTCTACACTCTCAATGTTTAATAACCACCATGATAGTTAAATAAAATTTATTCCTTTGCAGTAGGGAAAAATTGGCTTTACGCAAAACTGTAACCATAGAGCTTTCCACCAGCCATATATGCATGTAGTATAGCCTATTTCTGTTCACTACTCTCTATGTGTTACATTGCCAGCATATTCCATGCGCTGACCCGTTTTCGGGCTGCAACGTTCATGTTGCAGTCTTTTCAGACGATGAATAAGGAGCCTTAGGTCGTGGTTCTATACTCAGTGATGCCGTTGGAGTTGATGGACTCACTTATCTTCCAAGCCTTTCGCTGTTATCGTTATTAGATGGCCTTAAGCCATATTATTTGTAATAAGTTCTCTTTTGAGACACGATGTAATAAGTGTGTGATTGCTACTCTGTTATAAATCCTTCAAGTACTGTGCGTGTCAGCATTACTGGTCCAGGGATGACACTGAAGCACAGAGATCAGACTGTTTGAGGTCTGGTCGCTACAAGATGGTATCAAAGCACACGCTGACTGTGGGACACGACCACTAAGATAAAGACCTAGATTACCACTCTCTTTTCATTCTGACTTCTCATCTTTTCTACTCTTTTAGGATGGCGGATGCAAGGAACAAGTACACGCAACCGGATGAAGATACACCCTTTGGACGCCACCTAAAGGAAGTCACTAAGTACCGGAACATCGGAGTACCAAGCTTCATCGGGACCTACAACACCACTTTACCCAAAGAGGAGCGCTGGATGATTCAAGTTCAAGTTCCAGGAAGGACGTTCGCGCCAGTCACCGAGCCCATAGAGTTTTCCTTTGATGCACCAACCTGGACTCTAGGAAAGAGCATGGCAGCCCACATCACCATGGGACGTATTGGAGAAGTTTACCGCAATGATCTCAAGGATACCATCTACCAGATTTGTGGGCGCTGAGATGAGCAATGGGAGATGATCAGCACCAGGAAGGATAGATCAATTGCAGCTTTTATCCAGGAGTTAAACCAACACATTCGATGTTAGGAGAACCAGATGTGCGCCGGCATGATAGATCTAAAGAAGGCGATGACAAGAATCACGGAGCTGGAGGAAGAACTCAAGGCTACACGCAAAGACTATATGGAGGAAATCGAAGTATTAGTGGAGAAGAATGACGACTTGACCAGGAAGCTAGGAGTTTTCAAGGGAGATCCCGCGCCAGGAGGAGAAGATGACGATTCCACTTGCCCGAAGAACTACATCATCATCGACGACACCGACTCGGACCCAGACGACAGCGATGATGACTATATTGATGAAGCTGGAGCGGATATCATGGAGTCTTCATCGGAGCAGTTTTTCTAGTAGACCACCATAACAATAGTAGAATTCCACCATGTATATAACATAGTCCGAGCACTTTTGTAACGATAGTTCTAGACCAATTGTATGCCCTTGTTTGAATTGAATGAAGTGATTTTGTTTGCTTTTGCCTCATGTGCATATGGGTAGTGTTTTCTCTCTAGACCTCAATCTATTCTATATTCTCATCTTTTCTAAACCCTCAGATGCCTCCGAGACATGACAATGGATTTGCTTTCCCACCGGAGCTCACTCAGTTGATCCAGCAGCAGAATGCATTGATGCAGTTGCCAGTCCAGAATCCGAATCAGGGGAACAACAACAACCCACCACCACCACCACCACCTGTTGATCACTTAACCCGTTTCCTTAGACTGAATCCGCCGGTGTTCTCAAGTAGCACCGAGCCGATAGTGGTAGATGATTGGCTCCGCAAGACAGGGAGGGAATTGACCACATCAGGATGCACAGATGCGGAAAAGGTGTGTTTTGCCGCACATCAGCTTGAAGGACTCGCAACATCATGGTGGGAGAATTTCACAGCCACTTATCCTATCGACACTGTCACATGGGATCAGTTTCAGCAGGCTTTCCGTACCGCCCATGTTTCAACAAGAGCTATGGCCATGAAGAAGCGTGAGTTTCGCAACTTGCGCCAAGGAGGACGGACAGTTGGCCAATACGTGGATGAGTTTACTAAGTTAGCACGTTATGCCCCGGATGACGTTGCTACGGATGCAGCTAAGCAGGAGAAGTTTCTGGAAGGACTGAATGATGAGTTGAGCATGCAGTTGATGGTAGCAACTTTCAACAACTACTAGGAGTTGGTAGATCATGCTCCTATGATTGAGGGGAAGCAGCAACAGATTGAGAACCGCAAGAGGAAGTATGGACAAGGGAAATATAATTGAGGAGCTCAGCAGAAGCCACGTTTTACCCTGAAATCGGGAGGACATTTTCAGCATACCCATGGAGGAGGGAGTTCGCATAATCATAATATCCCCAAGAATGGTAATGGGAATGGGGGAAGCAACGGTCAGAACCGTACCAACCCATCAACCCTAGCCAAGAGAGACCTGAGCCAAGTCACTTGTTATAAGTGTCAGAAGACCGGACATTATTGTAATGAATGTCCTAAAGCCCAGAATGGAAATGGCAATGGAAGCTCCGGGAAGAAGTCGAGCCCTTTCAACAGGGGACAGGTGAACCACGTTAATGTGGAGGAGGTTGAAGCCCAGCTAGATGCAGTAATAGGTAAGTTTTTGGTTAAGTCATTTACTGCAATCGTTCTTTTTGATACGGGTGCATCGCATTCATACATATCAAGGGGATTCGTGGATAAGTATAAACTGCCCACCAAGGTTCTTAGAACACCTATGTTAGTAAGCTCACCAGGAGCAGAGTATATGGCCAGTAAAGGATGTTTTCAAGTGCCATTGAGTATAGGTAGGCATGTGTTTCCCTTGGATTTGATCATTTTGGAATCGCAAGGTTTGGATGTAATTCTGGGTATGGATTGGCTATCGATGTATGGAGGAAACATCGATTGCGCCAGTAAGTCGATTTTGCTTACCACCCAGAGGGAAGAAGGATCAAGTATGTATCACGACATGTGCCGAATAGGACTCAAGTAAATTCCTTATCAGGAGTTATACAGGAGGAGGTACCGGTGGTAAAGGATTTTCCGGATGTATTTCCAGAAGAGTTGCCAGGCATGCCACCGGATAGAGACATTGAGTTTTTGATTGAGCATTTACCAGGCACAGGACCAATATCTAAGAGACCGTATAGAATGCCTGCAAAGGATTTGGAGGAGATTAATAAGCAGATTAAGAAGTTACTGGATAAGGGATATATGCGCCCAAGTTCGTCACCTTGGGGATCACCAGTACTTCTAGTGGAAAAGAAGGATGGATCGTTAAGGATGGTTGTTGATTATCGAGGATTAAATGAAGTGACGATCAAGAATAAGTACCCACTGCCGATGATCAATGATTTGTTTGACCAATTGCAAGGAGCTAAGGTATTTTCCAAGATCGATTTGCGATCAGGATACCACTAGTTGAAGATTCGAGAGCAAGACATACCTAAGACAGCTTTTACCACAAGGTATGGGATGTATGAGTATACCGTTATGTCATTTGGTCTAACTAACGCACCTGCCTATTTTGTGAACATGTTGAACAAAGTGTTTATGGAGTTTTTGGATAAGTTCATCGTAGTGTTCATTGATGATATTCTGGTTTACTCGAAGAATGAAGAAGAACATAAAGAACATTTGCGTTTGGTACTTGGTAAGCTCAAAGAACATCAGTTATACGCCAAGTTCAGCAAATGTGAGTTTTGGTTGAAGGAAGTTGGATTCCTCAGACATGTTATATCCGGAGAAGGAATAGGTGTAGATCCCGCCAAAGTTGTCACTGTGACAAATTGGGAAGCCCCAACAACAGTTGGAGAGATCCGGAGTTTTCTTGGACTCATAGGATACTACCGGAGATTTATTGAAAATTTCTCGAAGATTGCAAAACCTATGACGGAGTTGTTGAAGAAGTATACCAAGTTCAAATGGACTGAGGAATGTGAGGCCAGTTTCCAGGAGTTGCAGAAACGTTTGGTTAACTCGCTAGTGTTGATTCTGCCCGATCAGTACAAGGATTATGAGGTATATTGTGACGCTTCACGTCCAGGACTTGGAGCAGTGCTTATGCAGGAGGGAAGAGTTGTTTCACATGCCTCACGATAGCTTAAGCCACATGAGTTGAATTATGCTACACATGACTTGGAGTTAGCAGCCGTAGTGCACGCTTTGAAGACGTGGAGACATTTTCTCATCAGAAACCATTGTGAGGTGTACACGGATAATAAGAGTTTGAAGTACATCTTCATGCAGAAGGAGTTGAATCTCAGGAAAAGGAGATGGTTGGAGCTCATCAAGGATTATGATATGAGATTGCATTATCATCCCGGAAAGGCTAACATAGTAGCTGACGCATTGAGCCGCAAGAGCCATGTCAACACACTAATGACCGGAGAGTTACCAAAGGAGTTAGCGGAGGATCTTCATGATCTATGTTTGGAGATAGTTCCGAGAGGCTATGTAGCAGCATTGGAGATTCAGTCTAATCTGATGGATAAGATCAGAGAAGCTCAGAAGACCGACAAGGAGATTGCCACCATAAAGGAGAAGGTGAGCAAGGGAAAAGTTAAAGGATTTCATGAGGATGAACACGATACCTTATGGTTTGAGGACCGCGTTTATGTGCCTAATGACCCGGAGATCAGGAAGCTAATTTTGCAAGAGGCCCATGATTCGCCGTACTCGATTCACCCAGGAAGCACCAAGATGTATTTGGATTTGAAAGACACTTTCTGGTGGATCGGAATGAAGAAGGATATTGCGGAATATGTAGCAGTTTGTGATGTATGTCAGAGAGTGAAGGAAGAGCATCAGAAGCCAGCAGGATTGCTACATCCATTGCCGATACCCAAATGGAAGTGGGATAAGCTAGGCATGGATTTTATCACGGGATTACCCAGGACCCGTTCAGGCTATGACTCGATATGGGTTGTAGTCAATCGCTTGTCGAAGGTAGCTCATTTCATCCCAGTGAAGACCACTTACACCAGTGCTAAGTTGGCAAAGATATACATGACCAGGATCGTATGTCTGCATGGAGTTCCGAGGAGCATTGTATCAGATAGAGGAACCCAGTTTACCTCAAAGTTTTGGAATCAGTTACACGAAACTTTGGGTACTAGACTAGAGTTCAGTACAGCTTTTCATCCGCAGAGCGATGGACAGACCGAGAGAGTCAATCAGATTTTGGAGGATATGCTGAGAGCTTGTGCGCTAGATTATGGATCTAGTTGGGATGACAACTTGCCATATGCAGAGTTCTCTTATAACAACAGTTATCAATCCATTTTGAAGATGGCCCCTTTTGAAGCCTTGTACGGAAGAAGGTGCAGAATACCATTGTCGTGGGATGAAGTTGGAGACCGCCAGTTATTTGGACCAGATTTGATCAAAGAGTCTGAACAGAAGGTGAAGTTGATTTGTGATAGCCTCAATGTGACGCCCCCGATTCAATCATACACTAATCATACACGCAAACGTGTACGATCAAGATCAGGGACTCACGGGAAGATACCACAACACAACTCTACAAATAAAATAAGTCATACAAGCATCATATTACAAGCCAGGGGCCTCGAGGGCTCGAATACAAGAGCTCGATCATAGACGAGTCAGCGGAAGCAACAATATCTGAGTACAGACATAAGTTAAACAAGTTTGCCTTAAGAAGGCTAGCACAAACTGGGATACAGATCGAAAGAGGCGCAGGCCTCCTGCCTGGGATCCTCCTAAACTACTCCCGGTCATCGTCAGCGGGCAGCACGAAGTAGTAGGCACCTCCGGTGTAGTAGGAGTCATCGTCGAAGGTGGCGTCTAGCTCCTGGGCTCCAACATCTGGTTGCGACAACCAGGTAGAAGGGATAGGGGGAAAAGAGGGAGAAGCAACCGTGAGTACTCATCCAAAGTACTCGCAAGCAAGGAGCTATACTACATATGTATGCATTGGTATCAACTGGAATAAGGCTATTATATGTGGACTGAACTGCAGAAAGCCGAGATAAGGGGGGATAGCTAGTCCTTTCGAAGACTACGCTTCTGGCAGCCTTCGTCTTGTAGCATGTAGAACAGAGTAGACTGAAGACCTCCAAGTAGCATCGTATAGCATAATCCTAACCGATGATCTCCCCTCGTTGCCCTGTGAGAGAGCGACCACCGGTTGTATCTGGCACTTGGAAGGCTGTGTTTTATTAAGTATCCGGTTCTAGTTGTCATAAGGTCAAGGTACAACTCCAAGTCGTCCTGTTACCGAAGATCACGGCTATTTGAATAGATTAACTTCCCTGCAGGGGTGCACCACATATCCCAACATGCTCGATCCTATTTGTCCGGACACACTTTCCTGGGTCATGCCCGGCCTCGGAAGATCAACACGTCGCAGCCCTACCTAGGCACAACAGAGAGGTCAGCACGCCGGTCTAAATCCTATGGTGCAGGAGTCTGGGCCCATCGCCCTTTGCACACCTGCACGTTGCGAACGCGGCCGGAAGCAGAACTAGCCCCCTTAATACAAGAGCAGGCTTACGGTCCAATCCAGCGCGCGCCACTCAGTCGCTGACGTCACGAAGGCTTCGGCTAATACCACGACGTCGAGTGCCCATAATTGTCCCCGCGTAGATGGTTAGTGCGTATAGGCCAGTAGCCAGACTCAGATCAAATACCAAGATCTCGTTAAACGTTTTAAGTATCTGCGAACGCCGACCAGGGCCAGGCCCACCTCTCTCCTAGGTGGTCTCAACCTGCCCTGTCGCTCTGCCTCAAAGTAACCGTCGGGGGCCGTCGGGAACCCAGGCCCACCTCTACCGGGATGGAGCCACCTGCCCCTTCAGCCCCCATCTCCGAACAATATCATAAGTAATGTAAATGTGTAAAGTATTTAGTATATGCCCGTGATCACCTCCCGAAGTGATCACGACCCAGTAGTATAGCATGGCAGACGGACAAGAGTGTAGGGCCACTGATGGAACACTAGCATCCTATACTAAGCAGTAGGATAGCAGGTAATGGCAACAACAGTAGTAGCAAGGACAGGCTATGCATCAGGATAGGAATAACGAAAAGCAGTAACATGCTACACTACTCTAATGCAAGCAGTATAGAGAAGAGTAGGCGATATCTGGTGATCAAAGGGGGGGGGCTCGCCTGGTTGCTCTGGCAAGAAAGAGGGTCGTCAACAGCGTAGTCGAACGGGGCACCAGAAGCGGCGTCAGTCTCGTAGTCTACCGGAGAGAAGACGGGGCAGAAACAATGAATACAATGCAAACAGATGCGCATAATGATGCATGACATGACAAGTAGCGGTGCTAGGTGTGCCCTAACGCGATATGAGGTGATACCGGTGAAGGGGGAAAACATCCGGGAAAATATCCCCGGTGTTTCGCGTTTTCGGACAGATGAACCGAAGGGGGAAAGTTGCGTGTTCACTATGCTAGAGATGCGTGGAGGACGAACGGGCTGCGCATCCGGGTTCATCTCGTCGTTCTGAGCAACTTTCATGTACAAAGTTTTTCCATCCGAGCTACGGTTTATTTTATATGATTTTCTAAAGTTTTAAAGCATTTTTAGAATTAAGAGAATTAATTTGATTTAGAAAATGCCATTATGATGTCAGCATGATGTCATCAGTCAACCAGTCAATTGACTTAGCCAAACTGACTGGAGGGTCCCACTGTCATTGGTTGTTTGTTAACAATTTAATTAAACAAAGTTAATTAGTTTAGTTAAATGATTAGGTTAATTAAATACAATTAATTAAGTTAATTAATCTTTTAATTAATCATTTAATATATCTTTAGTTTTATTTATTATTTTTTTCATTTTTTAAACATTTAATAGGGGCGAGCCCCACATGTCAATGGCCCAGGGGGCCTTAACGGGCATGGGCATGCGGGAACTGGGGATACGGGCGTATCTCGGTTGTCCCCGGGCACCGGCCGGTGCGGCCAAGGGGCGCCGAGCGCGGCCACGGGGAGCAGGGGCAGGGCAGCGCGCCGACGTGGAGCTCCGGCGGCTGAGTTCACGCGAAGTAGGGGGGCGCCGCGGCGAGCAGATGCAGCGGGGCACGGCGAGTGATCCAGGGGCTCCAGCGACAGGCGCCATCCCCAGGCGCCTGAGGAGGTGCGCGTGTGGGGTCGAGCACCGGCGGCCAGCGATGCAGCGCGGTGCGGGAAGGGGGCCGTGGCGAAAGGCGAGCTGGCGCGCGCGTGTGCTGGACGAGGCAGCAGCGGGGGGAGAGGGCGCGACCACGGCGCGTGCGGAGGCACGCCGGTCACGGCGAGGCCGCGGTGAGCAGAGGCGCGAGAGAGAGGAGCGCGGAGACGAGCGCGGCAGCGGGCTCACATCGGGGCGTAGGGAACGGGGCAGTGGGGTTGGGGAGGACGACGACGACGACGTGCGTGGCGGAGACGAGGTGCAGGCCGGCGAGGAGGCGCGGGCTCCGGGCGCGGCGTCCTGGCGCGGGACGGCGAGGTCGTCGCGACGACGGGCGACGAGATCGGGGGTGTAGGGCGACGCGGGATCGGGCCCCTCCCCGATCCAGAACCAGCCGAGCGTGGGGGCGTCGGGAAGGAGGGTTGAGGAGGAGGGCGCTGGGCGGCGGTGGCGATGGTGAACGGTGGCGGGGCGACGGCCCGATCCGATCTGGATCGGATGAGAGGGAGAGATGAGGGAGTGGGGAGGTGGTTGCGGTCGTGGGGAGTGGGGGGTGTTAGGGTTTCGGGGCAGGGGGGTGGGCTGGCCTATAGGCCAGGGGATGGCCGGCTGGGCCATGGCCCAGTTGGGCCAAGGGGTCCAGTGGGGGGCGGTCTCCTTTTACCTCTTTTTTTGGTTAGTTTTCCTTTCTGTTTTTGTGTTTTCTTTTCCTTTTATTTATTCTTTCCTGCTTTATTGTAGTTGCATTCTATTTTAGTAAAACATACACTTAGTATCTAAATTAGTATTACAACCTAGTCCATAGTCACAAAAAGTTTAGACCCCAAATAACTTAGTTTTGACATTTTATTAATTATTGAAGTTATTCAAATAATCATTTTTACTACTGTTTTATTCATCTCATAGTATTTAAACATTTTATAAATGTGTGGTTTTTCCCCCATAATTATCTATGCAATATTTGGTTCACTCCGAACATTTAGTTTTAATATTTGAAAACTTTTATTGTTTGCCTAATTTTGAATTTGAATTTGAATCGGTTTCGAACTAACTGGAGATTAGCAACTATAAACGAGGTCACGTGGCATCATTAGCAGAGGATAACTGTAGCTTAATTACCCGGGCGTCACAATTCTCCTCCACTACAAGAAATCTCGTCCCGAGATTTAAGTGGTGGAGTAAGGGGCGAAGGTGTTGGTAGCGAAAAACCTAACGAGTCTTCTCGGTCTTGGCTGCCCTTTCTAAGAGGTTGATCCCTTTCGTTGATGTCTTCATTTCACTGCTTCAAGTCACCATGATCAATTGTCATCCTTTCTTCGGGATCTCCATCGTACTTACGAATAGGTAAGGGGAAGCTCTACAACGATAGGATGTTATAAGGGAAAATCTTCTGGGGGTTTCCCAAGTATGAACATATGAGTATCTCTCGAGTTGAACAAATGAAACACATCGAGAGCAAAGTAAGACGGTGCAATAAGAAGTTTCAAGCGGATAGGCAATCGTTCATTGCCTGAAACAGAGTGTGAATGGGGTTCAGAGCAACGGGAATAAGTATTGTGTCCGATGCCAGAATTGATCACTAGGAAGGTGGCTCGCAAATTACATTCGAAGTCAAGCTCTAGGAATAACTTTGGCAACAGGGTGTATAGGAGAGTCAGGTTTCGATCCTATAGAACTGTGGGTTATGGGCCCACAATGTGGATTAAAAGTAGGAAAAGCGATGACGTCTTGCACAATCATGCAAGCAAGGCATGTCAGAGGATAGCCTATCAGTTATGTCGTCAACAATGTCGGTACCAAGGGCGAGGGACGAAGAGAACCATTTTCCTGCTCGTTGAACGAGGCGGACCAATAGGCAAGGTTCTCGTCCATCGGTGGCTACCAGAATGTCATCAACAATAGTAACAGGGTCTTATTGACAGAGTCGTACAACCGAGGTGTTTATATAAGCAGCGAATCATTACTGCTTAGATCATATAAACCACGAGAAAGTTTAAACAAGACAATGGAAAGGAAAATGTGATCATCAGATTTAAACAGAACAATGGAAAGAAAAATGTGTTTAAACACATATGTCAGGGGTATATCCTTCCCAAAGTCAAGCAGAGCATGATATCCAAGACAGGACATAAGGTAGAAAACCCTTTAGGTAAGGGGAGAGAGAAATTTCATGACATTACCCATACAACGGTGTTTGGATAATTGAGCAAGAAACATTTAGCATTGGATTTCAAACGTTCTTGTTGAAAATCGAAGTACCACAGACATGCTTCGAGATAGCATTGACAAGGTCTTTAAGCAAAGATCGGACTTTGGAAACACAAAGGATCCATCAGGAATAGCTTGTCGAATAAGTCTTATAATTTCCTCATGGACGAATGGATAAGCTTGCTGAAAAGGAATCTATAACAATAGGGCCAACCGGCTAGGTGTGCTAAGCACGACATCACCTTACCGGGTCACATAAGACCAAGGTTATAACTCTTGGAAATATGTTCCAACCATCATATCTGACCGAGATTCAGATCTGATTGGTGTCAGGATACATCAGACTCAGAATGTCTGAGAAGAAAAGGTGCAACACAAATTGACGAGAAGACATCGTAAGATTCTCGGGAAATGAACAATGGAAGCGGGTTCTGAAACAAGAGTTCATCAGTAAACGAAGGAGAGGATGAGGAGGTGGCTGATAGGCTCAGCAACAAATCATCGAGATTTCCAAAGGATTGATTTCCACAATTATGTGAACAAGGAAATATCATTTGTCGGATCAAATGATATAATGATGTATGCTCGAGGGGAACATACACAACTGAACAATGATAGAAGGGTGCACCCAGGAATCTGGACTAGGTAGGATGATCAATGTTCGAATGATGATTCAATAAGCAATAGACTTAGAATGAAACTGTAGACCATTAACTTCAAAGCAATAGGGTTGCTAGAAGTTTAGAATTTGCACATCATAGACCATTTGTCGGTATTCCGGTTAGAAACAACACGGAGACCAAGAAATGAATGCAAAAGGCGAGAGATATTACTATATCAAGAATTCTCAAGAGGTGGTAAAATTACCACGACATTCTTGACATAAAAGGTGGTAACATTCCAAGGTAAAGAAGAACAAATGCTGGATAGCAAGGATCTCAAGGTATAACACAAAACACGAATAAGTTTGTGTTTAACGGAAGGTAATAAAGTGGTCGGTGATAACACAAACCATTGAGGGGTGAGGATGGTATTTCTCATCAAGAATTTGATATATATCTTGGAAGAACTCAGAATGCTGCTGATGATCACAACAGAATTGTTGAGAGATTTCATGAAGGTGTAATCGATCAGCGATGACATCAAGTCAATGGAATGGTGAAGCGAAAAGTTATTGGAACCACGAGTACGTCACAAACTCGGAATCCAGCTTGTTGTTCAAGGCAAAAAGATATGACGAGGAAAGTCGACGTAAGCTTAGCTCATCGTCGAAAATTGTGCTCCGGGAAGAAGGACCAGATAGCACAGTTAAAAAGTTGCACGATAATGATATAGCCGATAAGGCTTGGAAATGACTTGCAGGATTATTAAACTCGTAAGCAACGGGAATTACTTAGAGTTATTGAATCAGAGTGCAGAATCGATTCACTTACCGGTGTTCTCGAGTGACTAATAACTCAGAACCTAGGGGAAATCTGAGATCGGTGAGAAGTAATACTAGATGAAGAATCGCAGGAAGCAACACAGTTCTTAAGATACCAGAGGTTAATACTCGAGGAAGATCAAAACAGAGGTTGCGGAGATGTATCGATCAACAGAAGACAAGTGCTTTAACTTGTCTGAGAAATGGAATCAAGAAGAAAATATGGTCGGAACCACGGTTGCAAAAGACCAATTCCCATATATAAGATGAACTTATACCAAAGAGCGTTTAAGAGAAGCATCCATGATAAGATCAGCATCGTGTCCATGGGCATGAACACAAAGTTCAAGGTCGACTCCCACTTCTCTAATGCATAACCTTCCATTCACTTCTCACACTCAAGAGGTTGTAGTGTTGAAAAACTATATGACGAAAAAATAGTAGAGTGTGACCCGTAGAAGTTTTCGGGTTCACAAAAATTAGGGAAAGACATAGGTTCAACCCACTGGGCATCGTGGAAACATATACCACAAGCTTCAATAGCAAATATCACCAGCTCAAAAGCAGAGCATAGACGGCCAAATCAGAGAATAGGATTTACCAATGGCATTATGTATCAGGGGAAGAACTTCTTGAGGTTTTTGTATACAAAGAAACACTGTCAGATGATAATTCAACAAAGGATTTGACGGTCCACAACGGAGCTGGTGTGAGCATCGGCACACAGTCAGTTGAAGAAAGGATGCAAGGGCATCAGATTATAGAACACCTGAATGATTCGATGCTTAGTTATCAAAGGAATTATGATTCCCAAATAGAAGGATCAGAAGCAGACGCTCTGATCAAGGGTGGATAAGTTCAATAGACCTAAGGGTACAATTGACGGCAACAGATTGGTCGAGAACAAGCTCATGTTCAAAAATGACGTCTGAGCCAGAAAGATAATTTAAAAGGATCAACCGATAATTGCGTGCATTCGCACTCATGTTGAATCAATAGGATCAAAATTAAGGTGTCTAAGGATACTAACGAATAATGCCAGACATATGGAAAGCATCCATAATGCAAGCAGACAAGTATTGCAGAGCAATAAGCTACTAAGGATTCTTGGAGGATCGAATAGTATTTCGAAGACCATTGTGAAACACATGAACAACTGGGGGGTGAGCGGATACTCGATAAGTGCGAGAATTATCCATAGGGGTATTCAAGTGATAAAGAACAGCAAGGCAGTAAGCTCAAAGGATTATCGAAACAACGACAAGTATTTCGGGGTATCTTGTAATAACAAGACCAACTGGGGATGAATGTAAGAATAACAACTGCAAGTAGTTATCCATAAGGGTTGACAGTGGAAGGGGAATTGCAAACGCGATGAACATAAGTCCTCGGGTTAACAGCGGAGAGTATCTTCAGGGTCTTCGCATGCAGTAGACGATCATCAGTAATAAGGGGCTCTCCGGGTGAAAGTGATAACAAGATCCTAATGTTAGATTTAGCAAAATTCATTTAACCCGAATAGAAGAGAGTTCAGAGTCCCAGAGTAAGGATCGAGGACTAAAAGATCCTAACACCACCCAGATGGCGACGTGGGCCCGTAAGGCACACATCCATGTTAGTAAAAGTTTTTGAAATGTCTAGACTCAACTTCGGCCAAGGAGTGTGGAAGGGGGATTCCTACAGGCAGTCGGCTCTGATACCAACTTGTGACGCCCCCGATTCAATCGTACACTAATCATACACGCAAACGTGTATGATCAAGATCAGGGACTCACGGGAAGATACCACAACACAACTCTACAAATAAAATAAGTCATACAAGCATCATATTACAAGCCAGGGGCCTCGAGGGCTCGAATACAAGAGCTCGATCATAGACGAGTAAGCGGAAGCAACAATATCTGAGTACAGACATAAGTTAAACAAGTTTGCCTTAAGAAGGCTAGCACAAACTGGGATACAGATCGAAAGAGGCGCAGGCCTCCTGCCTGGGATCCTCCTAAATTACTCCTGGTCGTCGTCAGCGGGCAGCACGAAGTAGTAGGCACCTCAGGTGTAGTAGGAGTCGTCGTCGAAGGTGGCGTCTGGCTCCTGGGCTCCAACATCTGGTTGCGACAACCAGGTAGAAGGGATAGGGGGAAAAGAGGGAGAAGCAACCGTGAGTACTCATCCAAAGTACTCGCAAGCAAGGAGCTATACTACATATGTATGCATTGGTATCAACTGGAATAAGGCTATTATATGTGGATTGAACTGCAGAAAGCCGAGATAAGGGGGGATAGCTAGTCCTTTCGAAGACTACGCTTCTGGCAGCCTTCGTCTTGCAGCATGTAGAACAGAGTAGACTGAAGACCTCCAAGTAGCATCGTATAGCATAATCCTAACCGATGATCCTCCCCTCGTCGCCCTGTGAGAGAGCGACCACCGGTTGTATCTGGCACTTGGAAGGGTGTGTTTTATTAAGTATCCGCTTCTAGTTGTCATAAGGTCAAGGTACAACTCCAAGTCATCCTGTTACTGAAGATCACGGCTATTCGAATAGATTAACTTCCCTGCAGGGGTGCACCACATATCCCAACATGCTCGATCCCATTTGGCCGGACACACTTTCCTGGGTCATGCCCGGCCTCGGAAGATCAACACGTCGCAGCCCTACCTAGGCACAACAGAGAGGTCAGCACGCCGGTCTAAATCCTATGGCGCAGGGGTCTGGGCCCATCGCCCTTTGCACACCTGCATGTTGCGAACGCGACCGGAAGCAGAACTCCCTTAATACAAGAGCCGGCTTACGGTCCAATCCGGCGCGCGCCACTCAGTCGCTGACGTCACGAAGGCTTCGGCTGATACCACGACGTCGAGTGCCCATAACTGTCCCCGCGTAAATGGTTAGTGCGTATAGGCCAGTAGCCAGACTCAGATCAAATACCAAGATCTCGTTAAACGTGTTAAGTATCTGCGAACGCCGACCAGGGCCAGGCCCACCTCTCTCCTAGGTGGTCTCAACCTGCCCTGTCGCTCCGCCTCAAAGTAACCGTCGGGAACCCAGCCCACCTCTGCCGGGATGGAGCCACCTGCCCCTTCAGCTCCCATCTCCGAACAGTATCATAAGTAATGTAAATGTGTAAAGTATTTAGTATATGCCCGTGATCACCTCCCGAAGTGATCATGGCCCAGTAGTATAGCATGGCAGACAGACAAGATTGTAGGGCCACTGATGGAACACTAGCATCCTATACTAAGCAGTAGGATAGCAGGTAATGGTAACAACAGTAGTAGCAAGGACAGGCTATGCATCAGGATAGGAATAACGAAAAGCAGTAACATGCTACACTACTCTAATGCAAGCAGTATAGAGAAGAGTAGGCGATATCTGGTGATCAAAGGGGGGGCTTGCCTGGTTGCTCTGCAAGAAAGAGGGTCGTCAACAGCGTAGTCGAACGGGGCACCAGCAGCGGCGTCAGTCTCGTAGTCTACCAGAGAGAAGAGGGGGAAGAAACAATGAATACAATGCAAACAGATGCGCATAATGATGCATGACATGACAAGTAGCGGTGCTAGGTGTGCCCTAACGCGATATGAGGTGATACCGGTGAAGGGGGAAAACATCCGGGAAAATATCCCCGGTGTTTCGCGTTTTCGGACAGATGAACTGAAGGGGGAAAGTTGTGTGTTCGCTATGCTAGAGATGCGTGGCGGACGAACAGGCTGCACATCCGGGTTCATCTCGTTGTTCTGAGCAACTTTCATGTACATAGTTTTCCCATCCGAGCTGCGGTTTATTTTATATGATTTTCTAAAGTTTTAAAGCATTTTTAGAATTAACAGAATTAATTTGATTTAGAAAATGCCATTATGATGTCAGCATGATGTCATCAGTCAACCAGTCAATTGACTTAGCCAAACTGACTGGAGGGTCCCACTGTCATTGGCTGTTTGTTAACAATTTAATTAAACAAAGTTAATTACTTTAGTTAAATGATTAGGTTAATTAAATACAATTAATTAAGTTAATTAATCTTTTAATTAATTAATTAATATATCTTTAGTTTTATTTATTATTTTTTTCATTTTTTAAACGTTTAATAGGGGCGAGCCCCGCATGTCAATGGCCTAGGGGGCCTTAACGGGCATGGGTATGCGGGAACTGGGGATACGGGCGTATCCCGGTTGTCCCCGGGCGCCGGCCGGTGCGGCCAAGGGGCGCCGAGCGCGGCCATGGGGAGCAGGGGCAGGGCAGCGCGCCGACGTGGAGCTCCGGCGGCTGAGTTCACGCGAAGTAGGGGGGCGCCGCGGCGAGCAGATGCAGCGGGGCACGACGAGTGATCCAGGGGCTCCGGTGACAGGCGCCATCCCCAGGCGCCTGAGGAGGTGCGCGTGTGGGGTCGAGCACCGGCGGCCAGCGACGCAGCGCGGTGCGGGAAGGGGGCCGTGGCAAAAGGCGTGCTGGCGCGCGCGTGCACTGGACGAGGCAGCAGCGGGGGGAGAGGGCGCGGCCACGGCGCGTGCGGAGGCACGCCGATCACGGCGAGGCCGCGGTGAGCAGAGGCGCGAGAGAGAGGAGCGCGGCAGCGAGCTCACATTGGAGCGTAGGGAACGGGGCAGTGGGGTTGGGGAGGACGACGGCGACGACGTGCGTGGCGGAGACGAGGTGCAGGCCGGCGAGGAGGCGCGGGCTCCGGGCGCGGCGTCCTGGCGCGTGACGGTGAGGTCGTCGCGGCGACGGGCGACGGGATCGGGGGTGCAGGGCGACGCGGGATCGGGCCCCTCCCCGATCCAGAACCAGCCGAGCATGGGGGCGCCGGGAAGGAGGGTTGAGGAGGAGGGCGCTGGGCGGCGGTGGCGATGGTGAACGGCGGCAGGGCGACGGGGACGGCCCGATCTGATCTGGATCGGATGAGAGGGAGAGATGAGGGAGTGGGGAGGTGGTTGCGGTCGTGGGGAGTGGGGGTTGTTAGGGTTTCGGGGCAGGGGGTGGGGGTGGCCTATAGGCCAGGGGATGGCCGGCTGGGCCATGGCCCAGTTGGGCCAAGGGGTCCAGTGGGGGGCGGTCTCCTTTTACCTCTTTTTTTTGGTTAGTTTTCCTTTCTGTTTTTGTGTTTTCTTTTCCTTTTATTTATTCTTTCCTGCTTTATTGTAGTTGCATTCTATTTTAGTAAAACATACACTTAGTATCTAAATTAGTATTACAACCTAGTCCATAGTCACAAAAAGT
Organism: Triticum dicoccoides; assembly: GCF_002162155.2. NCBI lineage: Eukaryota > Viridiplantae > Streptophyta > Magnoliopsida > Poales > Poaceae > Triticum > Triticum dicoccoides. The sequence continues at coordinate 486,836,079 of NC_041388.1, forward strand.
TTAGACCCCAAATAACTTAGTTTTGACATTTTATTAATTATCGAAGTTATTCAAATAATCATTTTTACTACTGTTTTATTCATCTCATAGTATTTAGACATTTTATAAATGTGTGGTTTTTCCCCCATAATTATCTATGCAATATTTGGTTCACTCCGAACATTTTAGTTTTAATATTTGAAAACTTTTATTGTTTGCCTAATTTTGAATTTGAATTTGAATCGGTTTCGAACTAACTGGAGATTAGCAACTATAAACGAGGTCACGTGGCATCATTAGCAGAGGATCACTGTAGCTTAATTACCCGGGCATCACACTCAAGGTAGCCCAGTCCACGCAGAAGAGCTATGCAGATTCTAAACGCAAGGAAACAGTTTACAAAGCCGGAGATAGAGTTTATCTTCGTGTATCTCCACTTTGAGGAGTTAAGCGCTTTGGAGTTAAGGGAAAGTTAGCGCCACGTTTTGTGGGACCATACAAAGTTTTGGAACACATGGTAGAAGTTGCTTATAAGTTGGAATTGCCTGAGGGATTGTTGGGAGTTCACGACGTGTTCCACGTTTCCTAGTTGAAGAAGTGCCACGCAGAGATGGTGGATATACCACTGAGAGATACAGTGCCGCTGGAAGCGATTTAGTTGGATAGTGATTACACCTATGAGGAGAAACCAGTTAAGATTCTCGAGTATGCCAGCCGAGTCACCCGCAGCAAGGTTATCAAGTTTTGCAAAGTTCAGTGGAGCCACCACACCGAGGATGAAGCCACCTGGGAGCGAGAGGGAGATCTGCTAAAGGACCATCCTCACCTATTTTCTAGCCAGCCCGAATCTCGAGGGCGAGATTCATCTTAAGGGGGTTGGTTTGTAACATCCCAAATTTTCAATTTGGAATGTTATACATTAGATCATCACTGCATATCATATTTTATTTGCTTTTGTCCTGATCCAGAAATTCTACGCAACTCAAGGACCCACGGAGAGAGTTGGGGATTTCGTTATTTTCATATTTTAGTTTTCTCAAATTTTGAAAATAGCATCATTTGATTTTATTTATTTTATCTTCAATTATTTCTATTATAAAAATATGAGAGAGGGAATAAAATAAATTTCCCAAAATAAAGAAATATTGAGGATTTAATAAAAAATAAAATAAGATTTTATTTCGGAGTTTTTGGCTAGTTTATTTGAATTTAGGAAAAATTGCACGTTTTTCAAAACTGCATTTTAGGGCCAAGAAAATGTTTATCTCGTTCTAAATATTTTATCTAGGCGGTGAAAATTTGTATTGGCATTTTTAGAGTTTTATGTTATTTTCTAGAATTTTTCTTAGTTTCGGCGAAATTTGTTAAAAAAAGTACCGCCCGCCCGACTGGGTCGAAGGCCCAGCCGAGCCAGGCCAGGCCCAAGCCGCCGCCTTCCCCCGCGGGAGACCGACCCGCCGCTGCCGCCGAGTCCTGTCGGGGCACGCCTCCCGAGGCCGACCCCGACCCGGCGCCCCTTTCCCCAAGCCGCGCCCCCCATCTCATAAATACCCCGCCGCCGCCTCACCCTGCCACCTCGACCCGCTCCGCCTCCCGCAGCCGCCGCTCGCGGCCGTGTGCCGCCGTCGCCGCCGCTTGCCGCGCCGCCCGCCGCCGACGCCACCCCACCCCGCCGGAGCCCCGAGTCCCGCTGGAGTCCGACGAGGTAGCCACGCCGTCCGCCGCCGGTTTTCTGAAGAAAACTGATTTGTTTTTTTGAAAACCCTAGGTTTTATTTTTTTATTTTATTAAATCGGTTTTAACGGTTCTGTTATTTAGTGAGCGTTCGCTCGTTCGTTCGTTTTAACGGTAGAGTTCACCGTTTAGTTTTAGATAACGAATGTTCGTTCGTTAATCTGTTCGTCAGTTTTTTCTTTTCTCGGATTTTCCGCGATTATTTCAGATCGTGATTTTAGTTTTAGTTTAACTTTTCGCTCGTTTATCGGAATCAGGTGATTCAAGCGCCTAGAGTTTCGTCTCGAAACCCTCTTTCCGTTTAACCAACTCAAACAAGTTTTTCCTTCTGTAAAATTTAACTTAGGTCCAGATTAGTAATCGAAGCTTGTTTCTTTCGCCGTTTGACTTTCGTTGTTTTGTTCGATTTGTTTCTTTTTGCAAACCAGAGTTATTAAGTTGAACTTTCTGGTTAGATCTCTTATTTGAGTTTTACCTGTGCATTAGATGAGTGCTTATTGTGTGCTTGTTTGTTCGCGATAGAGTACCTAGAGTGCGCCGCTTGCTACTTCGAATCTCTAGGTTTCACGGATCATCAGCAAGGCAAGTAACACTTTGATCATACCTCTTACTACCCAGTTTTGTTGCATTAGATCGATCCTCAAACATTTGCATGAATAGGATCTGATTAATATGTGGGTTTTGTGAAGTAGATGAGGTAGTACCTATTACCTGCTTTATTATCAAACCTTTGGGAGTTACTTCTACGTTTGCTTATGCCATGCTATGCTTGTAGACGTGGATTGGGTTCGAGAGTAATTCATGACAGATGTGAGGTTGTTAATTAATGGTTCAACTTAAGGTGGTAACTTAAATACACATCTGGGTGGACTAAGGCACCTGGGTATTCCAGCGATTGCTTGTTTTTCTTTATGGACCGCCACCCAGGCTAAAAGGGATCATGAGATTATTCATGCTAGAAACTTCCGTGTGCAGCCACAAGCTACTATGGGCTCTAGCATAGTTGATTAAGTCGTGCGAACTCTTACAGTGGTAGACTAGCAGATGTAGGGGAAAGTAGGTGTAACGGTCTACCTGATCGTAAGGTGCTAGCGCTTCTGAAAGACTATGTCTCGATCATCCGTTTCTCAAACACCATGTAGTGCGAGAATCCCAACGGAGGAGATCGAGTCTTGTCGGGAAAAGTGTGCAAACCTCTGCAGAGTGTATAAACTAATCATGGTTAGCCGTGTCCCCGGTTATGGACAATTTTGAGTATCTAGTACTTGGATTATCATGTGAATCTCATCATTTGACTTTAATTAATTTTGTTGGGTTTTAATGATGATGTTTAATTGGGATTGAGATGGTGTCTACACTCTCAATGTTTAACAACCACCATGATAGTTAAATAAAGTTTATTCCTTTGCAGTAGGGAAAAATCGGCTTTACGCAAAACTGTAACCATAGAGCTTTCCACCAGCCATATATGCATGTAGTATAGCCTATTTCTGTTTACTACTCTCTATGTGTTACATTGCCAGCATATTCCATGTGCTGACCCGTTTTCGGGCTGCAACATTCATGTTGCAGACTTTTCAGACGATGAATAAGGAGCCTTAGGTCGTGGTTCTATACTCAGTGATGCCGTTGGAGTTGATGGACTCACTTATCTTCCAAGCCTTCTGCTGTTAACATTATTAGATGGCCTTAAGCCATATTATTTGTAATAAGTTCTCTTTTGAGACACTCGATGTAATAAGTGTGTGATTGCGACTCTGTTATAAATCCTTCAAGTACTGTGCGTGTCAGCATTACTGATCCAGGGATGACACTGAAGCACAGAGATCAGATTGTTTGAGGTCTGGTCGCTACACTGTAAAACTGGTAAGCCTGGATAAATGGACAAATCGCAAAACGAAAAAAACATGAAATGGGCCGAATCTGGCTGGCCCAACCGTGTACAGGAGGGGACACTGGATCTGGGTGCTCACCAGGCCGCATGGGCCGGTTGGTGGAGGAGCTAGTAGGCCGCGGCTAGGACTTGGAGCACTGGCGATGCTAGGCTGGGGAGGTCGCGACCCACGCGCGGCCACACACAGTCAACGCGCGCGAGCGGGCGCTCGACTGGACGCGGCCAACGGCGACGGACGGCGGCAGGAGGTTGATAATGGCGCGAAGAGAGGCCGGGGACGAGCACCGGCGAGCAGATCCAGGCGGGATCTGCTGGATCCGACGAGAAAAAGGCCTGGGCGGGTAGATAAGAGAGGGCAACCTCGTTCTCGATGCAGAACAGCGATGGACAATGGCAGCAGGCAGAGCTCCGAGCTCGGCGCGCCATGGAGGCTCCTTGCGAGGAAGAATGCAAGGGCGTGAGGGAGAGAGCTGGAAAAGGAAGGAGGCAAGGGCGCACTGGCCTGCTGGAGGTCTCCGGCGATGGTCGGCGCTCGTGGCCGGTGAGCGCGGACGGCGGGGACACGCCAGATCGGGAGCTCCTCTCCCGATATGGAGCTCGGGGGCGATGCAGCTGCGGGGAACGACGTGATCAGGCCTGGGCAGGCCTCCCGCAGGCTTCGTAGGGCCATGGCAGAGGGGAGCAGGCAGGGGTGACGTGGCCGGCCCTGGTTGGCTTGGGGGCGCTCAGGAGATGGCTCGGCCAATCAGGAGGCGACAAGTGGAAGGATGTGGAGGACACCGTTAATGTGGGATGAAGTAGGAGACCATCAGCTGTTTGGACAAGATTTAATCAGAGAGTCTGAAGAGGAGGTTAAGTTAATTCATGATAGACTAAAGGTAGCTCAGTCCAGGTAGAAGAGTTATGCTGATACGAAACGCAAGGAGGTAGTCTATGAAATCGGAGACATGGCATATCTTCGTGTGTCACCACTGCGAGGAGTTAAACGATTTGGAGTCAAAGGAAAATTAGCCCCAAGATTTGTAGGACCACATCGAGTTATGGAACGTATGGGAGAAGTGGCATACAAGTTGGAGTTACCAGAAGGTTTTCAGGAGTTCATGATGTGTTTCACATTTCCCAGTTGAAGAAGTGTCATGCTGAGATGGTCGATATTCCTCTGAGAGATATAGTGCCCCTAGAAGCAATTCAGTTGGAGAGTGACCTAACTTACGAGGAGAAAGCAGTCAAAATTCTCGAGTTTTCCAGCCGAGTTACACGCAACAAGGTTATCAAGTTTTGCAAAGTTTAGTGGAGCTACCATACCGAGGAAGAAGCCACTTGGGAACAAGAGGAAAACCTATGAAAAGACCACCCACACATATTTTCTAGCCAACCCGAATCTCCAGGGCGAGATTCATCTTAAGGGGGGTAGGTTTGTAACATCCCAATTTTCAATTTGGATGTTATACATAGATCGTCATATGCATATCATATTTTATTTGCATTTTGGTTGTGATCCTAGAAATCTTAAGCAACTCAAGGACCCAAGGAGAGAGTTGGAGGTTTCACTGAATTTTCATATTTGAATGTATTTCAAATTTGTAGAAAGGACAATTTGATTTTAATATTTTCTCTCCAATTATTTCCAATAACAAATATAAATGAGATAAGATAAAATGACTTCTTCAAATAGAAAAGAAATATTGGAGAAGAAATTTTAAAAATCAAATTATTTTTATTTGTATTTTATTTGAATTAGAGAAAAATATGCATTTTGAAAATTGCATTTTAGTCCAGAAAAATGTTCATCTTGTCCTAAATATTAGGTTTGGACGGTGAAAATTGTTTTTGGTATTTTTAGAATTCTTTTATATTTTATTAGGATTTTTCTTCCGCGGCGAAATTTATTTTAGAAAAAAAAAGTTTCCTCGGCCGGCCGCAGCTAGGCCACGGCCCAGCACGCCGCCGACTTCCTCTGGCTCGGGACCGGAGTCCCGAGTGCGCCCGCCGCCGCCGCCATGTCCAACAGGACACGGGGACCCTGCCCCTCCCGCAAGCCACCCCGCCGCCTCCCTCCCCCTCCCCTTAAATAGCGACCCCGGGGCCCCCTTGGACCCCGAGCCAGCCGCCGCCCGCTTCTAGCCGCTGTCGCCGCCGCGCGCCGCTGCCGCCCGCGCCGCCCCACCCCGTAGCCCTACGAACACCTTTAGGCGCCGGAGCCGCCACCGTCCGTATCCGCCGCCGGTTATCCGACGAAAACCTTCGAACCGGTAAAACCGTTAAAACCCGCCCCAGTTTTTTTGTTATTCGTTTAGATCGATTTTATTTTGTTAGGGTTCGCTAGTTAATGAATGTTCACCCATTTCTCTCTGTTAGCGAACATGTTCATTCGTTAGCTTCTATTAAGAATGTTTGTTCGTTAGATTTTTCTTTTAATTTTAATTTTCGGCCAAGGACCTATCCGTGAATACTTTTCTTACAAATTAGTCCCCGATCTTCAAACCCTCGTTACTTTTTACTCGGTTTTGTCCAAATCCAGTGAAACCAACAGCAAAATCTTTGTCTTGTTCCCCTCTATCCAGATAATCAACTTTAACATGGCTTTGGCAATTTAAAATTTGGTTTCAAGTAGATTTGAATTCAAACTTCTTTTGATCGTAATTTGAGTTTCGTGACTCCGACTCGATCGATTCTTTTTGTAAATCGAAGCTCTTCACTTCAACTTTCAGTTTGGATCTTTTCATTTGAGTTTTACCTTTGCATATTATGCCTGAGTGCTTATGTATGCTATTGTTTGTTCATGATAGAGTTTCTGGAGTGCGAAGCATGCTACTACGAGTCACTAGGGTTTTCCGATCGTCAGCAAGGCAAGTAACACTTTGATCATATTCCTTTATTACCCAATTTTTATGCATTAGTTTCAACCCTCAAACATTGCATGAGTAGGTTTGATTAACATGTGGGTATTGGGAAGTAGTTGATGAGGTAGAACCTACTGTCTTATATTAAACCCTGGGTATTTACTACGTATGCTTATACTGCTATGCTAGGCTCGTAGACGTGGTTTGGTTTGAGAGTATTCATGAAACATGTGAGATATTATTGTTATCTAAGGTTTAACTGAAGGTGGCTACTTTAATACACATCTAGGTGGATTGGTTTGTGGGCACCTGGGGAATCTAGTGTTGTCCAAAGGAGATCCCGGGGAATCCGTGTGATCATCCTATGGTTTGCCACCCAGGCCCAAAGGGATCATTATGTTATTCATGCTGGAAACTTCTATGTGCAGCCACAAGCCATTATGGGCTCTGGCATAGTTGAGTATGTTGTGTGACCTCTTACAGTGGTGGACTAGCAGATGCAGGGGATGTAGGTGGTACTGTCTACCCGTCGTAACAAGCTAACGCTTCGGAAAGACTGTGTCTCGATCATCCGTTTCTCAAACATCATGCAGTGCGAGAAATCCAACGGAGGAGATTGAGTCTTGTGGGTAAAAGTGCCCAAACCTCTGCAGAGTGTACAAACTAATCATGATTAGCCGTGTCCCTGGTTATGGACATCTTGAGTATCTGGTGCTTGAATTATTATGTCGATCCATCACTCTTCATAATTTATTTTGTTGGATTATTAACCTTTAATTGGGATTGAGTTGGGGTTACCCTGTCAATGTTTTCAACCAACTTTGTAGTTAAAAAAATATATTCCTTTGTTGTAGGAAAAAACTAGCTTTATGCAAATGATAACCATAGAGCCTCCACTAGCCATATATGGATGTAGTGATAGTTGTTATTTGTTCATTGCTCTATAGTGTTATCTTGCCAGCATATTCCATGTGCTGACCCTACACAGGCTGCAATGTATTATGTTGCAGAGTTTTCAGACGAAGAGTAAGGTGCGCTAGGTCGTTGTCATGCACTCAGTTTTCCCGTTGAGTTGGGTGGACTCTTCTAGTTTCGAAGCTTCCGCTGTTATCTTATTTAGATGGCCTTCAGCCATATTATTGTAATAAGTTCTCTTTTGAGACATTCGATGTAATAAGTGTGTGATTGAACTCTGTTACAAATCCTCGAGTATTGTATGTGTCAGCAATACCGATCCAGGGATGACACTTAAGCACAGAGACTTGACCGTCTAAGGTCGGGTCGCTACAGATCTGGATGATTCCAAGTGACAAACCGGATACATGTACATTTTGAATGGTGGGGCAGTCAGCTGGTGCAGTTGCAAGAAAAGCGTCATGGTGGGATCTACGTATGAAGTGGAGTACATAGCTACCTCGGAGGCAGCACATGAAGCAGTCTAGATGAAGGAGTTCATCACCGACCTAGGAGTCATTCCCACTGAATCGGGCCTGATGACTCTATTATGTGACAACACTGGAGCTATTGCTCTTTCCAAGGAGCCCAGGTTTCACAAGAAGACCAGGCATATCAAGCGCCACTTCAACTCCATTCGTGAATATATTCAAGATGGGGACATAGATATTTGTAAAGTGCATACAGATCTGAATGTCGCAGATCCGTTGACTAAACCTCTTCCACGAGCAAAACATGATCAACACCAGAACTCTATGGGTGTTCGATTCATCACAATGTAACTAGATTATTGACTCTAGCGCAAGTGGGAGACTGTTGGAAATATGCCCTAGAGGCAATAATAAAATGTTTATTATTATATTATTTTTCCTTGTTCATTATAATTGTCTATTGTTCGTGCTATAATTGTATTAACCGGAAACCGTAATACATGTGTGAATACATAGATCACAACATGTCCCTAGTGAGCCTCTAGTTGACTAGCTCGTTGATCAATAGATGGTTGTGGTTTCCTAACCATGGACACTGGATGTCGTTGATAACGGGATTACATCATTAGGAGAATGATGTGATGGACAAGACCCAATCCTAAGCATAGCATAAGATCGTGTATTTGTTTACTAGAGCTTTTCTAATGTCAAGTATTGTTTCCTTAGAACACGAGATTGTGCAACTCTCGGATACCGTAGGAGTGCTTTGGGTGTACCAAACGTCACAACGTAAGTGGGTGACTATAAAGGTGCACTACAGGTATCTCCGAAAGTGTATGTTGGGTTGGCATGAATTGAGACTGGGATTTGTCACTCCGTATGACGGAGAGGTATCTCTGGGCCCACTCAGTAATGCATCAACATAACGAGCTCAATGTGAATAAGGAGTTGGTCATGGATCATGCGTTATGGAATGAGTAAAGAGACTTGCTGGTAACGAGATTGAATGAGGTATGGGGATACCGACGATCGAATCTTGGGCAAGTAACATACCGATGGACAAAGGGAATTGTATAAGGGATTGATTGAATCCTCGACATCGTGGTTCATCCGATGAGATCATCGTGGAACATGTGGGAACCAAATAGGTATCCAGATCCCGCTGTTGGTTATTGGCCGGAGAGAAGTCTTGGTCATGTCTACATGTTTCCCGAACCCATAGGGTCTACACACTTAAGGTTCGGTGATGCTAGAGTTGTTATGAGAAATGGAATGTGGTTACTGAAGGTTGTTCGGAGTCCCAGATGATATCCCGGACATCACGAGGAGTTCCGGAATGGTCTGGAGGTGAAGATTTATATATGGGAAGTCAAGTTCCAGTCGCCGGAATAGTTTCGGGGGTTATCGGTATTGTACCGGGACCACCGAAAGGTGCCCGTGGGTCCACCGGGTGGGGCCACCTGCCCCGGGGGACTTAATGGGATGAATATGGGTGGGAACCAGCCCCTGGTGGGCTGGTGCGCCCCCCAAGGGCCCAAGGCGCCTAGGGTTGGAAACCCTAGGGGGAGGGGGTGCCTCCCACCTTGATTGGGGGGCAAGCCTCCCCACTGCCCCCCCTCTAGATGCATCTAAGGGGGCCGGCCCCCTCTCCCCTTCACCCTATAAATGGAGGGGGTGGGAGGGCAGCCACAGCCCTTCCCTGGCGCAGCCCCTTCCTCCTCCAACACCTCCTCCTCCGTAGTGCTTTGCGAAGCTCTGCCGGAGAACGACGAGCTCCACCACCACCACGCCGTCGAGTTTCCGGAGTTCTCCCTCGACTTCTCCTCTCCCCTTGCTGGATCAAGAAGGAGGAGATGTCCCTGGGATGTACATGTGTTGAACGCGGAGGCGCTGTCCATTTGGCGCTTGATCGGATCTTCCGCTATTTGAATCGCCGCGAGTACGACTCCATCAACCGCGTTCTTGTAACGCTTCCGCTTAGCGATCTTCAAGGGTATGAAGATGTACTCCCTCTCTCTCTCTCTCGTTGCTAGCATCTCCTAGATTGATCTTGGTGACACCTAGGAAAATTTTGAATTATTATTGCGTTCCCCAACAGATGGTGATATTAGAGTCATGCTAGTAAGTAATTGTGAATCTGAGAAATACTTGTATTAAAGTTTGTGATTCCCGTAGCATGCACGTATGGTGAAACGTTATGTGATGAAGTCATAGCATGATTTATTTATTGACTGTGTTCCTTATGAGTGGCGGTCGGGGACGAGCGATGGTCTTTTCCTACCCAATATATCCCCCTAGGAGCATGCGCGTAGTACTTCATTTCGATAACTAGTAGATTTTTCCAATAAGTATGTGAGTTCTTTATGACTAATGTTGAGTCCATGTATTATACACACTCTCACCCTTCCACCATTTCTAGCCTCTTTAGTACCACGCAAATTTTGCCGGTACCATAAACCCACCATATACCTTCCTCAAAACAGCCACCATACCTACCTATTATGGCATTTCCATAGCCATTCTGAGATATATTGCCATGCAACTTTCCACCGTTCCATTTATTATGACACGCTTCATCATTGTCATATTGCTTTGCATGATCATGTAGTTGACATCGTATTTTTAGCAAAGCCACATTTCATAATTCTTTCATACATGTCACTCTTGAGTCATTGCACATCCCGGTACACCGCCGGAGACATTCATATAGAGTCATATTTTGTTCTAAGTATCGAGTTGCAATTCTTGAGTTGTAAGTAAATAAAAGTGTGATGATCTTCATTATTAGAGCATTGTCCCATGTGAGGAAAGGATGATGGAGACTATGATTCCCCCACAAGTCAGGATGAGACTCCGGACGAAAAAAGAGGCAAAAAATAAGAGAAGGCCCAAACAGAAAATAAAAAATGAGAGAAAAGAGACAAGGTACAATGTTACTATCCTTTTACCACACTTGTGCTTCAAAGTAGCACCATGATCTTCATGATAGAGAGTCTCCTATATTGTCACTTTCATATACTAGTGGGAATTTTTCATTATAGAACTTGGCTTGTATATTCCAGTGATGGGCTTCCTCAAATTGCCCGAGGTCTTCATGAGCAAGCGAGTTGGATGCACACTCACTTAGTTTTATTTTTGAGTTTTCATAAACTTATAGCTCTAGTGCATCCGTTGCATGGCAATCCCTACTCACTCACATTGATATCTATGGATGGGCATCCCCATAGCCTGTTGATACACCTAGTTGATGTGAGACTATGTCCTTCTTTTTGTCTTCTCCACAATCACCTTCTATTCCACCCATAGCGCTATGTCCATGGCTCACGCTCATGTATTGCATGAAAGTTGAAAAAGTTTGAGAACATCAAAAGTATGAAACAATTGCTTGGCTTGTCATCGGGGTTGTGCACGATTTGAATATTTTGTGTGATGAAGATGGAGCATAGCCAGACTATATGATTTTGTAGGGATAAGCTTTCTTTGTCCATGTTATTTTGAGAAGACATAATTGCCTTGTTAGTATGCTTGAAGTATTATTGTTTTTATGTCAATATTAAACTTTTGTTTTGAATCATACGGATCTGAACATTCATGCCACAATAAAGAAATTACATAGATAAATATGTTAGGTAGCATTGCACATCAAAAATTATGTTTTATCATTTACCTACTCGAGGACGAGCACGAATTAAGCTTGGGGATGCTTGATATGTCTCCAACATATCTATAATTTTAATTGTTCCATGCTATTATATTATCTGTATTGGATGTTTTATATGCATTAATATGCTATTTTCTATTATTTTTGGGAGTAACTTATTAACCTAGAGCCCAGAGTCAGTTCCTGTTTTTCCCTGTTTTTGAGTTTCGCAGAAAAGGAATACCAAACGGAGTCCAGACAAAATAGAACCTTTGCAAAGATTTTTCTTAGACCATAAGACAACTAGTAGATTTGGAGATGAAGTCGGTGTTGGGGAACGTAGTAATTTCAAAAAATTCCCTTTGCACACGCAAGATCATGGTGATGCATAGCAACGAGAGGGGAGAGTGTTGTCTACATACCCTCGTAGACCGTTCGCGGAAGCGTTATATCAACGCGGTTGATGTAGTCATACGTCTTCACGTCCGACCGATCCAAGTACCGAAAGCACGACACATCCGAGTTCTGCACATGTTCGGCTCGGTGACGTCCTCGCCTTCTCGATCCAGCAAGAGGGGCGAAGTAGTAGATGAGTTCCGGCAGCACGACGGCGTGGTCACGGTGTTGATGAAGAACAATCTCCGCAGGGCTTTGCCTAAGCACTACGAAAACTATGACGGAGGATAAACTAGCGGGGACGGGGTTGCCGGCACACGGCTTGGTGTTTCTTGATGTTTTGGTGCTAGCCCTACCCCTCTATTTATATGTTGAGCCCTGGGGTCGAAACTTGGAGTAAAAGCCTCCTCAAAGTCGGTTTCACCCGAAAGGCAAGAGTCCTTCTCGGACTCCAGGGCTAGACGCCAGGGTTCCCGGCGTCTACCCCCTAGACGCCAGGGTTCCTGGCGTCTAGCCTCTGGTCTCCACAAAACTTCCTTTTGCACTTTCCAAAAGCCTCGTGGGCTTTCCCCTTTGGCCCAGATAAAGTGTTCTCGTGCCCAAACATTTCGGGAAACATCCGGAACCCCTTCCGGTGAATTCCGGAACCCTTCCGGAGATCAAACACTACTATCCCATATATCAAACTTTATCTCCGGACCATTCCGAAGTTCCACGTCATGTCTGTGATTTCATCTCGGACTCCGAACAACATTCGGTCATCAACATACATAACTCATATAGTACTATATCGTCAACGAACGTTAAGCGTGCGCACCCTACGGGTTCGAGAACTATGTAGACATGACTGAGACACCTCTCTGGTCAATAACCAAAAGCGGGACCTGGATGCCCATATTGGCTCCTACATATTCTACGAAGATCTTTATCGGTCAGACCGCATAACAACATACGTTGTTCCCTTTGTCATCGGTATGTTACTTGCCCGAGATTCGATCATCGGTATCTCAATACCTAGTTCAATCTCGTTACCGGAAAGTCTCTTTACTCGTTCCATAATACATCATCCCGCAACTAACTCATTAGTTGCAATGCTTGCAAGGCTTATAGTGATGTGCATTACCGAGTGGGCCCAGAGATACCTCTCCGACAATCGGAGTGACGAATCCTAATCTCGAAATACGCCAACCCAACAAGTACCTTTGGAGACACCTGTAGAGCACCTTTATAATCACCCAGTTACGTTGTGATGTTTGGTTGCACACAAAGTGTTCATCCGGTAAACGGGAGTTGCATAATCTCATAGTCATAGGAACATGTATAAGTCATGAAGAAAGCAATAGCTACAAACTAAACGATCAAGTGCTATGCTAACGGAATGGGTCAAGTCAATCACATCATTCTCCTAATGATGTGATCCCGTTAATCAAATGACAACTCATGTCTATGGTTAGGAAACATAACCATCTTTGATCAACGAGCTAGTCAAGTAGAGGCATACTAGTGACACTCTGTTTGTCTATGTATTCACACATGTATTATGTTTCCGGTTAATACAATTCTAGCATGAATAATAAACATTTATCATGATATAAGGAAATAAATAATAACTTTATTATTGCCTCTAGGGCATATTTCCTCCAGTCTCCCACTTGCACTAGAGTCAATAATCTAGTTCACATCACCATGTGATTTAACATCAATAGTTCACATCACCATGTGATTAACACCCATAGTTCACATCGTCATGTGACCAACACCCAAAGGGTTTACTAGATTCAATAATCTAGTTCACATCGCTATGTGATTAATACCCAAAGAGTACTAAGGTGATCATGTTTTTCTTGTGAGAGAAGTTTAGTCAATGGGTCTGCAACATTCAGACCCGTATGTATTTTTGCAAATTTCTATGTCAACAATGCTCTGCACGGAGCTACTCTAGCTAATTGCTCCCACATTCAATATGTATCCAGATTGAGACTTAGAGTCATCTGGATTAGTGTCAAAACTTGCATCGACGTAACCCTTTACGACGAACCTTTTATCACCTCCATAATCGAGAAACATATCCTTACTCCAGTAAGGATAATTTTGACCAATGTCCAGTGATCTACTCCTAGATCACTATTGTACTCCCTTGCCAAACTCAGGGCAGGGTATACAATAGGTCTAGTACACAGCAGGGCATACTTTATAGAACCTATGGCTGAGGCATAGGGAATGACTTTCATTCTCTTTCTATCTTATGCCATGGTCGGGCTTTGAGTCTTACTCAATTTCACACCTTGTAACACAGGCAAGAACTCTTTCTTTGATTGTTCCATTTTGAACTATTTAAAATCTTGTCAAGGTATGTACTCATTGGAAAAACTTATCAAGCATCTTGATCTATCTCTATAGATCTTGATGCTTAATATGTAAGCAGCTTCATTGAGGTCTTTCTTTGAAAAACTCCTTTCAAACACTCCTTTATGCTTTGCAGAATAATTCTACATTATTTCCGATCAATAATATGTCATTCACATATACTTATCAGAAAAGTTGTAGTGCTCCCACTCACTTTCTTGTAAATACAGGCTTCACCGCAAGTCTGTATAAAACTATATGCTTTGATCAACTTATCAAAGCGTATATTCCAACTCCGAGATACTTGCACCAGTCCATAGATGGATCGCTGGAGCTTGCATATTTCCTTAGCACCTTTAGGATTGACAAAACCTTTCTGGATGCATCATATACAACTCTTCTTTAATAAATCCATTAAGGAATGCAATTTTGTTTATCCATTTGCCAGATTTCATAAAATGCGGCAATTTCTAACATGATTCGGACAGACTTAAGCATAGATACGAGTGAGAAACTCTCATCTTAGTCAACACCTTGAACTTGTCGAAAACCTTTTTGCGACAATTCTAGCTTTGTAGATAGTAACACTACTATCAGCGTCCGTCTTCCTCTTGAAGATCCATTTAATCTCAATGGCTCGCCGATCATTGGGCAAGTCAGTCAAAGTCCATACTTTGTTCTCATACATGGATCTCATCTCAGATTTCATGGCCTCAAGCCATTTCGCGGAATCTGGGCTCATCATCGCTTCCTCATAGTTCGTAGGCTCGTCATGGTCAAGTAACATGACCTCCAGAACAGGATTACCGTACCACTCTGGTGCGGATCTCACTCTGGTTTACTTACGAGGTTCGGTAGTAACTTGATCTGAAGTTACATGATCATCATTAGCTTCCTCACTAATTGGTGTAGTAGTCATAGGAACAGATTTCTGTGATGAACTACTTTCCAATAAGGGAGCAGGTACACTTACCTCATCAAGTTCTACTTTCCTCCCACTCACTTCTTTCGAGAGAAACTCCTTCTCTAGAAAGGATCCATTCTCAGCAACGAATATCTTGCCTTCGGATCTGTGATCGAAGGTGTACCCAACATTTTATTTTGGGTATCCTACGAAGACGCACTTCTTCGATTTGGGTTTGAGCTTATCAGGTTGAAACTTTTTCACATAAGCATTGCAACCTCAAACTTTAAGAAACGACAGCTTAGGTTTCTTGCCAAACCATAGTTCATACGGTGTCGTCTCAACGGATTTAGTGGTGCC
This sequence comes from Triticum dicoccoides, assembly GCF_002162155.2. Lineage (NCBI taxonomy): Eukaryota > Viridiplantae > Streptophyta > Magnoliopsida > Poales > Poaceae > Triticum > Triticum dicoccoides. The sequence goes on from NC_041388.1 coordinate 486,851,560, forward strand.
CTATTTAACGTGAATGTAGCTGTCTCTAATGCATAACCCCAAAACGATAGCGGTAAATCGGTAAGAGACGTCATAGATCGCACCATATCTAATAAAGCATGGTTACGACGTTCGGACACACCATTAAACTGTGGTGTTCCAGGTGGCGTGAGTAGTGAAACTATTTCACGTTGTTTTAACTGAAGGCCAAACTCGCAACTCAAATATTTTTCTTCAGCGATCATATCGTAGAAACTTTTATTTTTGTTATGATGATTCTCCACTTCACTCTGAAATTCTTTGAACTTTTCAAATGTTTCAGACTTGTGTTTCATTAAGTAGATATACCCATATCTGCTCAAATCATCTATGAAGGTCAGAAAATAACGATACTTGCCGTGAGCCTTAACACTCATCGGACCGCATCATCAGTATGTATTATTTCCAAAAGTCAGTTGCTCGCTCCATTGTTCCGGAGAACGGAGTCTTAGTCATCTTGCCCATGAGGCATGGTTCGCAAGCATCAAGTGATTCCAAAAGTCCATCAGCATGGAGTTTCTTCATGCGCTTTACACCAATATGACCTAAACGGCTGTAACACCCCAGATGTAACTTTCCCTATTTGTACTCCAACTCTTGCCGTTTCCGGCGTTAAGTTATATTTATTTCCTCGGGTTCGGGTTTTTGTCTCCGGTGCTGTTATCGTTGTCATGCATCTCATATCATGTCATCATGTGCATTGCATTTGCATACGTGTTCGTCTCATGCATTCGAGCATTTTCCCCGTTGTTCGTTTTGCATTCCGGTGCTTCGTTCTCCTCCGGTGGCCATTTCTAGCTTTCTTTCATGTGTGGGGATTAAACATTTCCGGATTGGACCAAGACTTTCCAAGAGGCCTTGGTTTACTACCGGTAGACCGCCTGTTAAGTTTCGTATCATTTGGACTTCGTTTGATACTCCAACGGTTAACCGAGGGACCGAGAAGGCCTTGTGTGTGTTGCAGCCCAACACCCCTCTAATTTGGCCCAAAACCCACCTAACTCTGCTCCATCATCTAGAGCGTTCGATCACGATCACGTGGCCGAAAACCGCACCTCATTTGGACTCTCCTAGCTCCCTCTATGCCTATATATACCTCCCCCTTATAAAAAATCCCGGATCCCCTCCGTCCCTAACCTCAGACCCATTTCCACCCGCCGCCGCCGGACAAAGGCGCCACCGACGGACACGTCCGCCCGCCGTGTCTGCCGCCATGTGTCGCCGCCCCGTTGGCCCGCCTCCGCCGCCGTTCCACCCCGCCGCCAGGCCCGGGAGGCCCGTGGCCGGCCCCCGAGGCCCATCTCGCCTCCTCGCCCGCGAGCCAGCCGCCCCTTCCCTCCTGATCCGGTCGCCGCTCTCCTCCCAGCCCCGTCGCGCCATCGCCGGAGAGCTCGCCGGCGCCAGCTCGCCGCCACCCGAGCTCGCCGGCCACTGCACGCCGCCGCCTACGCCCATCGCCGCCACCGACCGCGCCGGCCTCTCCGTCGCCCGGCCTCCCCGGCCCTTCCCGTCGCCGGCCCGGCCACCAACGAGCTCGCCGAAGCTACAGTACATCGCCGGAGCCACCTCGAGAAGCGTGCGATCTGAAATTTTAGGTTGACTTCGTTTTTTTCTCTAAGTCCCAGAATTCCAGTCCATGTGCACATGTTCGCAGCCTCGTAACTTTGCATCCGTAGCTCCGATTCATGCATATAGCATATCAAAATGTTCATCTTAGAGAGTGCATAATTTCATTCCATTGCATTATTTTCATTAGAGTTCATCTTGATTCCGAAAATGCTGTTAGAAGAGAGCTACTTGAGTTAATTGTCAGATCTACTACTTCATCTTAGACATTTGTCATTTTTGCCATGATTAATGTGTGCATGCTATGCCCATGAGTACTACATATGTTTTGTTAAGGGGTTTTTAATCTTTCCAGAGGTGCAACCCATGTATTTTTAGGATGTGTGTGGTGACTAGTGCAAGCTTGCAAAGTGGTGCACTTGCTAATTCTGTTTTCAGGGACCTAGTAGTTTCACCAAGTCCTGGGATTGTTTATCTCACGATGCCATATGTTCGTGTTGTTTCCTAGTGATCCGTGCCTCTTTTGAGGATGATCAGTAAGGGAGTTTTGTTAACCATGTAGTGCTATATCCATCCATGTATTTGTTTGCAATTATGGAGCACACTAGCTTGAGCCAATCGAGCTCTACTTTTGCTTCGTTGCGAATCTGGGCAGATCGTCAACTTGTTTGCGATTTTGCCGATGTTATTGTAGTTGATCCGTGCATGCTATGCCATTGTTCTTGTCATGTCTAGCTTGCATTTTGTGCCTTCTTAGGGGATGTATGCTTGTATTGCCATGAATTGCACCGTGGTGGGTGCATCGAGCTCGTAAACATGCCTTCGTGAGTTATGTTTCAGCATGTCCCAGTTTTCACTAAGTCTGGAAACTGATTATGTTTTTGCTATGTTCGTGTGCTTGTTAGTATATTTTGTGATACCTTTTGGCTCAAGGTCACTAAGGGACTTTTGTTAAGCTTGTTGAGTAGCTCCATGCAATGTCTTTCTTTCTCATGTTCAGGTCCTGTAGCATTTTGTTTTGTTGCTCCGAAGAGGGCTATATGATCTGAAATTCCAGACAAGTGCTGATTTCACAAAGTCTGAGATCTGTTTTACCATTTACGTTTTTGCCATGCTTGTTTGAACCTGTTAATGGATGATTTGGCCGTAGCTCAGTGCTAGACTTTTGTTAAGCATCTTGTGTGCATCCCTGCCATGTATTTTGTTGTCATGTTTGGGTGTTGTAGCATGTTCATCTCGTTGCATTTAGATGCCTACTTGCTGTAAATCGCAGACCGGTGTCATTTTTGAATCGCTTGCCATTTCCAAACCGTAACTCCGATTCCGGCGTTCTTTATATCGTTTTCAAGCGATTTCATCTCATATTTCCAGTGGCACACTTGGATTTCCATGTTGAGGCCAGATTCATGCATTTCCTGTGATATCTTGCATTTGGCATCCCGCATCGCATCCCGCATAGCATATCATCATTTCATCATATTGCTTGTTCTTGCACGTGGTTGATTGTATCCTTGTTGCTTGTTTGTCTTGTTTGGTTAGAGCCGGGAGACGAGTTCGCTAACGAGGAGCCCGTTGAGTTTGCTTTTGAGGATCCAGTCAACTCTGACAACTCTGCAGGCAAGATGATCATACCCTCGAAATCACTACTATCTTTGCTATGCTAGTTTGCTTGCTCTTTTGCTATGCCATTGCTACGATGCCTACCACTTACTTGCAAGCCTCCTAAATTGCCATGTGAAACCTCTAACCCACCATGTCCTAGCAAACCGTTGATTGGCTATGTTACCGCTTTGCTCAGCCCCTCTTATAGCGTTGCTAGTTGCAGGTGAAGATTGGAGGCCGTTCCTTGTTGGAACATCTTTTATTTACTTGTTGGGATATCATTATATTGCCTTGTTGTCTTAATGCATCTATATACTTGGAAAAGGGTGGAAGGCTCGGCCTCTCGCCTAGTGTTTTGTTCCACTCTTGCCGCCCTAGTTTCCGTCATATCGGTGTTATGTTCCCGGATTTTGCGTTCCTTACGTGGTTGGGTTATAATGGGAACCCCTTGATAGTTCGCCTTGATTAAAGCTTTTCCAGCAATGCCCAACCTTGGTCTTACCATTTTCCACCTAGCCTCTTTTTCCCTCGGGTTTCCGGAGCCTGCGGGTCATCTTATTTTAACCCCCCCCGGGCCAGTGCTCCTCTTGAGTGTTGGTCCGACCGAGTAGACTGCGGGGCCACCTCGGGGCAACTTGGGGGTTGGTTTTACTCGTAGGATGTCTCATCTAAGTGTGCCCTGAGAAAGAGATATGTGCAACTCCTATCGAGATTTGTCGGCACATTCGGGCGGTGTTGCTGGTCTTGTTTTAACCTGCCGAAGTGTCTTGAGTTACCGAGATACCGAGTCTGATCGGAATGTCTTGGGAGGAGGTCTATTCCTTCGTTGACCGTGAGAGCTTGTCATGGGCTAAGTTGGGACTCCCCTGCAGGGATTGAACTTTCGAAAGCCGTGCCCGCGGTTATGGGCAGATGGGAATTTGTTAATGTCCGGTTGTAGATAACTTGAACCTTAATTAATTAAAATGAATCAACTGAGTGTGTTACCGTGATGGCCTCTTCTCGGCGGAGTCCGGGAAGTGGACACGGTGTTGGAGTAATGTTTGCGCAGGTTGCTCTCTAGTTTCTCGCTCGTGCTTTGCCTCCTCTTCTCGCTCTCTTTTACGAATAAGTTAGCCACCATACTTGCTAGTCGCTTGCTGCAGCTCCACTCATATTTTACCTTGCCTTACCTATAAGCTTAAATAGTCTTGATCGCGAGGGTGCGAGATTGCTGAGTCCCTGTGGCTCACAGATTACTATTACACCAGATGCAGGGCCTGATGATTCCGCTCCAGGTGACGCGTATGAGCTCAAGTGGGAGTTCGACGAAGACTCTCAACGTTACTATGTTTCCTTTCCCGATGATCAGTAGTGGTGCCCAGTTGGGGTGATTGGGACCGTGTCGCATGTTGGGTTCTCTTTTATTTTGGCGCCGTAGTCGGGCCATGAGTGTTTGTATGATGTAATGTTATTTATGTACTTGATTGACGTGGCGAGTGTAAGCCAACTATGTTATCTCCCCTTTCATTATTATATTACATGGGATGTTGTGAAGATTGCCTAACTTGCGACATATGCCTTCAATGCGATTATGTCTCTAAGTCATGCCTCGACACGTGGGAGCTATAGTCGCATCGAGGGTGTTACAAGTTGGTATCAGAGCCAGACCTTAGGAGCCCCATTGCTTGATCATTTTTAGCGGCCGAGTTGTGTCTAGAAAAATGTTTTGAGTCATTTAGGAATTATATATCGGAGAGTTTAGGAATTCTTTTTACTTCCCAGTCTCCTCATCGCTCTGGTAAGGCATCCTGACGTAGAGTTTTGACTCTTCTCTTCTCAAATTTCACAAAAAAAAAATGAGGATCACACGGGTATCTTGGAATCGTTCTGATGGTTTTATGATGAGAACATTGTCTTGGTGCCTCCTGTCAGGGGTTTAGTGGAAGTGTCCCGGGGAGTTGAGCTCTGAGGTGTTGTCATCATAATTTTATCGTTGCAGTTCTGGAATACCTGAGTTTAGTACGCCGACATCGAAAATCTCTTTTATGCAGTTCGTTGGTGAGATAACCTCGACGCCACCCAGTACTGGGGCGGGAGTTCGGGAGTATCGCCATAACTTGTATAACGGATGCTTTTCGAAGGTTGGGGTAGATGGTTTCCGAAGTTTTTCTTGGTTATGTGTTGAAGGATGGACACAACTGGATGTAGGATTTGCTAGTTTGGGTGAGATATTATGCTTCCCCTGTATCCCCAACACCTGATTGCATAACCGGAAAGGTTCGGGAGTTTCATAGGTGGGAATTCTAGTAGCTCTAGTTTTTTCTTCCACGGATATTGGTTTGAGATTGGGATTTCTTACCGATTATTCGTTCTTGATCCGTACCTTGTTGAGTTATTTCTCTACCTTAATTCTACGTGGCTTCTCAATTTATGGATATGTGACCATTTCAAGAGGAATGCATTCGTTCATTTTGTTCGGATGTGAAGACTATATGTTGCAATTTTCATTCCGTTGGATTCAGCTTCAATATTTATCTGTCAATGTGCTAATGGTGGTCAACCTCTTCAGGATGGCTCCTCCAACGCGCACGACTCCGAATCCTGATCCGCCACCACCCCCACCTCCTCCAGAGGCATGGCAAGCTGTGATGGCCGCAACCAATGCAAACACACAGCTGATCATGCAAATTCTTCAAGAGCGCAATCAAGGCAGCCAAGGGAATCAAGGCAGCAATCAGAGTCACTTTGCTACACTCAACCAGTTCCTTGCTAACGGGCCAAAGACTTTCAGCAATTGTGTTGAGGCAACCGATGCTGACGATTGGCTTGTGGATCTGTGTAAGCATTTCGAGTGCAGTAACGTCGGGCCTGAGGACTTTGTCAAGTTCGCTTCCTTCCAACTCAAAGATCAAGCTGCAGAATGGTTCCAGCAGTACAAGGACTCCAGAGGTGGACGTGTTATCACTTGGGATGATTTCCGTCGAGATTTCCGAGCTCATCATATTCCGCAGAGCGTGGTTGAAAGCAAGCGTGAGGAATTCCGCAATCTGAAGCAAGGCTCTTTGTCTGTCTATGACTACAACAAGTTGTTTCAGAAGCTCGCCCGCTTTGCCAAGCAGGACGTCCCTGATGAGAAGAGCATGATATATCAGTTCAGGGGTGGTCTCAGAGAAGATATTCAGCTAGCTCTTGTCCTTTTTGAGCCCTTGAGATACGATGATTTCTACAACATGGCACTGAAGCAAGAGGCTGCTCAGTTGAGGTGTGATGCTTCCAAGAAGCGAGTCAGAGATGTTACTCCTTCTTCCTCTACTCAAGTGGCCAAGCAGCAGAAGTTTTGGCTTCCTCCTCCTCCATTCCGTCAGCCGTATCAGCAGAAGAGTAAAGGTGGCAGTGGTTCTTCCCACCCACCCAACCCTGGCTTTCAAAACAAGACTTCGTCTCAACCTCCAAGATCGAGTGCTCCGTATCACCGTCCGCTTTCAGAGGTCACGTGCAACAAGTGCCAACAGAAGGGTCACTATGCCAACAAGTGTCTCAATCAGAGGCGTCTTCCTCCTCCTCCTCCCGTGAGATCGGCAAGTACAGCTGTGGTCAAGCATAACCCCAAGTTTGCCAAGGTCAATTTGATGAATGCAGCTCAGGAAGAGGACTCGTCAGATGTGATCATGGGTAACCTTCCTGTTAATGATGTTCCTGCAAAAGTTCTTTTTGACACTGGTGCATTGCATTCCTTTTTGTCATGCCCTTTTGCATCAAAGCACAATGTTGATACCGAGATTATGCCCAAAGTCATGCAAGTTGTTTCTCCCGGCAAGCTTTTGACTTCTAGTTTGGTTGCTCCCGATATCTCTATCACATTGGGTGATTACAAGTTTCTCTCTTCTCCGGTGGTTCTTGGTAACTCGGATATTGATCTTATTCTCGGAATGGATTGGCTTTCTAAGCACAAGGCTCAGCTTGATTGTGCAGCCAGGCAGATTCAATTGACTCATTCGTCTGAGGATGTAATTGTCTTTGCCGCTCGTGATGATACTATCCGTCTGTTTTCTCTCAATGAGAAGGGTGAATTGGATGCCATTTCTCAAATTCCAGTCGTTTGCAGATATCAAGACGTCTTTCCAGAAGAGCTTCCAAGAATGCCTCCACACCGGCCAGTTGAATTCGTTATTGATCTTGAGCCTGGTACGGAACCTGTGTGCAAACGTCCTTACAAGCTCGGACCTGAAGAGTTGAAAGAGCTGACGAAGCAACTCGATATGCAAGAGAAAATGGGTCTCATCCGGCCTAGTTCTTCTCCGTGGGGTTGTGGTGTTCTTTTTGTGAAGAAGAAGGATGGAACGGACCGACTTTGTGTTGATTACCGTCCAGTGAACAAGAAGACCATCAAGAATAAATACCCACTTCCCAACATCAATGAGCTGTTCGAACAACTCAAAGGTGCCCAAGTATTCTCCAAGCTTGATCTCCGTATGGGTTATCACCAGATTCGCATTCGTGAAGAAGATATTCCCAAGACAGCATTCAGAACAAGCTTTGGTTCATATGAATACACTGTCATGTCTTTTGGCCTTGCCAACGCTCCTCCGACGTTCTCTCGCATGATGAACTTCATCTTCAACGCCTACACCAATGACTTCGTTTTGGTCTATCTCGACGACATTCTGGTTTTCTCGAAGAACAAGGAAGATCATGCCAAGCACTTGCGTTTGGTTCTCGATAAGCTCAGGGAACACCAGTTCTACGCCAAGTTCTCCAAGTGTGAATTTTGGCTCGATGAGGTTCTTTATCTTCGTCATATCATCTCTGCCAAGGGCATTGCCGTGAATCCTGAGAAGGTGTCTGCAATTGTGAATTGGGAACCTCCTCAGAACGTGAAGCAACTCCGCAGTTTTCTCGGTCTCGCAAGCTATTGCCGAAGATTCGTTGAAAACTTTTCTAAGATCGCGAAGCCTCTCTCTAATCTTCTCCAGAAGCACGTCAAGTACGTTTGGTCTCCGAAGTGTGACATTGCTTTCAACACTTTGAAAGAGAGATTGATCACTGCTCCAGTTCTGACTCCGCCTGATGAATCCAAACCGTATGAGGTCTTTTGTGATGCCTCTCTCCAAGGTCTTGGCGCAGTATTGATGCAAGAGAAGAAAGTTGTTGCTTATACATCTCGCCAGTTGAAGCCTAATGAGAAGAACTACCCCACTCATGATCTCGAGTTGGCGGCAGTTGTGCATGCTCTTTTGACTTGGAGACATCTTCTATTGGGAAGAAAAGTGGACATTTTCACTGATCACAAGAGTCTCAAGTACATCTTCACTCAGCCTAATCTCAACCTCAGGCAAACTCGATGGGTCGAGATGATTCAAGAGTATAATCCGAGTATTGAGTACACTCCAGGCAAGGCTAATGTGATTGCTGACGCATTGAGCAGAAAGGCCTACTGCAACAGTCTTATTCTCAAGCCTTATCAACCCGAGCTTTGTGAAGCTTTCCGCAAACTTAATCTGCAAGTTGTTCCTCAAGGTTTCCTCTCCAACCTTCAAGTCTCTCCTACCTTGGAAGACCAGATTCTCCAAGCCCAACTTCTTGATGCTATGGTGAAAAAGGTGAAGATTGGGATTGCCAAGAGTCAGTCCAAGTACAAGTGCTACCGCCTTGATGACAAGGACACTCTCTTCTTCGAGGATCGTATTGTTGTACCCAAAGGTGACCTCCATAAAGTGATCATGAACAAGGCTCACAATTCTCTCCTCTCCATCCACCCTGGGAGCACGCAGATGTATCAGGACCTCAAGCAAGCTTATTGGTGGACTCGAATGAAGCGCGAGATCGCTCAATTCGTGAATGTATGTGATGTCTGCAGAAGAGTGAAGGCAGAACACCAAAGGCCAGCAGGTCTCCTCCAACCTCTTGCCATTCCAGAATGGAAGTTTGACCACATTGAGATGGACTTCGTGACTGGATTTCCTAAGTCCAAGCATGGCAATGATGCTATATTTGTTGTCATCGACAAACTCACCAAAGTGGCTCATTTTCTGCCTATCAAAGAGTCGATCACTGCAGCTCAATTGGCGGAACTCTATACCTCTCGTATTGTCTCTCTGCACGGTATTCCACAAGTGATCTCTTCAGACCGTGGCAGCATCTTTACCTCGAAGTTTTGGGATTCTTTTCAGAAGGCCATGGGCACTAACATCTGCTTCAGCACAGCTTTCCATCCTCAAACAAGCGGTCAAGTCGAGCGTGTCAACCAGATTCTGGAAGATATGCTCAGGGCTTGTGTGATCTCCTTCGGCATGAAATGGGAGGATTGTCTTCCTTATGCTGAATTCTCCTACAACAACAGTTTTCAAGCAAGTTCGGGCAAGGCCCCTTTTGAAATTCTATATGGTAGGAAGTGCCGTACCCCTCTCAACTGGTCTGAAACCGGTGAACGTCAGCTTTTGGGTAATGACTTAATCACAAAGGCAGAAGAAATGTGCAAAGTCATTCGTGATAACCTCAAAGCAGCCCAATCCCGCCGGAAGAGCTACTATGATAGTAAGCACCGTGATTTGGCTTTCGAGATCGGAGATCATGTTTACCTCCGTGTCTCTCCTATGAAAGGTACTCGTCGCTTCGGTATCAAAGGGAAGCTTGCCCCTAGATACGTGGGACCTTTCAAGATTGTCAGCAAGAGAGGCGACCTCGCCTATCAACTCGAGCTTCCTTCAAACTTTGCAAATGTTCATGACGTGTTCCATGTCTCTCAGCTTCGAAAGTGCTTCAAGACTCTTGACCGCACCGTCAACTTCGAGGACATTGAGCTCCAAGAAGATCTCTCTTATCGTGAGCACCCAGTTGCTATTCTTGAAGAGACTGAACGCAAGACTCGCAACAAGTCAATCAAATTTCTCAAAGTCAAGTGGTCAGACCATTCCGACCGTGAAGCTACCTGGGAACGCGAGGATCACCTTCGTTCTGAGTACCCGGCGTTCTTTCAGTCCTAGATCTTGGGACGAGATCCTTTCATAGTGGTGGAGTGTTGTAACACCCCGGATGTAACTTTCCCTATTTGTACTCCAACTCTTGCCGTTTCTGGCATTAAGTTATATTTATTTCCTCGGGTTCGGGTTTTTGTCTCCGTTGTTGTTATCGTTGTCATGCATCTCATATCATGTCATCATGTGCATTGCATTTGCATACGTGTTCGTCTCATGCATTCGAGCATTTTCCCCGTTGTTCGTTTTGCATTCCGGTGCTTCGTTCTCCTCCGGTGGCCATTTCTAGCTTTCTTTCGTGTGTGGGAATTAAACATTTCCAGATTGGACCGAGACTTGCCAAGCGGCCTTGGTTTACTACCGGTAGATCGCCTGTCAAGTTTCTTATCATTTGGACTTCGTTTGATACTCCAACGGTTAACCGAGGGACCGAAAAGGCCTTGTGTGTGTTGCAGCCCAACACCCCTCTAATTTGGCCCAAAACCCACCTAACTCTGCTCCATCATCTAGAGCGTTCGATCACGATCGTGTGGCCGAAAACCGCACCTCATTTGGACTCTCCTAGCTCCCTCTATGCCTATATATACCTCCCCCTTCTAAAATATCCCGGATCCCCTCCGTCCCTAACCTCAGATCCATTTCCACCCGCCGCCGCCGGAAAAAGGCGCCACCGACGGACACGTCCGCCCGCCGTGTCCGCCGCCACGTGTCGCCACCCCATTGGCCCGCCTCCGCCGCCGTTCCACCCCGCCGCCAGGCCCGGGAGGCCCGTGGCCGGCCCCCGAGGCCCATCTCGCCTCCTCGCCCGCGAGCCAGCCGCCGCCGCCCCTCCCCTCCCGATCCGGCCGCCGCTCTCCTCCCAGCCCCGTCGTGCCATCGCCGGAGAGCTCGCCGGCGCGAGCTCGCCTCCACCCGAGCTCGCCGGCCACCGCACGCCGCCGCCTACGCCCATCGCCGCCACCGGCCGCGCCGGCCTCTCCGTCGCCCGGCCTCCCCGGCCCTTCCCCTCGCCGGCCCGGCCACCAAAGAGCTCGCCGGAGCTACAGTACATCGCCGGAGCCACCTCGGGAAGCGTGCGATCCAGATCTGAAATTTTAGGTTGACTTCGTTTTTTTCTCGAAGTCCCAGAATTCCAGTCCATGTGCACATGTTCGCAGCCTCGTAACTTTGCATCCGTAGCTCCGATTCATGCATATAGCATATCAAAATGTTCATCTCAGAGAGTACATCATTTCATTCCATTGCATCATTTTCATTAGAGTTCATATTGATGCCCGAAATGATGTTAGAAGAGGGCTACTTGAGTTAATTGTTAGATCTGCTACTTCATCTTAGACATTTGTCATTTTTGCCATGATTAATGTGTGCATGCTATGCCCGTGAGTTCTACATATGTTTTGTTAAGGGTTTTGTCATCTTTCCAGAGGTGCAACCCATGTATTTTTAGGATGTGTGAGGTGACTAGTGCAAGCTTGCAAAGTGGTGCACTTGCTAATTCTGTTTTCAGGGACCTAGTAGTTTCACTAAGTCCTGGGATTGTTTATCTCACGATGCCATATGTTCGTGTTGTTTCCTAGTGATCCGTGCCTCTTTTGAGGATGATCAGTAAGGGAGTTTTGTTAACCTTGTAGTTCTCTATACATCCATGTCTTTGTTTGCAATTATGGAGCACCCTAGCTTGAGTCAATCGAGCTCTACTTTTGCTTCGTTGCGAATCTGGGCAGATCGTCAACTTGTTTGCAATTTTGCCGATGTTATTGTAGTTGATGCGTGCATGCTATGCCATTGTTCTTGATATGTCTAGCTTGCATTTTGTGCCTTCTTAAGGGATGTATGCTTGTCTTGCCATGACTTGCACCGTGGTGAGTGCATCGAGCTCGTAAATATGCCTTCGTGAGTTATGTTTCAGCACGTCCCAGTTTTCACTAAGTCTGAATACTGATTATGTTTTTGCTATGTTCGTGTGCTTGTTAGTATATTTTGTGATCCCTTTTGGCTCAAGGTCACTAAGGAACTTTTGTTAAGATTGTTGAGTAGCTCCATGCCATGTCTTTCTTTGTCATGTTCAGGTCCTGTAGCATGTTGTTTTGTTGCTCCGAAGAGGGCTATATGATCTGAAATTCCAGACAAGTGCTGATTTCACTAAGTCTGAGATCTGTTTTACCATTTGCGTTTTGCCATGCTTGTTTGAACCTCCTAATGGATGAATTGACCGTAGCTCAGTGCTAGACTTTTGTTAAGCATCTTGTTCGCATCCCTGCCATGTATTTTGTTGTCATGTTTGGGTGCTGTAGCATGTTCATCTCATTGCATTTAGATGCCTACTTGCTGTAAATCGCAGACCGGTGTCATTTTTGAATCGCTTGCCATTTCCAAACCGTAACTCCGATTCCGGCGTTCTTTATATCGTTTTCAAGCGATTTCATCTCATATTTCCAGTGGCACACTTGGATTTCCATGTTGAGGCCAGGTTCATGCATTTCCTGTGATATCTTGCATTTGGCATCCCGCATCGCATATCATCATTTCATCACATTGCTTGTTCTTGCACGTGGTTGATTGTATCCTTGTTGCTTATTTGTCTTGTTTGGTTAGAGCCGGGAGACGAGTTCGCTAACGAGGAGCCCGTTGAGTTTGCTTTCGAGGATCCAGTCAACTCTGACAACTCTGCAGGCAAGATGATCATACCCTCGAAATCACTACTATCTTTGCTATGCTAGTTTGCTTGCTCTTTTGCTATGCCATTGCTATGATGCCTACCACTTGCTTGCAAGCCTCCCAAATTGACATGTCAAACCTCTAACCCACCATGTCCTAGCAAACCGTTGATTGGCTATGTTACCGCTTTGCTCAGCCCCTCTTATAGCGTTGCTAGTTGCAGGTGAAGATTGGAGGCCGTTCCTTGTTGGAACATCTTTTATTTACTTGTTGGGATATCATTATATTGCCTTGTTGTCTTAATGCATCTATATACTTGGAAAAGGGTGGAAGGCTCGGCCTCTCGCCTAGTGTTTTGTTCCACTCTTGCCGCCCTAGTTTCCATCATATCGGTGTTATGTTCCCGGATTTTGCGTTCCTTACGCGGTTGGGTTATAATGGGAACCCCTTGATAGTTCGCCTTGATTAAAGCTTTTCCAGCAATGCCCAACCTTGGTCTTACCATTTGCCACCTAGCCTCTTTTTCCCTCGGGTTTCCGGAGCCCGCGGGTCATCTTATTTTAAACCCCCCCGGGCCAGTGCTCCTTTGAGTGTTGATCCGACCAAGTAGACTGCAGGGCCACCTCGGGGCAACTTGAGGGTTGGTTTTACTCGTAGGATGTCTCATCTGAGTGTTCCCTGAGAAAGAGATATGTGCAGCTCCTATCAGGATTTGTCGGCACATTCGGGCGGTGTTGCTGGTCTTGTTTTAACCTGTCGAAGTGTCTTGAGTTACCGAGATACCGAGTCTGATCGGAATGTCTTGGGAGGAGGTCTATTCCTTCGTTGACCGTGAGAGCTTGTCATGGGCTAAGTTGGGACTCCCCTGCAGGGATTGATCTTTCGAAAGCCGTGCCCGCAGTTATGGGCAGATGGGAATTTGTTAATGTCCGGTTGTAGATAACTTGAACCTTAATTAATTAAAATGAATCAACTGAGTGTGTTACCGTGATGGCCTCTTCTCGGCGGAGTCCAGGAAGTGGACATGGTGTTGGAATAATGTTTGTGCAGGTTGCTCTCTAGTTTCTCGCTTGTGCTTTGCCTCCTCTTCTCGCTCTCTTTTACGAATAAGTTAGCCACCATACTTGCTAGTCGCTTGCTGCAGCTCCACTCATATTTTACCTTGCCTTACCTATAAGCTTAAATAGTCTTGATCGCGAGGGTGCGAGATTGCTGAGTCCCTGTGGCTCACAAATTACTATTACACCAGATGCAGGGCGTGATGATTCCGCTCCAGGTGACGCGTATGAGCTCAAGTGGGAGTTCGACAAAGACTCTCAACGTTACTATGTTTCCTTTCCCGATGATCAGTAGTGGTGCCCAGTTGGGGGTGATTGGGACCGTGTCGCATGTTGGGTTCTCTTTTATTTTGGCGCCGTAGTCGGTCCATGAGTGTTTCGATGATGTAATGTTATTTATGTACTTGATTGACGTGGCGAGTGTAAGCCAACTATGTTATCTCCCCTTTCATTATTATATTACATGGGATGTTGTGAAGATTGCCTAACTTGCGACATATGCCTTCAATGCGATTATGTCTCTAAGTCGTGCCTCGACACGTGGGAGCTATAGTCGCATCGAGGGTGTTACAACGGCAGTGCCACAAATAAGTTGCATTATCATTATTAACTTTGCATCTTTTGGTTTCAATATTATTAATATGTGTATCACTACGATCGAGATCCAACGAACCATTTTCATTGGGTGTGTAACCATATAAGGTTTTATTCATGTAAACAGAACAACAATTTATTCTCTTACTTAAATGAATAACCGTATTGCAATAAACATGATCAAATCATATTCATGCTCAACGCAAACACCAAATAACACTTATTTAGGTTCAACACTAATCCCGAAGGTATAGGGAGTGTGCGATGATGATCATATCAATCTTGGAACCACTTCCAACACACATCGTCACTTCACCCTTAACTAGTCTATGTTCATTCTGCAACTCCTGTTTCGAGTTACTACTCTTAGCAACTAAACCAGTATCAAATACCAAGGGGTTGCTACGAACACTAGTAAAATACACATCAATAATATGTATATCAAATATACCTTTGTTCACTTTGCCATCCTTCTTATCCGCCAAATACTTGGGGCAGTTCCGCTTCCAGTGACCAGTCCCTTTGCAGTAGAAGCACTTAGTCTCAGGCTTAGGACCAGACTTGGGCTTCTTCACTTGAGCAGCAACTTGCTTGCCGTTCTTCTTGAAGTTCCCCTTCTTCCCTTTGCCCTTTTCTTGAAACTAGTGGTCTTGTCTACCATCAACACTTGATATTTTTCTTGATTTCTACCTTCGTCGATTTCAGCATTACGAAGAGCTTGGGAATCGTTTCCGTTATCCCTTGCATATCATAGTTCATCACGAAGTTCTACTAACTTGGTGATGGTGACTAGAGAATTCTGTCAATCACTATTTTATCTGGAAGATTAACTCCTAATTGATTCAAGAGATTGTAGTACCCAGACAATCTGAGCACATGCTCACTGCTTGAGCTATTCTCCTCCATCTTTTATCTATAGAACTTGTTGGAGACTTCATATCTCTCAACTCGGGTATTTGCTTGAAATATTAACTTCAACTCCTGGAACATCTCATATGGTCCATGACATTCAAAATATCTTTGAAGCCCGGTTCTAAGCCGTTTAAGCATGGTGCACTAAACTATCAAGTAGTCATCATATTGAGCTAGCCAAATGTTCATAACATCTGCATCTGCTCCTGCAATAGGTTTGTCACCTAGCGGTGCATCAAAGACATAATTCTTCTGTGCAGCAATGAGGATAAACCTCAAATCACGGATCCAATCCGCATCATTGCTACTAACATATTTCAACTTAGTTTTCTCTAGGAACGTATCAAAAATAAAACAGGGGAGCTAAACGCGAGCTATTGATCTACAACATAGATATGCTAATACTACCAGGACTAAGTTCATGATAAATTAAAGTTCAATTAATCATATTACTTAAGAACTCCCACTTAGAAAGATATCCCTCTAATCCTCTAAGTGATCACGTGATCCAAATCAACTAAACCATGTCCGATCATCACGTGAGATGGAGTAGTTTCAATGGTGAACATCACTATGTTGATCATATCTACTATATGATTCATGCTCGACCTTTCGGTCTCCGTGTTCCGAGGCCATATCTGTTATATGCTAGGCTCGTCAAGTTTAACCTAAGTATTCCGCGTGTGCAACTGTTTTGCACCCGTTGTATTTCAACGTAGAGACTATCACACCCGATCATCACGTGGTGTCTCAGCACGAAGAACTTTCGCAACGGTGCATACTCAGGGAGAACACTTATACTTTGATAATTTAGTGAGGGATCATCTTATAATGCTACTGTCAATCAAAGCAAGATAAGATGCATAAAAGATAAACATCACATGCAATCAATATAAGTGATATGATATGGCCATCATCATCTTGTACTTGTGATCTCCATCTCCGAAGTACCATCATGATCACCATCGTCATCGGTGCGACACCTTGATCTCCATCGTAGCATCGTTGTCGTCTCGCGAATCTTATGCTTCCACGACTATCGCTACCGCTTAGTGATAAAGTAGAGCATTACAGCGTGATTGCATTGCATACAATAAAGCGACAACCATATGGCTCCTGCCAGTTGCCGATAACTCGGTTACAAAACATGATCATCTCATACAATAAAATTTAGCATCATGTCTTGACCATATCACATCACAACATGCCTTGCAAAAACAAGTTAGACGTCCTCTACTTTGTTGTTGCAAGTTTTACGTGGCTGCTACGGGCTTAGCAAGAACCGTTCTTACCTACGCATCAAAACCACAACGATAGTTTGTCAAGTTGGTGCTGTTTTAACCTTCGCAAGGACCGGGCGTAGCCACACTTGGTTCAACTAAAGTTGGAGAAACTGACACCCGCCAGCCACCTGTGTGCAAAGCACGTCGGTAGAACCAGTCTCGCGTAAGCGTACGCGTAATGTCGGTCCGGGCCGCTTCATCCAACAATACCGCCGAACCAAAGTATGACATGCTGGTAAGAAGTATGACTTATATCGCCCACAACTCACTTGTGTTCTACTCGTGCATAACATCAACGCATAAAACCTGGCTCTGATACCACTGTTGGGGAACATAGTAATTTCAAAAAATTTCCTACGCGCACGCAAGATCATGGTGATGCATAGCAACAAGAGGGGAGAGTGTTATCTACATACCCTCGTAGACCGTTCGCGGAAGCATTATATCAACGTGGTTGATGTAGTCGTACGTCTTCTTGTCTGACCGATCCAAGTACCAAAAGCACGACACCTCCGAGTTCTGCACACGTTCGGCTCGGTGACGTCCTCGTCTTCTCGATCCAGCAAGAGGGGCGAAGTATTAGATGAGTTCCGGCAGCACGACGGCGTGGTGACGGTGTTGATGAAGAACAATCTCCGCACGGCTTTGCCTAAGCACTACGAAAACTATGATGGAGGATAAACTAGAGGGGACGGGGTTGCCGGCACACGGCTTGGTGTTTCTTGATGTGTCTTTGGTGCTAGCCCTACCCCTCTATTTATATGTTGAGCCCTGGGGTCGAAAGTTGGAGTAAAAGCCTCCTCAAAGACGGTTTCACCCGAAAGGCAAGAGTCCTTCTCGGACTCCAGGGCTAGACGCCAGGGTTCCCGGCGTCTACCCCCTAGACGCCAGGGTTCCTGGCATCTAGCCTCTGGTCTCCGCAAAACTTCCTTTTGCACTTTCCAAAAGCCTCATGGGCTTTCCCCTTTGGCCTAGATAAAGTGTTCTCGTGCCCAAACATTTCGGGAAACATCCGGAACCCCTTCTGGTGAATTCCGGAACCTTTCCGGAGATCAAACACTACTATCCCATATATCAAACTTTATCTCCGGACCATTCCGGAGTTCCTCGTCATGTCCGTGATTTCATATCGGACTCCGAACAACATTCGGTCATCAACATACATAACTCATACAGTACTATATCTTCAACGAACGTTAAGCGTGCGGACCCTACGGGTTCGAGAACTATGTAGACATGACCGAGACACCTCTCTAGTCAATAACCAATAGCGGGACCTGGATGCCCATATTGGCTCCTACATATTCTACGAAGATCTTTATCGGTCAGACCACATAACAACATACGTTGTTCCCTTTGTCATCGGTATGTTACTTGCCCGAGATTTGATCGTCGGTGTCTCAATACATAGTTCAATCTCGTTACCGACAAGTCTCTTTACTCGTTCCGTAATACATCATCCCGCAACTAACTCATTAGTTGCAATGCTTGCAAGGCTTATAGTGATGTGCATTACCGAGTGGGCCCAGAGATACCTCTCCGACAATCGGAGTGACAAATCCTAATCTCGAAATACACCAACCCAACAAGTACCTTTGGAGACACCTGTAGAGCACCTTTATAATCACCCAGTTACGTTGTGACATTTGGTGGCACACAAAGTGTTCCTCCGGTAAACGGGAGTTGCATATCTCATAGTCATAGGAACATGTATAAGTCATGAAGAAAGCAATAGCTACAAACTAAACGATCAAGTGCTATGCTAACGGAATGGGTCAAGTCAATCACATCATTCTCCTAATGATGTGATCCCGTTAATCAAATGACAACTCATGTCTATGGTTAGGAAACATAACCATCTTTGATCAACGGGCTAGTCAAGTAGAGGCATACTAGTGACACTCTATTTGTCTATGTATTCACACATGTATTATGTTTCCGGTTAATACAATTCTAGAATGAATAATAAACATTTATCATGATATAAGGAAATAAATAATAACTTTATTATTGCCTCTAGGGCATATTTCCTTCAGTGGGAGGAGCCACGAGGCGGCCACAAGGACGGAGGGTGCGCCCCCCACCCTTGTGGGCCCCTGGTGGACCTCCTAACCTAATTCTTTCGCCTATATATATTCCTATATATCCCCAAACCACCAGAGGCATCCACGTAAACACTTTTCCACCGCTGCAACCTTCTCTACCCGTGAGATCCCATCTAGGGACCTTTTTTGGCACCCTATGCAATTTTATTCGATCACGGAGGGCTTCTACATCAACTCTATTGCCCTTCCGATGAAGCGTGAGTAGTTTACCATAGATCTACGGTTCCATAGCTAGTAGCTAGATGGCTTCTTCTCTCTCTTTGGTTCTCAATACCATGTTCTCGTAGATGTTCATGGAGATCTATTTGATGTAATACTTTTTGTGGTGTGTTTGCCGAGATCCGATGGATTGTGGATTTATGATCATCTTATCTATGAATATTATTTGAATCTACTCCGAATTCTTTTCTGCATGTTTTTATATCTTTCTAATCCTCTTCGAACTATTGGTTTGGTTTGGCCAACTAGATTGATTTTTCTGGCAATGGGAGAAGTGATTAGCTTTGGGTTCAATCTTGCGGTTTCCTTTCCCAGTGACAGTAGGGGCAGCAAGGCATGTATTGTATTGTTGCCATCGAGGATAAAAAGATGGGGTTTTCATCATACTGCTTGACTTAGTTCCTCTACATCATGTCATCTTACTTAATGCATTACTCCGTTCTTGACGAACTTAATGCTCTAGATGCATGCTAGATAGCGGTCGATGTGTGGAGAAATAGTAGTTGATGCAGAATCGTTTTGCTCTACTTGACACGGACGTGATGCCTATATTCATGATCATTGCCTTAGATATCGTCATTACTTTGCGCTTTTCTATCAATTGCTCGACAGTAATTTGTTCACCCACCGTATTATTTTCTAACTTGAGAGAAGCCTCTAGTAAAACCTATGGCCCCAGGTGAGGGTGTTCTGGACTAAGGGGTCCTCGGGAGTCCGATCTCTTGGATATGGTCCGGACTATTGGGCCGTGAAGATGCGAAGACCGAAGACTCCACCCGTGTCCGGATGGGACTCTCCTTGGCGTGGAAGGCAAGCTTGGCAGTCAACTATGAAGATTCCTTTCTCTGTAACCGACCTTGTGTAACCCTAGATCCCTCCTGTGTCTATATAAACCGGAGGGCTAGGTCCGTAAATAGATCCGGATAATCATAGCCAGACTAGACTTTTACGGTTTAGCCATTACGATCTCATGGTAGATCAACTCTTGTAATACTCATATTCATCAAGATCAATCAAGCAGGAAGTAGGTATTACCTCCATAGAGAGGGCCCGAACCTGGGAAAACATTGTGTCCCCTGTCTCTTGTTACCATCGATCCTAGAAGCACAGTTCGGTACCCCCTACCCGAGATCCGCCGGTTTTGACACCGACATTGGTGCTTTCATTGAGAGTTCCACTGTGCTGTCCTCAAAAAGGTTTGATGGCTCCTTCAATCATCTACAATGATGTTGTCCAAGGGGAAGTCTTCCTCCCCGGATAGATCTTCGTGTTCGGCGGCTTCGCACTGCGGGCCTACTCGCTTGGCCATCTGGAGCAGATCAAAAGGTACGCTCCTGGCCACCAGGTCAGATTCGGGATCTTGAACTATGTCGCAGATATCCATGGAGACTTGATCTTCGATGGATTCGAGACCATGGCAGCCGCTCCCAGCCACCACGATGAACATGACTTAGATCTGTCATCGGGCCATACATAGGAAATTGCACCCGAAACCGCTCTAGCCTTATATCCGGAGCAGGTCGTGCCATCCGAGGATAGGAAGCTCAACCCCACCATGGAAGCCGCAGACTCCACGGTGTTGGAGCCGCACACAAACTTAACTTCAAGTAACATCCGTGCCATCGGAGCTACGGACTCGTTTCTGGCTATAAATTCTGAACTACGTGCGTCCATGCATGTCGAGAATGATCGGTCATCGATCGCCGAATTCAGCGCTATGGACATCTTCCAGCACTCGCCCTTGGGTGACGTGCTAAACTCGTTAAGAGCACTATCTTTAGCGGGAGGCTCAGAGCCGGATTGTGTCCGGTTCTAACCGGAAGCTGGTGATGGATAATTTTACTTCCCACCCACCTCCCACTTCATAGCCACTGTCGAAGACTTAACTGACATGCTCGATTACGGCTCCGAAGACATCGACGGTATGGACGATGATGCCGAAGAAGAAGAGGCCCAGAACCCGTCATTCACCGGACGTTGGATGGCCACCTCCTCGTATGATGTATACATGGTGGATGCACCAAAGAAGAATAGCGGCGACGACAAGAAAGATCCAGTTGAGGATAAACCCTCTGAGATACAATCAAAGAGCCGGCGTCAGCGGTGCCGCTCAAAGTCATGCCGCAGTAAAGACAGCAACACCGACACAGGAGAAGATAACACTCTGGAGGGTGCCAAAGACAACGAAGACCCCATTGACGCAGCTACTGAACAAGATGAATGGGAAGATGGGCAGGTTAGCCCTGGTAAACAGGCCACGCATGAAGACTCAGAGGGCGGTAATTATCTTCCGCTCTCCGAGGATGAGGTGAGCCTCGGCACCGAGGATTTCATCGTGCCTGAGGAACCTCTTGAGGAGGAGCGCTTCAAGCGCCAGCTAATAGCCACTGCAAGGAGCCTGAAAAAGAAGCAGCAGCAGCTTCAAGCTGACCAAGATCTGCTCAACGATAAATGGACCGATGTCCTAGAAACCGAAGAATACAACCTCAAGCGCCCAGCCAAAAGCTACCCAAAGCGCAAATTGCTACCTCGGTTCGACGATGAGGCGCCAGAACACATACCACCATCGCGCAATACGGCTGACCGACCACCACGTGGTTGGGATAAAATGACAAATCAAGCCGAACACCAGCCCGCCCCGCCTCATCACAAAGGCAGAGGTAAATCAGCTCACGGTCATACATATGACCTTCGGCAGGACCTGAACAATAAAGTAGGACATACCAGATCGATCTTCCGATCGCGAGGACGTGCCCCGACACGCGACGACAGCCATCTATTCAGACGTGACAAACCTAGTCATGCGCGGGCTGAAAGCCGCAGACGGACTCCATCAAAGCTACGTCGCGATATGGCCCGATATAGAGGCGCCGCACACCCTCATTGCTTCACCGACGAAGTCATGGAACATGAATTCCCAGAAGGGTTCAAACCCATGAATATAGAATCATACGATGGAACCACAGACCCTGCAATATGGATCGAAGACTTCATTCTTCATATTCATATGGCCCGCGGCGATGACCTTTATGCCATTGAATACCTCCCCTTAAACTCAAAGGACCAGCCCGGCACTGGTTGAACAGCCTGCCCGAAAATTCCATCGGCAGCTGGGAGGACTTGGAAGAAGCCTTCCTTGATAACTTCCAAGGTACATATGTTCAACCTCCGGACGCTGATGACTTAAGCCATATAGTTCAGCAGCCCGGAGAGTCCGCCGGGAAATTCTGGACTAGGTTCTTAACTAAACAGAACCAGATCGTCGACTGTCCGGATGCCGAAGCCCTAGCGGCCTTTAAGCACAGCATCCGCGATGAATGGCTCGCCCTCCATCTCGGCCGAGAGAAGCCAAAGTCCATGGCGGCCCTCACGGCACTCATGACCCGCTTTTGTGCGGGCAAGGATAGTTGGCTGGCCCGTAGCAAAAGCAATGCAAACGACGCCGGCACCCCTAAAGCTAAAAATAGCAACAAGTCTTGACGCAACAGATACAAGCATCGAAATAACAATGCCAACACCGAGGATACATCGGTTAATGCCAGATTCAGTGGCTCTAAGTCCGGACAGCGGAAGAAGCCATTCAAAAAGAACATTTCGGGCCCATCTAGCTTGGACCACATACTTGATCGTCCGTGCCAGATTCACGGCACCCCATACAAACCACCCAATCATACCAACAGAGATTGTTGCATTTTTAAACGGGCCGACAAGTTAAATGCCGAAAACAAGGATAAGGGATCGCAAAGCGAAGACGACGACGAGGAGCCCCGGCCACCAAACACAGGGGGACAGAAGAAGTTCCCCCTCGGGTCAAAACAGCGAACATGATATACGCTACCCACATCCCCAAGAGGGAGTGCAAGCGTGCGCTCAGGGACGTCTACGGGATAGAGCCAGGCGCCCCAAAATTTAATCCATGGTCGTCATGCCCGATCACTTTTGATCGCCGGGATCATCCAACCAGTATCCTTCATGGCGGTTCAGCCGCACTGGTCCTGGACCCAATAATTGATGGGTTCCACCTGACGCGAGTCATGATGGATGGTGGCAGCAGCCTCAACTTGCTCTATCAGGATACAATGCGCAAAATGGGCATTAACCCATCGCAGATCAAGCCCACAAATACTACCTTTAAAGGAGTCATACCGGGCGTAGAGGCCCGCTCCACGGGCTCAATCACACTAGATGTTGTCTTCGGATCTCCGGACAACTTCCGAAGTGAGGAGTTAATCTTTGATATCGTCCCCTTTCGCAGCGGCTACCACGCACTGCTCGGACGAACCGCATTTGTTCGATTCAATGCGGTGCCACACTACGCTTATCTCAAGCTCAAGATGCCCGGACCACGCGGCGTCATAATAGTCAATGGAAACACGAAACGCTCCCTCCGTACCGAGGAGCACACCACTGCCTTAGCGGTAGAGGTACAGGGCGGCCTTTTCAAGCAGAAACTCAATTCGGCGGCCGATCCCCCAGACACTGTCAAGAGAGTCCGAACCATTCTGCAGAAGGATAGCTCAGCTCGGCGGGATCTTGACTAACAATTTGGCCTCCGTCTGAGTCCTGACCAAGTGTCGGCAATTGTACCACGCGTACATAATTACGCACTAAAAATACCATCTACACGGATGGAGGCATAATCAGCTTGTGATCCGCAATACGGCTCGACCGCCCCGGACACACATAATTTCACTATTTCTTTTTTTCCTTTTTATAGGCCTCTTCTGGCGGCTTGACCATCAATTCTTTTCGAAGGATAAAAACACCAAGGCAACAAGAAGCATGGACGTACTGGGGAATCTTTATGTGGTTTCTTTTACGATCACTTTTGCCTATTTTCAGGACCCACACGCAGCTCTCCCTTGGTTAAGGCATAGTAAATAGCCTTCTGCTTATTGCATTATTTGTATAAATGTGCTTTAACGCACCAATGAAATTATAATAGAAGCAATTTGTGGCCCAAATTTTACAGCCCTAACTTACCACTTGTTCTTCTTTTGTTTCCTTTTTGTCTTTTCTTTTCTGGTAACTTTATCATATAACACCCGTACACTCTGGTGCCTTTCAATTTGCCAGGGGCTTCATAGCGCCCCACAATATGGCAACAAAAGTCCTAACACTTTTATAGTACAGTTCGACACCCCGAATTTAGCACTATATGCATCGCCTCCGAATCATGTCTTTGGTCGATAGTTGGGTTGCCCGGCTCCTGTGCTTACTACCTTACGCTCCGCTATATTGGCTAGGGTAGTAAAGGGAGAACTACTACGATTGTGCCCTGGTTTACCCAAGTGAGCACCTCAGTAGAGAAAGCCGAATACTGACTGTCATGATACGGCGCGAGCCGGTCTGCTCTTCGGAGGTCTCAAATCCTTAGATATTTCTTCCGCATTACGCGATGGATTGGTACTTACCCGATCAAGTGTTTACAGCATCCTAGTCCGGATACTAGGGGATGTGCCTATATTTCTATTTTTCAAACTCCTATGGCTAAGTGAGGGTGCTAAAGTCGTATAGTCCTATTGCCTGGTTCATCGCGCTAAACACCTCCTTCAAGGACCAAACAATTGGAGCAAGAGTGTTTAGATTACATCCCAAACACCCCCGTATTTCCTACGTGGGGGCAGAAGCCGACGACTTGCCAACTCTCAGATTTCACATAACACGGCCGCACAGGAGGAGAATTTTTTTAACAA
The DNA here is from genome assembly GCF_002162155.2 of Triticum dicoccoides. NCBI lineage: Eukaryota > Viridiplantae > Streptophyta > Magnoliopsida > Poales > Poaceae > Triticum > Triticum dicoccoides. Next base: position 486,876,227 of record NC_041388.1, read on the forward strand.
AACAAAACATTACATAGAGATTTTGTTCCATCATACAAGGCAAAGACAACATGAATGTATTCATTAGAAAATAATGTCTTGTGAACATTGCGTTGCTACAATCCGAGACCCCTCCAGGACATATGCAAAATACTGCTTGGGCGTGCGGTGCTCCTTGCCCTCTAGCGGCCCCTCGGTCGTCAGCTTGATGGCGTTCATCTTCGCCCACCACACCTTGACGCGGGCGAAAGTCATGCATGCACCTTCAATGCAGGCCGACCGCTTGACGACGTCCAGCCGAGGACAGGCGCTCACCAGCCGCTTCACAAGACCGAAGTAGCTGCCGGGCATAGCTTCAGCAGGCCACAGCCGAATTATCAAATCCTTCATGGCCAGTTCGGCCACCCTATGCAGCTTAACCAGCTGTTTTAGCTGATTGGTGAAGGGCACAGGATGCTCTGGCGCCAAGTATTGCAACCAGAATAGTTTCTTCGCTGAGCTCCCTTCTTCGGCTCAGAAGAACTCCGCGGCGTCGGGCACACTACGCGACAGATCTGCAAATGCCCCTAGAGAACTCCGAATTCAGGTTAGTAGGAAATATTTCTTCTTCACATACTTGCTCTGCATACTAAATTCCTTACCCGCTGTGACCTTCTTGGCCTCCTGGATCTCCTGGAGGGCACCCTGGGCTTCAACCCGGGCCGCTTCTGCGCTTTGGCGAGCCTTTGAGAGTTTGGCCTCTCGAGCCGAAACATCTCCCTCCAAAGCCTCATACTTCTTCACAACATCTTGGAGCTCTTGTTGGACCTTGTTCAGCCGGGTCTTCAGCTTCTTGCGAGCGGCCTGCTCCTTGACAGCTTTCCCCTCAGCTTCGGCCAGGGCCTTTTTAAGGGCTACGACCTTGGTCATCTCTCCTACACATATCATAACACTACGGTCAGTATACATCATTTATTCTTTCTGAATACACAGTGAGTCAATACATACCTTGATGGTCTTCCAGCTGCTTCCTCGCATGGCCGAGCTCCTCTTCGGTGCGCTCCAGTCTCTGCTTTAGTCCGGAGACTTCGGCGGTGTGAGCGGTCGCGGCCAGTAGTGACGCCTACTTATTCACATCAGATAGAGTTTTGGTTAGTTTCCTGCGAACTTTAATTGATCCTCTGTCCGGCTTTTCTTTCTGAACACCGTACAGTGTCTCAAGGGCTACTGTCTATATTGGGATTTTCTTGGTTAATGCCTCTTACCTCAAAACCTGTCAGCAGGCCACTGCAGGCTTTGGTCAGTCCGCTCTTGATGGACTGAACCTTCTCAATCACCGTACCCATAAGGATGCAGTGTTCTTCCACAATGGAAGCGCCTCGTAGCACTCCCAGGAGATTATCCGGCGCCTCTGGTTGGATAGAGGTCACCAGTGGGACAGGCACACCCCCATCTCCCGAAGGAGGTTGTTCACCGGATTCCGGAGCTGCATGGGTCTCCGGAATCGTATTTGGCTGGGGGCCGAACTGATCGAGGCCCCCAGTCGCCATGGGGATCTGCTCCCCCATGTGTCCGGAAGTCGAGGTTTTGCCTCCTGGCGCCACCATGGCAGCCTCCTGAACCTCTCCCTAGCTAGGGAAGGCCCTTTTGGATAGCACCTCGTCGTCTCCCTTGGCCTTGGGAGAGTGAGAGGTCGGCCGTGTCTCGCTGGCCATTGCCTTTGACTCCAACGAGCCTCTTGATGAGGATCGCTGGGAGCTGTCATGGGCCGGACTGTGATGTCTACTACACAACCTTCTTCTTGTAGACATTGTTGGGCCTCCAAGTGCAGAGGTTTGTAGGACAATAGAAAATTTCCCTCAAGTGGATGACCTAAGGTTTATCAATCCGTAGGAGGCGTAGGATGAAGATGGTCTCTCTCAAGCAACCTTGCAACCAAATAACAAAGAGTCTCTTGTGTCCCCAACACACCCAATACAATGGTAAATTGTATAGGTGCACTAGTTCGGCGAAGAGATGGTGATACAAGTGGTATATGGATAGTAGATAAAGGTTTTTGTAATCTGAAAATATAAAAACAGCAAGGTAACTAATGATAAAAGTGAGCACAAACGGTATTGCATTGTGTTGAAACAAGGCCTAGGGTTCATACTTTCACTAGTGCAAGTCCTCTCAACAATAATAACATAATTGGATCATAAAACTATCCCTCAACATGCAACAAAGAGCCACTCCAAAGTCAGTAATAGCGGAGAACAAACAAAGAGATTATGGTAGGGTACGAAACCACCTCAAAGTTATCCTTTCGGATCGATCTATTCAAGAGTCCGTAGTAAAATAACATGAAGCTATTCTTTCCGTTCAATCTATCATATAGTTCGTACTAGAATAACACCTTAAGACACAAATCAACCAAAACCCTAATGTCACCTAGATACTCCAATGTCACCTCAAGTATCTGTGGGTATGATTCTATGATATGCATCACACAATCTCAGATTCATCTATTCAAACCAGCATAAAGAACTTCAAAGAGTGCCCCAAATTTTCTACCGGAGAGTCAAGACGAAAACGTGTGCCAACCCCTATGCATAGGTTCATGGGAGGAACCCGCAAGTTGATCACCAAAACATACATCAAGTGAATCAATAGAATAACCCATTGTCACCACGGTTATCCCACGCAAGACATACACCAAGTGTTCTCAAATCCTTAAAGACTCAATCCGATAAGATAACTTCAAAGGGAAAACTCAATCCATTACAAGAGAGTAGAGGGGGAGAAACATCATAAGATCCAACTATAATAGCAAAGCTCGCGATACATCAAGATCGTACCACCTCAAGAACACGAGAGAGAGATCAAACACATCGCTACTGGTATATACCCTCAGCCCCGAGGGAGAACTACTCCCTCCTCATCGCGGAGAGCGCTGGGATGATGAAGATGGCCACCGGAGAGGGATTCCCCCTCCGGCAGGGTGCCGGAACGGGTCTAGATTGGTTTTTGGAGGCTACGGAGGCTTCTGGCGGCAGAACTCCCGATCTATTGTGATCCTCGATGTTTTTAGGGTATATGGGTATATATGGGAGGAAGAAGTATATCGGTGGACCTTCGGGCTGTCCACGAGGCAGGGGGCGCGCCCAGGGGGGTGGGCGTGCCCCCCACCCTCGTGGGCAGCCCGGGACTCTCCTAGTCCAACTCCGATTCTCCGTGGGCTTCTTCTGGTCCAAAAATAAGTTCCGTGAAGTTTAAGGTCAATGGGACTCCGTTTGATTTTCCTTTTCTGCGATACTCTAAAACAAGGGGAAAACGGAAACTTGCACTGGGCTCTGGGTTAATAGGTTAGTCCAAAAAATAATATAAAAGTGTATAATAAAGCCCATAAACATCCAAAACAGATAATATAATAGCATGGAACAATCAAAAATTATAGATACGTTGGAGATGTATCAGCATCCCCAAGCTTAATTCCTGCTCGTCCTCGAGTAGGTAAATGATAAAACATAATCTTTGATGTGGAATGCTACCTAACATATTCATCATGTATTTGTCTTTATTGTAGCAAGAATATTCAGATCCATAAGATTCAAGACAAAAGTTTAATATTGACATAAAAATAATAATACTTCAAGCATACTAACTAAGCAATCATGTCTTCTCAAAATAACATGGCCAAAGAAAGGTCATCCCTACAAAATCATATAGTTTGGTCATGCTCCATTTTCTTCACACAAGAATGCTCTCATCATGCACAACCCCGATGACAAGCCAAGCAATTGTTTCATACTTTAGTAATCTCAAACTTATTTTCAACTTTCACGCAATACATGAGCGTGAGCCATGGATATAGCACTATGGGTGGAATAGAACAGTGGTTGTGGAGAAGACAAAAAGGAAGAAGATAGTCTCACATCAACTAGGCGTATCAACGGGCTATGGAGATGCCCATCAATAGATATCAATGTGAGTGAGTAGGGATTGCCATGCAACGGATGCGCTAGAGCTATAAGTATATGAAAGCTCAACAAAAGAAACTAAGTGGGTGTGCATCCAACTTGCTTGCTCACCAAGACCTAGGGCACTTGTGGAGGCCCATAGTTGGAATATACAAGCCAAGTTCTATAATGAAAATTTCCTACTAGTATATGAAAGTGACAAAACAAGAGACTCTATATCATGAAGATCATGGTGCTACTTTGAAGCACAAGTGTGGAAAAAGGATAGTAGCATTGTCCCTTTTATTTAATTTTATTTTTTTATTTGGCCTTTCCTTTTTTTATTTGGCCTTTCTTTTTTTTGGCCTTTCCTTTTTATTTGGCCTTTTTTGGGGATAATGCTCTATTAATGATGATCATCACACTTCTATTTATTTACAACTCAATGATTACAACTCGATACTAGAACAAAGTATGACTCTATGTGAATGCCTCCGGCGGTATACCGGGATGTGCAATGACTCATGAGTGACATGTATGAAAGGATTATGAATAGTGGCTTTGCCACAAATACGATGTCGTCTACATGATCATGCAAAGCAATATGACAATGATGATGTGTGTCATAATAAACGGAACGCTGGAAAGTTGCATGGCAATATATCTCGGAATGGCTATGCAAATGCCATAATAGGTAGGTATGGTGGCTGTTTTGAGGAAGATATAAGGAGGCTTATGTGTGATAGAGCGTATCATATCACGGGGTTTGGATGCACCGGTGAAGCGAAGTTTGCACCAATTCTCAATGTGAGAAAGGGCAATGCACGATACCGAAGAGGCTAGCAATGATGGAAGGGTAAGAGTGCATATAATCCATGGACTCAACATTAGTCATAAATAACTCACATACTTATTATAAAAATCTACAAGTCATCAAAAACCAAGCACTACACGCATGCTCCTAGGGGGATAGATTGGTAGGAAAATACCATCGCTCGTCCCCGACCGCCACTCATAAGGAGGACAATCAAAGAACACCTCATGTGTCAAATTTGTTACATAATGTTTACCATACGTGCATGCTACGGGACTTGCAAACTTCAACACAAGTATTCCTCAAATCACAACTACCCAACTAGCACAACTTTGATATCACTATCTCCATATCTCAAAACAATCATCAAGTATCAAACTTCTCATAGTATTCAATGCACTTTATATGATAGTTTTTATTATACCCATCTTGGATGCCCATCATATTAGGACTAGTTTCATAACCGAAGAAAACTACCATGCTGTTCTAAAGACTCTCAAAATAATATAAGTGAAGCATGAGAGTTCATATATTTATTTAAAATAAAACCACCACAGTGCTCTAGAAAGATATAAGTGAAGCACTAGAGCAACAACAAACTACTCCGAAATATGTAAGTGAAGATCAATGAGTAGTCGAATAATTATGCAACTATATGAAGACTTTATAACATTAAAGAATTTCAGATCTTGGTATTTTATTCAAACAGCAAGCAAATCCTATAAAAATAAATTGACGCTCCAAGAAAAACACATATCATGTGGTAAATAAAAATATAGCTCCAAGTAAAGTTACCGATAGAAGTAGACGAAAGAGGGGATGCTTTCCGGGGCATCCCCAAGCTTTGGCTTTTAGGTGTCCTTATATTATATTGGGAGTGCCATGGGCATCCTCAAGCTTAGGCTCTTGCCACTCCTTGTTCCATAATCCATCAAATCTTTACCCAAAACTTCAAAACTTCACAACACAAAACTTAAAGTAGAAAATCTCGTGAGCTCCGTTAGCGAAAGAAAACAAAAGACCACTTCAATATACTGTAATGAACTCATTATTTATTTATATTGGTTTTAAACCTACTGTATTCCAACTTATATATGGTTTTGTAAACTCTTTTACTAGCCATAGATTCATCAAAATAAGTAAACAACACATGAAAAACAGAATCTGTCAAAAACAGAACAGTCTATAGTAATCTGTAACTAACACAAACTTCTGGAACTCATAAAATTCTAAAATATATTTCTGGACGTGAGGAATTTATATATTAATCATCTGCAAAAAGAATTAACTAAATATAACTCTCCAATAAAAAATGGCAGCAATTCTCATGAGCGCTAAAGTTTCTGTTTTTTTACAGGAAGTTCAACAAGACTATCCCCAAGTCATCCCAACGGTTCTACTTGACACAAACACTAATTAAAGACATAAAACCACATCTAAACAGAGGCTAGATGAATTATTTATTAATAAACAGGAACAAAAAGCAAGTAACTAAAATAAAATTGGGTTGCCTCCCAACAAGCGCTATCGTTTAACGCCCCTAGCTAGGCATGATGATTTCAATGATGCTCACATAAAGGATAAGAATTGAAACATAAAGAGAGCATCATGAAGAATATGACTAGCGCATTTAAGTCTAACCCTCTTCCTATGCATAGGTATATTGTGAGCAAACAACTTGTGGGAATAAGAATCAATTAGCATAGGAGGGCAAAACAAGCATAACTTCAAAACTTTAAGCACATAGAGAGGAAACTTGATGTTATTGCAATTCCGACAAGCATATGTTCCTCCCTCATAATAATTTTCAGTAGAATCATGAATTAATTCAACAATATAACCAGAACCTAAATCATTCTTTTCATGATCTACAAGCATAGAAAATTTACTACTCTCCACATAAGCAAGATTCTTCTCCTTCGGAATAGTGGGAGTATCATAAGAGACTCGAATACTATAAATTGTTTCCACATTAAAAGAGTAATGTTTGGAAAAAGGGTAATCATAATCATGGCAAGTTTTATAAATATAATCATCACTATTTTTTATAGCATATGCATCATCACAATAATTATCATAAATAGCAACTTTGTTCTCATCATAATCGATTGAAACCTCTTCCAAGATAGTGGAATCATTACTAAATAAAGTCGTGACCTCTCCAAATCCACTTTCATAATTATCATAATAAGATTCAACATCTTCCAAAATAGTGGGATCATTACTTCCTAAAGTTGACACTCTTCCAAACCCACTTTCATCAATATAATCATCATAAGTAGGAGGCATGCTATCATCATTATAAATTTGCATATCAGAACTTGGGAGACTAAAAATATCGTCTTCGTTAAACATAGCTTCCCCAAGCTTGGGACAAACATTAATTGCAGAAAATATATTCTCAAAAACGTCATATTCATAAAACATAGCATCCCCAAGCTTGGGCCTTTTCATATCATAAGCATAATCACTCTCATCATTAATAGTATGGATAGCACCAATAGTATAGCAATTATAATATTCTTCCAAGCAAGTGCCAAAAAGACTTTCAAGATCATAAGAAGTATCATTATCTTCCAAAATTATATTTTCATGAGGCACAATAGTAATAGGAGCAGCATTATTTGGGAGAGATATCTTTTTACCTCTCTTCCTTTTTCTTTTCTTCTTCTTCACCACATCATGTGTGGGTTCAATCCTCTTTTTGGAGCTCCTTATTAATGAGATTGGTTGAATAGGAGCCTCCTCCTCGTTACGTCATTCATCATAAGAAATAATAGGAGGTATTGGGAAGTCTCTTCCCATTAATTAGTATTCTCTTCATCTTCTATTTGTTTTCTTTTCTTTATGTAATTGGCAATATAAGGGTTTTCAATGCAATTCACCGCACAATACATATAAATTTCCTTTAGATCAAAATAAAGAAATTTATCGAGATTAAATTTTGGAATACCCTCAGTTATAAGTTTCATTTCTTCATAACCCAAAAGAAGACTAAGCTTTTATGATGCTCAAGGGTAATCAAGTTATCACAATTTTTGGACACGACTTGATCATGAAACAAATAGCATTGGAGCTTTAAATGACCATGTTCATTGCAAAGTTCACAAGGATGGTGATAAATATTGAATCTTTCAGCACAAACATCTATCCTTTCTTGCAACAATTTAGTTTCTAAATGCTTATACCTCTTGCAATATCTATCTTCCCTATTTGGTGTGTACTTGCAAACCCAATGCACTCCACAAAAATTGACATGTTTATAGGAGACATTTTCATCATAACTAATGCAATCATCATTAGTACTATGAATATTTAAGGAGTTCATACTAACAACATTGCAATCATGCTCATCGTTCAAAGATTTAGTGCCAAACATTTTAATGCATTCTTCTTCTAACACTTTGACACAATTTTCCTTTCCATCATTGTCAGGACCCCGATTCCAGGTCACATCGATCTAGCCGGTAACACCTCATATCACTTTGCGGCCTCACGCACGGTATCCCACGGGTGTCGCCTTACCATGGCCCAGGACCGTTTGCGCCTTTTGGCTCACGTATATGATAGTGTCGCTAGCATCCATATGACAGAGAACCCGGGCCGACATGGCTAGTCGTGAACCCAAAGCGGCACAGACCTATGGAGACAGGCATACATGAATCACATCGAACATGTCGGTCATCAACGAGTGATTCCGGGCTGTAGCACTAGGCTAACAGGACTCCGGGGAACCCCGGGCTGTAGCAGGCTAGGTAGGACTCCGGAAGTCACCATGTGACATTTCCCCGAAGGGACAGACATAGGGACGAAGTGAAACACATGCCGACCAGTCAAGTGTCCTGAACAGCAGTGCTGGGCTAGCAGGACTCCGGTGAACCGGGCTGTAGCGGACTACTATGGCTCGAGGAACACTAGACTACATTTCCCCATAAGAAAGGCTGCCAAGGATAAACAACTAGATTGTCGGATCCCACTCATACCAAGCATTTCAATCATACACACAATATGCCCGATATGAGTACATACAACATGGCATCACAACAAAACTCTACAACTCAAGTACTTTATTTAAAGGCTCCAGAGAGCCATACATAACATGTTCATACAGATAGGGGTCACATGACCCGACACTCAAGCCATACAAACACACAAGCACATGCGGAAGCAACTAGTCTGAGTACAGACTCTAGAAAGAAAGAAGGCTTCTCGAAGCCTGTCTATCTACATAGGGCCCTCCATGGCCAGGATCACCACCTGGGTGGCTAGTCACTCGTTGACGTCAAGGTCTACATAAAACCCATCGGAGGGGGCAGTGTTGTCGTCTGAAAACAATAAATAAGCAAACATGAGTACAAAGGTACTCAGCAAGTCTTACATCAGAACCTACTATACATGCTTATTCTCAAGAAGGCGGTGGGGTTGATGCAGCAAGCCAGCTTTGACTCTTGGCTAAGCTATCCTACGGAACTTCACCAGTAAAATAGTTCTCGCACACGAGTCCACTACTCACCAACACAATACACCACCGTGGATCCTCCCTCGTCATCCTACGAGAGGGCCATCCTCGATACTCACACTTATCTTGAGTCTTTTAGTAGTATCCATTAACTTGTCTATGAACTGTATAGGCAACCCAGTAGTCCTTTACCGCGGACGTGGCTATTCGAATGGTTTTATACCCTGCAGGGGTGTACTTCTTCATACACGCTTTCACCACTTACCGCCGCTTACACGACATGTACTCGGCAACCTTCAAGCGGAAGCCCAGCGAGGGTGTCGGCCACGGCCTACCTAAACACTTAAGTCTCTAGTCCAGGTTTATCGCCTATCCAGGTTCCATCCGCAGGGAGTCTGGCCGAGGTTTCCACATACGGCCCCGAACGATGTGAACAGTGTTCCGAGACGCCAAACGGGCGCCCGGCATACCCGGCCACGGTGTATCTACCGCAACATAGCCCACCCCTAGGGTCAGCGCTACGCACGGCCGCCAACACATATCCTACAACACCAGAAACTATTTGCAACTCCTGGACAGAGTACTAAGGTGATTGAGAAGCCGAGAGGGTCCATTGGTTTCGGGCCCAATGTACAGTGGTAACTGCATCTTAAATCACACATACAGATCTCAGTTCTTAGGGACGGCCTCAATGAAACAACCCACCATGTAATCCTACATGGCCTCTCATCGATACCTTTACCAAAACATGTTCAACACATCCCTCACATTACCGACATAAGCATTTCCTCTAGCCCATCACCCAGATGAACCAGACCTGACATAACTCTAAGCATAGCAGGCACAGCAAGGTAGGAATCACATACATGGCTCAATCAACTCCTACACATGCTAGTGGGTTTCATCTAGTTACTGTGGCAATGACAGGTCATGCAGAAGATAAGGGTTCAACTACCATGGCACACATCAGTTTGAATCGTGTTGTCTTAATGCAGTAAACAAGAGCAGAAGCGAGAACATGGGTTTGTATCGGAATGATCAATGGTTGCTTGCCTGATGGAGTGGTAGAGGGATACTGCCCTTCAGTTGGATACTCGTGAATATCCTCGGAGGCAGAACCTACCACGGAGAACACATCGGAAAACAATCAACACATGACGATATGCAACAATATGATGCATGCTATGACATGGCAATATGATTGTGTCTTGGCCTAATGCAAGCTAAAATAGGAAGGGATGAACTCATTTGAACCAAAGATTCAAATATTAGCTCATTAAACATGGCATTTATAGTGCATTTCCTTATTCTGCCTAAACAGCAAGGTAAACTTGCTTTTTCATGCGTGAAACCATGACATATGGATAGATTGAATTTTTCTGATAATTTTTCATATATAATTTATCTCATTTGGAGCTATGGTTGAATTTCTATGAATTTTTGAAGTTTGAACTATTTTCTGGAATTTCCTGTATAAAAATAAATCCAGAAAATGCATTACTGCGTCAGCATTGCGTCATGCTGACCTCAGCAGGTCAAAGGCATCAGCCCAGGTCAAACCTGACTGGTGGGCCCTTGCTGTCAGCCTCTTAGTGCACTAACTACGTTTAGTTAGCCTAATTACTGGGCAGGGCCCACTAGTCAGTGACTATACTAATTAAACTAACTCATTTTTAGTTAGAAACTAATCTGGATAATTAGCAGAGGGGGCCCACTTGTCATTGACTCAGGGGAGTCAACTGGGCCCACCCAGTCCACGTCAGTGGTCAAATCCGCCGGTCAACAGGGCTAATCCCGCCGGCGTTGACTCGCCGGCGAGGCCGAGACGGCGGAGGGCTTCGGAAAATGCCCTCAGGCGGCCAAATCGACGGCGGAGACTATCTACGGGTAGCTGGGAACGAGCCGCATCGTTTGGTGGTGGTAGTTGGGCTCGGGGTGGCCGGAAACGTCGCCGGCGACGAGCTTGGCGGTTGCCGGAGTAGGGTGAGGACGGTTTCGAGGCTACGGTGCACGGGAGGAAGAACTGGTGGTGGCTACGGGTTCCTGGTGCTGCGCTGAGCACGGTGAGGCGCTCGGACGCGTGCTTGCACAGCCGTAGCCACGACGGCGACATGGCCGGCGGCGAGGAGCTCTTGGGTGCGGTGGAAACGGCGGCTACAGGGGCCAAAAAAGCACGGGGGCTAGGGGGAAAGGAAGAGGAGCTCACAGCGGAGTCGGAGAGGGGGTCAGCGAGCTCGGGGAGGTCCTGGCGGCGGCGAATCGACCGGAGATGGCTCGGGTGCCTGAGGTTGAAGACGAGGGCGAAGGCGGCGAAGCAGGGCTTCCCGCGAAGCGTGGCTCGGTGGGGAGGACGAGGGAGTCGTGGCGGAGCTAATGGGCTCATCGGAGGGGCGAGGGAGTGGCTGTAGTGGCAACTACGGTGATCGGCGGCGACGGACGTGCTCGGCCGTCGCGGGGGAGAGTGAGAGAGACGAGGGGGAGAGTGCGAGAGGATGAGAGGGAGACGTGGGGGTCGCGTGGCATCCTCTGGGCGTCTCCCGGCGTCGGCAGAAGCAGGAGGTGGCCGGCGCGTGGCCGGCGCGCGGCGAGCACGTGCCCCTGCCTCCTGGCGCGAGGTAGGGGGTGACTGGCCGAGCCAGTAGGCTGGGCCGAGCCAGGTAAGGCCCAGGTGGGCTTCTTTCTCCTTTTTTTGATTTAGTTTCTGTTTTCTATTAAACTGCAACTGTTTAGCTTTATTTAAAATACTAAAACATTTCCAAAAATTCTGAAAATAAATGTGGCCTCTGTTTAGATTATTTCCAACAGGAAACATTTACTCCCAGAAGTATTTGAGCATTTAAATTATTTTATAGCATTTAAATGCCCAAATTCAAATACTTATGATTTAATTCAATGGCCTTCTGATGACCTAGAAAGTTGTGCACCAATTTTTCCAGAGGTTCTAGCCTAAGACAAAGAGGGTGAACATTTTAGAAGGGCATTTCAGGTTCATTGAAAATAATTTTAGTAAACCCTAGTTGTTTCCAGGGGGTGTTGGGGGTTCTGTCTTCCCCAATTCAAATTTAAGAAGAATTTAGACATGATGCACATTCTAATGCTTGAACTAGCTAGGGTGTGACAACTCACCCCCACTCAAAAGAATCTCGTCCCGAGATTTAGGATCCTCCGGGAAGAAGGTGGGGTACTCAAGTCGAAGACGATCCTCCCTTTCCCAAGTGGCTTCTTCCTCGGAATGGTGTGACCATTGAACCTTGAGAAACTTGATATTACGACGTCGAGTGGTACGCTCAGCTTGACCAAGGATACGAACGGGATATTTCGATAAGAGAGGTTATCTTGTAGATCAAGCGTTTCGTGGTCCACTCCACGGATAGGATCCGCGAAGCAACACCTGAGTTGTGAAACGTGGAAGACATCGTGAACTCTGTAAAGATGCGAGGGTAGTTCCAATTGGTAGGCAACTTCTCCTCGTTTGGCAAGAATGCGGAAGGGTCCAATGTAACGAGGGGCCAATTTGCCTTTGATACCGAACCGATGGGTTCCCTTTAACGGAGTAACCCGAAGGTAAGCCTTCTCGTCGACTTCATAAGTCATAGGCTTATGTTTACGATCATATTGACTCTTTTGACGAGATTGGGCGGTTTTCAATTTCTCACGAATAATGCGAACCTGCTCTTCTGATTCCTGAATCATATCTGGGCCAAAGAGTTGTCTTTCCCCGGTTTCTGACCAGTTAAGAGGCGTTCGACATTTTCGTCCATAAAGAACTTCGAAAGGAGCTTTGTCTAAGCTGGCTTGATAACTATTGTTATAAGCAAACTCCGCAAATGGAAGGCATTTCTCCCAACTCATTCCGAACGAGATGACAGAAGCTCGGAGCATATCTTCCAGAATTTGATTGACTCGTTCCACTTGACCACTTGATTGAGGATGGAAGGCGGTGCTAAAGGAGAGACGAGTTCCCATAGCATTTTGGAAACTTTCCCAAAATCGAGAGGTGAAGAGACTCCCACGGTCTGAATTAATTTCCAATGGAACACCATGAAGAGACACTATTCGGGAGATGTATAAATCGGCTAGCTGGCTAGCGGTGATACTCTCACGAACAGGTAGAAAGTGGGCTACTTTGGAAAGTCGGTCGATCACGATGAAGATGGCATTATTCCCTCTCTTGGTCCTGGGAAAGCCAGTGATGAAATCCATACTGATTTTATCCCATTTCCATTCGGGAATAGCCAAGGGTTGAAGAGTGCCAGCAGGCCGTTGATGCTCTGCTTTAACACGACGACATACGTCGCAATTAGCAATGTATTGAGCGATTTCTCTCTTCATCCTAGTCCACCAAAACCTCTGGCATAGGTCTTGATACATTTTAGTACTACCGGGATGAATGGTGAGAGGGGATTCATGAGCTTCCTTAAGGATCAACTGACGCAGATGTTGTTTCTTGGGAACCACCAAATGGTTCTCGAAGAAAATAGCACCTCGCTCATCCATGGAGAAACATTTAGCAACTCCGCTAGCGATGTTTTCCTTAATCCGGGATATGCCCTTATCATACCGCTGGGCGGTTATGATTTGATCCATAAGGGTAGGTTTAGCCACCAGGGTGGATAGGAATCCTTGACGAACAATGTGAAGATTTAGCTTACGAAATTCCTCATGGAGAAGTGGTTGACTTTGTTGTAACTTCAGGTTGTTACAATAGGACTTACGGCTTAGCGCATCAGCCATGACATTGGCTTTGCCCGGGGTGTAAGTTATTCCTAAGTCGTAGTCCGAGATCAACTCGACCCAACGTCTTTGCCTGAGATTCAAATCTGGTTGGGTGAAGATATATTTCAAACTTTGGTGGTCGGTGAAGATCTCGCAACGATTACCGAGAAGGTAATGTCGCCAAGTTTTAAGTGCATGGACTACAGCTGCAAGCTCTAGATCATGTGTAGGATAATTTTCCTCATGTGGGTGTAATTGCCGTGAAGCATAGGCAATTACTTGACGATCTTGCATGAGTATGCAACCTAGTCCTTGTCGCGAGGCGTCGCAATAGATAATAAAGTCCTTGGCGAAGTCTGGTGGTACCAGTACGGGGGAAAATGTCAGGCGTCTTTTCAGTTCTCGAAAACTGACCTCGCACTGTGGAGTCCACTCGAACTTTTTATGTTTCTTGAGGAGTTCAGTTAGAGGTTTAGCAACCTTGGAGAAATTTTCGACGAAGCGGTGGCAATAGCTCGCTAAGCCAAGGAAGCTCCGAACTTGCTTGACCGTCTCAGGTGGAGTCCAATCAAGGACGGCTTGAACTCGCTCGAGATTGACAGCAATACCCTTACCAGAGATTACATGGCCTAGATAGGTCACTTCTGGCAACCAAAATTCACACTTGGAGAATTTGGCATAAAGGCGATGCTCTCGAAGTTTCATCAACACCAGCCTTAGATGTACGGCATGTTCCTCTTCATTGTTGGAGTAGATGAGTATGTCATCGAGGTATACTACGACGAATTTATCCAAGTACTCCATGAAGACCGAGTTCATTAATCGAGAGAAGGTAGCCGGGGCATTGGTTAAACCGAAGGACATGACGGTGTACTCGTATTGGCCATAACGAGTAACAAAGGCCGTTTTGGGAATGTCCCTGTTTCTGATTTTGATTTGATGGTAACCCAACCTCAAATCCATCTTGGAGAAGACTGAGGATCCAACGAGCTGATCATACAGATCGTTGATCCTGGGAAGCGGGTATTTCTTCTTGATGGTGACCAAGTTAACAGGTCGGTAATCCACAACCATTCGATCCGTTCCATCCTTCTTCTTAATGAAGAGGACGGGGCAAGCCCAAGGAGAGGAACTAGGACGGATGAAACCCTTTTTCAAGGACTCATCAAGTTGGTTCTTAAGCTCGGCTAGTTCTAAGGGTGCCATCTTGTAGGGTCTTCTAGAAATTGGAACGGTTCCTGGAATAAGATCTATCACAAACTCGACATCCCTGTCAGGTGGAACACCTGGCAGTTCTTCTGGAAAGACATCCGGAAAGTCTCGGACTACCGGAACATCCTCAAGGTCTGGAAGGGGGTTGGCATTTAGGGAGTAAAGTTGACGCTTGGCCACTTGAGTTAAGACATTGACTGTCTTGCCCGATGTGTGAGTAAGTTGAACGGTTCTAGTGGCACAATCAATCTTAGCGTAATGAGCTGACATCCAGTCCATACCCAAGATGATGTTTATGTCTGTGGACTTGAGAGCTATTAAGGATGCAAGGAAGACAAGTCTATCGACAAGAATTTCGTTCCCATGGCTTACTCTAGAAGTTTGCCATTTGGAACCCGGAGTTTGAATTACCATGGAAGTGGGCATGTCGCAGAATGTCGTGTTATGCAATCGAGCATAGTTCTCGGATATGAATGAATGAGATGCTCCAGTATCGAAAGGAACAGATGCCGGATGGCAGTTAACAAGGAGCGTACTAAGGACGACGTTAGGATCCTCATGAGCCTCCTTGACTGAAACATAATTGACATGGCCACGTGTAGTGATGGCCGGCTTGGCGTAGAAAGTCTTCCCCGCTGGCTTACCACGGCCAACGGACTTTCCAGTTTGATTGGGGTTGTTGTTCTGGGGACACTCTCGGCTATAGTGACCCGGCTCTCCACACTTGAAGCATGTCACCACATTGGGGCGTGGAGCAGCATTAGCAGCGGGGCCACCATAGGGCTTGGGCGGTGCAAATTGTTGGTTGGGACGAGGCGCCTCAAAGGATGGCCTCGGGATGAACCTGGGTGGCAGTGCCGTGCTTGGAATCCACACCCGGCGCTTATGAGTTCCAGAGCCGGATGAAGAGCCAAAATCACGGGAGTGCTTGCGTGAAGCGTCATAATCAGTCTGGCCCATCTCAGCACTAATGGCTTTATTGACCAACTTCTGAAAAGATGTGCACTCGTCCAGACGGAGATCGCGGCGAAGCTCAGGGCTAAGTCCCTTGCGGAACCTTGCTTGCTTCTTAGCGTCAGTAGATACCTCTTCGGGAGCATAGCGTGCCAGATTTCCAAATTCACGACTGTAAGCATCCATAGTCAGTCTTCCTTGGGTGAAGTTGCAGAACTCCTCCCTCTTGCGATCCATGAGACCTTCTGGAATGTGATGCTCACGGAAAGCCTCACTGAATTCAGCCCAAGTAGTGATTTGACCGACCGGGCGTATAGCTTCGAAGTTTTCCCACCAAAGGCTAGCAGGGCCTTCGAGGTGATAGGCAGCATAAGTAACCTTGTCGGCTTCGGCTACGTTGGCAGAACGTAGCTTGTGGGTGATGCTGCGAAGCCAGTCATCCGCGTCGAGGGGCTCGACGGAATGGTTGAACTTTGGTGGGTACAGCTTGATAAAGTCATTGATTGACACCAAGTCATTTCGCGGGTGGCGTGCGGTGTTCTGCTCAATCCGCTCCAGCAGGCGGTTAGTCTCACGCTTGTTTCTTTCCGCCTCTAGCATCACTTCGGCCAGAGAAGGCGGGTGAGGCAGATTTTCACCTCTAGCTGCACTGGCTTCCCCCTGCTCCGGGACAGCAGGGTTGCTGCGGGTGTTGACCATCCTAGGAGAAACAAGACACCGGTTTAGAAAAGGATGGCTCAAACTTAGCAAGGAAGTGCAGAATGTAATGGATAACACGGAATGCAGAGATGTTCATCCGTATGTCATGGTAATATAAAACTGCCATATATATACCAACGGTCATACACATCATACATAGTTCAGTACAAGCCCAGGCTACAGTACAACTATGATGAAAGACATTACATCTCATCGGAGGCATTCCAAGCTCCTATACATTATTTGTCTACACCTCCGGAATTGACTACTCACTAAGTCGTATTCCACAAGTCACGCAGGACAGTGGAAATACAACTACTACAATACTAGTGGTACTACTACTATCTCAGACAGCTCCGTAGTAGTTCTCATAGAAGTCACCTCCGTAGCCTGGAAGTTCAACATGACCATCCGGGAACAGACAGTCCTGAGGAGCCTGTGGACCAAAGGGGCTAGGATGAGGTCTTGGACCAACAAACGGTGGCCTACCGGGACCACGGGGTGGGGTGATGCCTCCCAGATCACGCCAATCCACCATGTCTGGCAGAGCTGATCTCACAGGATATAGATCCCTTGTATCCATACATCCAGCTTGCATCGTAGGTGCAAACCGAGTCAATGTGGCCCAATGATCAGCACGGGTGTTGAAAAGCTCCAGCCTCAAGGCCCGATTCTCTCGGTCCTTATCTTCGAGCAACTCGGCAGTGGTACGAGTTAATGAGTCCTCCTGAGTGGAGTCAGCATAGATAGCCTGAAGATACCCTTGCGCTCCCGGAAGTGAAGCTGGCATGTAACGGAAGTCGGTGTTCCGAAGCAGGCCGGTCCGGACTCGCAAGATGGTCATCATGGAATAGGCAGCATCCTGCACAGCCATCTCAACAGTAACCCCGAGTCCATAGGAACAGCGAAGGGGCTCGGTAGACCCAGGATAAGAAGGAAATATCCTGACGGTGCAGAGATATTGGCTTTGATTAAAATCGCGGAACTGCTCTTCGACGGTGTATTCGGGGTACCAATGGTAGCCCGTCTCGATCATGACCCAGACTAACATAGCAGTATGACCGGGCACGTCGAGGCACCTGGTCAGGCGAACCACTTGGTTTTGAGCATGGTTGGCCATCTGAAAACACAACCACAATGCAAAGACATCAGAATTCCTAGGGAAAATTGGACAGCATAACAACTGTAAATGCTCAGAAAAAGATTTGAGACATCCACAACAGTTCGAAATACCACTCAACAACATCATATCAAGGTTCTGATTCAATTAGCAACATACTAAGAATAGTAGAAACTAAACTTGGACTTGTAACAACAATCCTATAAGCTACTACGGGTTAGTAACATGTGAACCTGATAGAGGAAGAGAGCCTAGTCCTTAACCCACGTTGAATGAGGAGAGAATGACTCAGATCAGAGGCATAGGTAAAGGAGTAAAAGAACCTTACGTTCCCTCCCACAATCAATTCCCCTAGATATAACTAAAGCATTTCTAGACTCGACATCGACCATTTTGGCTCAACGAACCTACAGGCAGTCCGGCTCTGATGCCAACGCTGTCAGGACCCCGATTCCAGGTCACATCGATCTAGCCGGTAACACCTCATATCACTTTGCGGCCTCACGCACGGTATCCCACGGGTGTCGCCTTACCATGGCCCGGGACCATTTGCACCTTTTGGCTCATGTATATGATAGTGTCGCTAGCATCCATATGACAGAGAACCCGGGCCGACATGGCTAGTCGTGAACCCAAAGCGGCACAGACCTATGGAGACAAGCATACATGAATCACATCGAACATGTCGATCATCAACGAGTGATTCCGGGCTATAGCACTGGGCTAACAGGACTCCGGGGAACCCCGAGCTGTAGCAGGCTAGGCAGGACTCCGGAAGTCACTGTGTGACATTTCCCCAAAGGGACAGACATAGGGACGAAGTGAAACACATGCCAGCCAGTCAAGTGTCCTGAACAGTAGTGCTGGGCTAGCAGGACTCCGGTGAACCGGGCTGTAGCGGACTACTATGGCTCGAGGAACACTAGACTACATTTCCCCACAAGAAAGGCTGCCAAGGATAAATAACTAGATTGTCGGATCCCACTCATACCAAGCATTTCAATCATACACACAATATGCCCGATATGAGTACATACAACATGGCATCACAACAAAACTCTACAACTCAAGTACTTTATTTAAAGGCTCCAGAGAGACATACATAACATGTTCATACAGATAGGGGTCACATGACCCGACACTCAAGCCATACAAACACACAAGCACATGCGGAAGCAACTAGTCTGAGTACAAACTCTAGAAAGAAAGAAGGCTTCTCGAAGCCTGTCTATCTACATAGGGCCCTCCATGGCCAGGATCACCACCTGGGTGGCTAGTCACTCGTCGCCGTCAAGGTCTACATAAAACCCATCGGAGGGGGCAGTGTTGTCGTCTGAAAACAATAAATAAGCAAACATGAGTACAAAGGTACTCAGCAAGTCTTACATCAGAACCTACTATACATGCTTATTCTCAAGAAGGCGGTGGGGTTGATGCAGCAAGCCAGCTTTGACTCTTGGCTAAGCTATCCTACGGAACTTCACCAGTAAAATAGTTCTCGCACACGAATCCACTACTCACCAACACAATACACCACCGTGGATCCTCCCTCGTCATCCTACGAGAGGGCCATCCTCAATACTCACACTTATCTTGAGTCTTTTAGTAGTATCCATTAACTTGTCTATGAACTGTATAGGCAACCCAGTAGTCCTTTACCGCGGACGCGGCTATTCGAATGGTTTTATACCCTGCAGGGGTGTACTTCTTCATACACGCTTTCACCACTTACCGCCGCTTACACGACATGTACTCGTCAACCTTCAAGCGGAAGCCCAGCGAGGGTGTCGGCCACGGCCTACCTAAACACTTAAGTCTCTAGTGTAGGTTTATCGCCTATCTAGGTTCCATCCGCAGGGAGTCCGGCCGAGGTTTCCACATACGGCCCCGAACATGTGAACAGGGTTCTGAGACGCCAAACGGGCGCCCGGCATACCCGGCCACAGTGTATCTACCGCAACATAGCCCACCCCTAGGGTCAGCGCTACGCACGGCCGCCAACACATATCCTACAACACCAGAAACTATTTGCAACTCCTGGACAGAGTACTAAGGTGATCAAGAAGCCGAGAGGGTCCATTGGTTTCGGGCCCAATGTACGGTGGTAACTGCATCTTAAATCACACATACAGATCTCAGTTCTTAGGGACGGCCTCAATGAAACAACCCACCATGTAATCCTACATGGCCTCTCATCGATACCTTTACCAAAACATGTTCAACACATCCCTCACATTACCGACATAAGCATTTCCTCTAGCCCATCACCCAGATGAACCAGACCTGACATAACTCTAAGCATAGCAGGCACAGCAAGGTAGGAATCACATACATGGCTCAATCAACTCCTACACATGCTAGTGGGTTTCATCTAGTTACTGTGGCAATGACAGGTCATGCAGAGGATAAGGGTTCAACTACCATGGCACACAGCAGTTTGAATCGCGTTGTCTTAATGCAGTAAACAAGAGCAGAAGCGAGAACATGGGTTCGTATCAGAATGATCAATGGTTGCTTGCCTGATGGAGTGCGGGATACTTCCCTTCAGTTGGATACTCGTGAATATCCTCGGAGGCAGAACCTACCACGGAGAACACATCGGAACACAATCAACACATGACGATATGCAACAATATGATGCATGCTATGACATGGCAATATGATTGTGTCTTGGCCTAATGCAAGCTAAAATAGGAAGGGATGAACTCATTTGAACCAAAGATTCAAATATTAGCTCATTAAACATGGCATTTATAGTGCATTTCCTTATTCTGCCTAAACAGCAAGGTAAACTTGTTTTTCATGCATGAAACCATTACAGATGGATAGATTGAATTTTTATGATAATTTTTCATATATAATTTATCTCATTTGGAGCTATGGTTGAATTTCTATGAATTTTTGAAGTTTGAACTATTTTCTGGAATTTCCTGTACAAAAATAAATCCAGAAAATGCATTACTACATCAGCATTGCGTCATGCTGACCTCAGCAGGTCAAAGGTGCCAGCCCAGGTCAAACCTAACTGGTGGGCCCCTGCTGTCAGCCTCTTAGTGCACTAACTACGTTTAGTTAGCCTAATTACTGGGCAGGGCCGACTAGTCAGTGACTATACTAATTAAACTAACTAATTTTTAGTTAGAAACTAATCTGGATAATTAGCAGAGGGGGCCCACTTGTCATTGACTCAGGGGAGTAAACTGGGCCCACCCAGTCCACGTCAGTGATCAAATCCGCCGGTCAACAGGGCTAATCCCGCTGGCGTTGAGTCGCCGGCGAGGCCGAGACGGCGGAGGGCTTCGGAAAACGCCCTCAGGCGGCCAAATCGACGGCGGAGACTATCTACGGGTAGCTGGGAACGAGCCGCAGCATTTGGTGGTGGTAGTTGGGCTCGGGGTGGCCGGAAACATCGCCGGCGACGAGCTTGGCGGTCGTCGTAGTCGGGTGAGGATGGTTTCGAGGCTACGGTGCACGGGAGGAAGAACTGGTGGTGGCTACGGGTTCCTGGTGCTGCGCTGAGCACGGTGAGGCGCTCGGACGCGTGCTTGCATGGCCGTAGCCATGACGGTGACATGGCCGGCGGCGAGGAGCTCTCGGGTGCGGTGGAAACGGCGGCTACAGGGGCCAAAAAAGCACGGGGGCTAGGGGGAAAGGAAGAGGAGCTCATAGCGGAGTCGGAGAGGGGGTCAGCAAGCTCGGGGAGGTCCTGGCGGCGGCGAATCGATCGGAGATCGCTCGGGTGCCCGAGGTTGAAGACAAGGGCGAAGGCGGCGAAGCAGGGCTTCCGGCGAAGCGTGGCTCGGTGGGGAGGACGAGGGAGTCGTGGCAGAGCTAATGGGCTCGTCGGAGGGGCGAGGGAGTGGCTGTAGTGGCAACTACGGCGATCGGTGGCGAGGGATGTGCTCGGCCGTCGCGGGGGAGAGTGAGAGAGACGAGGGGGAGAGTGCGAGAGGATGAGAGGGATACGTGGGGGTCGCGTGGCGTCCTCTGGGTGTCTCCCGGCGTCGGCAGAAGCAGGGTGGCCGGCGCGTGGCCGGCGCGCGGCGAGCACACGCCCCTGCCTCCTGGCGCGAGGTAGGGCGTGACTGGCCGAGCCAGTAGGCTGGGCCGAGCCAGGTAAGGCCCAGGTGGGCTTCTTTCTCCTTTTTTTTGATTTAGTTTCTATTTTCTATTAAACTGCAACTGTTTAGCTTTATTTAAAATACTAAAACATTTCCAAAAATCCTGAAAATAAATGTGGCCTCTGTTTAGATTATTTCCAACAGGAAACATTTACTCCCAGAAGTATTTGAGCATTTAAATTATTTTATAGCATTTAAATGCCCAAATTCAAATACTTATGATTTAATTCAATGGCCTTCTGATGACCTAGAAAGTTGTGCACCAATTTTGCCAGAGGTTCTAGCCTAAGACAAAGAGGGTGAACATTTTAGAAGGGCATTTCAGGTTCATTGAAAATAATTTTAGTAAACCCTAGTTGTTTCCAGGGGGTGTTGGGGGTTCTGTCTTCCCCAATTCAAATTTAAGAAGAATTTAGACATGATGCACATTCTAATGCTTGAACTAGCTAGGGTGTGACAATCATACTCACGAAAGATATTAAAAAGATGAAGCGTATGAGGCAAACTTAATTCCATTTTTTAATTTTCTTTTATAAACTAAACTAGTGATAAAACAAGAAACTAAAAGATTTGATTGCAAGATCTAAAGATATACCTTCAAGCACTCACCTCCCCGGCAACGGCGCCAGAAAAGAGCTTGATGTGTATTACACAACCTTCTTCTTGTAGACGTTTTTGGGCCTCCAAGTGCAGAGGTTTGTAGGACAGTAGAAAATTTCCCTCAAGTAGATGACCTAAGGTTTATCAATCCGTAGGAGGCGTAGGTTGAAGATGGTCTCTCTCAAGCAACCCTGCAACCAAATAACAAAGATTCTCTTGTGTCCCCAACACACCCAATACAATGGTAAATTGTGTAGGTGCACTAGTTCGGCGAAGAGATGGTGATACAAGTGGTATATGGATAGTAGATAAAGGTTTTTGTAATCTGAAAATATAAAAACGGCAAGGTAACTAATGATAAAAGTGAGCACAAACGGTATTGCAACGCGTTGAAACAAGGCCTAGGGTTCATACTTTCACTAGTGCAAGTCCTATCAACAATAATAACATAATTGGATCATAAAACTATCACTCAACATGCAACAAAGAGTCACTCCAAAGTCACTAATAGCGGAGAACAAACGAAGAGATTATGGTAGTGTACGAAACCACCTCAAAGTTATCCTTTCTGATCGATCTATTCAAGAGTCCGTAGTAAAATAACACGAAGCTATTCTTTCCGTTCAATCTATCATAGAGCTCGTACTAGAATAACATCTTAAGACACAAATCAACCAAAACCCTGATGTCACCTAGATAATCCAATGTCACCTCAAGTATCCGTGGGTATGATTATACGATATGCATCACACAATCTCAGATTCATCTATTGAAACCAACACAAAGAACTTCAAAGAGTGCCCCAAAGTTTCTACCGGAGAGTCAAGACGAAAGCGTGTGCCAACCCCTATGCATAGGTTCATGGGCGGAACCCGCAAGCTGATCACCAAAACATACATCAAGTGAATCAATAGAATAACCCATTGTCACCACGGTTATCCCATGCAAGACATACATCAAGTGTTCTCAAATCCTTAAAGACTCAATCTGATAGGATAACTTCAAAGGGAAAACTCAATCCATTACAAGAGAGTAGAGGGGGAGAAACATCATAAGATCCAACTATAATAGCAAAGCTCGCAATACATCAAGATCGTACCACCTCAAGAACATGAGAGAGAGAGAGAGATCAAACACATAGCTACATGTACATACCCTCAGCCCCAAGGGAGAACTACTCCCTCCTCGTCATGGAGAGCACTGGGATGATGAAGATGGCCAGCGGAGAGGGATTCCCCCTCCGGTAGGGTGCCGGAACGGGGCTAGATTGGTTTTTGGTGGGTACGGAGGCTTCTGGCGGCGGAACTCCCGATCTATTGTGCTCCTCGAAGTTTTTAGGGTATATGGGTATATATGGGAGGAAGAAGTACGTCGGTGGACCTCCGGGCTGTCCACGAGGCAGGGGGCGCGCCCAGGGGGGTGGACGTGCCCCCAACCCTCGTAGGCAGCCCGGGACTCTCCTGGTCCAACTCCGATACTCTGTGGGCTTCTTTTGGTCCAAAAATAAGTTCCGTGAAGTTTCAGGTCAATTGGACTCTGTTTGATTTTGCTTTTCTACGATACTCTAAAACAAGGAAAAAACATAAACTGGCACTGGGCTCTGGGTTAATAGGTTAGTCCCAAAAATAATATTAAAGTGTATAATAAAGCCCATAAACATGCAAAACAGATAATATAATAGCATGGAACAATAAAAAATTATTGATACGTTGGAGACGTATCAGACTGCAATAACATGATTAAGCCATATTAAACACCATAAGGTGGAGAGGTCGGATAAATGGACATGTACGGGTTCTTAGTACTCACGATGCGGCTAGGGGCTTGTTCCGGGGGCGTCGCTCCGGACTGCTGTCAACGTCCCACGCGAAGCTGCCCGCGAGAGGGCCCTTCCCCTTCTTGGGCGCCTCCACCTCTAGATTTGTGGAGGCCGCCCTTTACTTCCTCCCCTCATCAGGGGGAGAGTCGCTCTTCTCCTCTTCCTCATCGTCGTCATCTTCGGCGGTGGAGGAGCGGGTCTTTTCTTCGGACGTCGCGTCCGAAGCTCCCTTGCGGCGGGGCCCACTCCGAACCCCCTTGGCCTTCCCCTTGGCCTTCTTCTCCAGCGCCTTATAGGGCGTTGGTACCAGCATCTTCGCTAGACGCGGGATGACTGGTTCCTCAGGCAGCGGAGCCGGACATTGGATCTGCTTCGCCCTCTCCATCCATTCCTGAAGAAGAAATGGTAACAAAAGCTCATACATCATCCTTGAAACAAGAAAGTAGAGGATGCATTAAAAAACATACCTCATTGGCGAGGTGGTTAATGTCATGCGAGTCTGTGGCCGGCAGTGTCTCGTTACCCTTGAAGAGCAACTTCCAGGCGTCTTCATGAGTGGTTTCGAACAGCCTCTTCAGGGTATGGTGCTTCTTCGGGTTGAACTGCGACTTCGGCTTTGGCATGGGAGGACCCGGCGAACCAGCATCACCTGGATTATGTCGACAAGCTTGATGTCTTTATCCACCATGCTTTGAATGCGAGTTTGCCGCACTATCAGCTCATCTGACGAGGACCAATTTGGGCCCTTCTCAACCCAGGAGGTAAGTCGCATTGGAGCACCAGAGTTGAATTCGGCATCCGCGGCCCAGGTGGCATCGCGGGGTTCTGTGATGTAGAACCACTGTTTCTGCCATTCCTTGACAGTTTCCACGAAAGTGCCTTTTGGCCAGGAGACATTGGTCAGCTTGCTCACCATGGCGCCTCCGCACTCCACGTGCTGGCCATCCACCACCTTCGGCTTCACATTGAAGACCTTGAGCCACAACCCAAAGTGGGATTGGATGCGGAGGAAGGCCTCACACACGATGATGAACGCCGAGATGTTAAGGAAGGAGTTCGGGGCTAGATCATGGAAGTCTAGCCCGTAATAGAACATCAGCCCGCGGACGAAAGGGTGGAGTGGAAACCCTAGCCCGTGGAGGAAATGAGGGATGAATACCACCCTCTCGTTGGGATTCATTGTGGGGATGACTTGCCCCTAGGTTGGAAGACAGTGGGCGATTTCCTTCGCCAGATACCCGGCCGCCCGAAGCTCGGTGATGTCCTTCTCCTTGACAAAGGAGGCCATCCACTTTCCTTGACCTCTGGATCCGGACATGGTTGAGTGCTTGCTTGAGTGGGGAAAAGATGAGAACTTGGGTGCTAGAGCTCAAGGGTGGAAGGGCAGAGAAAGAGAGAGAAGGCGTGGGAGAAGAAGGGGAATCCCTACACCA
Source organism: Triticum dicoccoides (assembly GCF_002162155.2). NCBI lineage: Eukaryota > Viridiplantae > Streptophyta > Magnoliopsida > Poales > Poaceae > Triticum > Triticum dicoccoides. The sequence goes on from NC_041388.1 coordinate 486,902,070, forward strand.
TTATAAAGGCAGTGAATATCGAACGCCTCCCCACTCGCCCTAAAACTCGCCTATTCCCATGGGCTGTGTAAACGACATGGTTGGGTTACCCATGCCCGTATTGATAAGAATCCCACGATAACGGGACATGATCTCTGCTTTGGCAAGACGTGCCAATGGAAACCGCATCTCGAAACGTGGAACGATAGACAAAAACGGTTCAATATAATGGCCGGACAGACGTGATGTCATCTTGTGAAGAGTTGTCAGCAGATGGGGACTCGTGAAATATTATCTTCCCTGTAGTCGTGTGTCGTACTAGTGTTACAGATTCGGACACCTTCATTTTATCCGAAGACTATCTTGGAGTATTCGGAAAGTGGAACCCGCCTTGCAATGCCGAAGACAATCTGTGCGCCGGACACATCGTCATTGAAGCCTGGTTCAGGGGCTACTGAGGGAGTCCTGGACTAAGGGGTCCTCGGGCGTCCGACCTCTTGGATATGGGCCAGACTATTGGTTCGTGAAGATACGAAGACCAAAGACTCTACCCGTGTCTGGAAGGGATCTCCTTGGCGTGGAAGGCAAGCTTGGTGATCAACTATGAAGATTCCTTTCTCTGTAAATGACCTTGTGTAACCCTAGATCCCTCCTGTGTCTATATAAACCGGAGGGCTAGGTCCGTAGATAGATCCGGATAATCATAGCCAGACTATACTTTTAGGGTTTAGCCATTACGATCTTGTGGTAGATCAACTCTTGTAATACTCATATTCATCAAGATTAATCAAGCAAGAAGTAGGGCCTGAACCTGGGTAAACATTGTGTCCCCTGTCTCCTGTTACCATCGATCCTAGACGCACAGTTCGGGACCCCCTACCCGAGATCCGCCGGTTTTGACACCGACACCAGGGTCTATTTTCCATCATATAAGTTTCCAATCTACAATATTAGTTACCGATTTACTCTTTTTGCAATCTTTTACTTTCCGATCTATAAACCAAAAATACCAAAAATATTTACTTCGTCGTTTATCTATCTCTATTAGATCTCACTTTTGCATGTAACCGTGAAGGGATTGACAACCCCTTTATCGCGTTGGGTGCAAGTTGTTTTATTATTTGTGTAGGTATTCGGTGATTTCTGCGTTGTCTCCTACTGGATTGATACATTGGTTCTCAAACTGAGGGAAGTATTTATCTCTACTTTGTTGCATCACCCTTTCCGCTTCAAGGGAAAAAACAATGCAAGCTCAAGAAGTAGCAGTATGATTAGTGTACAATCAAATCGAGGGCGTTACAAGTTGGTATCAGAGGCAACTGCCTCTAGAAATCCCCCTTCCAAACTCCTTGACCGAAATTGAGTCTAGTCATTAAAAAACTTTTACTAACATGGCTGTGTGGCTTACAGGCCCACGCCGCCATTGGGTGGTATTAGGATCTTTTATTCCTCATCTATACTATGGGATTCTGATCTTTCTTCTACTCGGGTTAAATGATTTTACTAATTCTAACTCTAGGTTCTCGTACCACTTCTTGCGGAGAGCCCCTTCATTACAGATGATCAACTACTCACCTGAAGATTCCGAAGATACTCTTCGATGTTCCCTTGAGACTTTGTGCCCATTGCTTTTGTAATTCTCTACCACCAATATATCCCTATTGATAAATACATACATATGTCGTTCTTATTTTTATTCCTAGCTGCTCTTGTTATTACAAGATGCATCAAATTATTCTCCCACTTTTTAAGAATCCCTTGTGCCACTGCCTTACAGTTCCTTGCCACATGAATACCCCTACGAAGAATTCTTCACACTTATCGAGGAATTGTTCATCCCTAGTTGTTCATATGATTCACAAGATACATATAAATACTATCCGATCTTCCGGTAATCCTCTGCCAACTATTGCTCTGCAAATACTTGTCTGCTCGCATTATGGTTATGTCCCATATGTCTAGCAATATTCATTAGTATCCTTTGTCATTATCATTTCGAGTCCCTTGATTTGATATGTTGCAAATGCTCGCAATCCTCAATTAGATCCTAGAATTCATCCTTCCAACTCACACGTCATTTTGAACAGTAGCTGGTTCTTGACCAATCAAATTGTCATCGATTGTACCCCTAAGGCTATTCAACTTATCTAGCCCTAATCAGAGCGTTGCTTCTGATCCCTTGAATTGGAATTCATAATTCCTTTGCAACTGAGCTTTGAACTAGTCAGGTGTTTCTATAATCCAATGCCTTTGCATTGTTTCTTCCTCTGATTGTGCTAGTGCTCGCATTAGCTTTGTTATGAACCGTCGGGTCCTTTGTTGAATTATCATCCGACAGTGTCCTTCGTATCCAAAAATATTGAGATTTCTTTCCCTGATCCATAATGCCATTGATAAATCTTATTCTCTGTTTTGGACCACCATGCTCTGCTCTCGAGCTGGTGATATTTACTCTTGAAGCTTGTGGTATATGTTTCTAAGATGCCCTGATGGGTTGAACCTATGCCTTCCTTAATCTGTGTGAACCCAAAATTTCACGGTCCATACTCCTGTGGTAATTCACCAGGTAGGTTTTCACACTCAAATCATTTTTAATAGAGCGGTGAATATATGGTCATGCATTGGAGAAGTGGGAGTCGGCCTTGAACTTGGTGTTCATGCCCATGGACAAGATGTAGCCCCTATCATTGAAGCTCTCGTAAAAATACTCCCTCCTTGTTATAAGTTCATCTTGTATCTGTGGTTTGATAATTTACAAATGTGGTTCCGACCATATTGATCTCCTTCTCTTCCATTTCTGAGACAAGTTTACACACTCGTCTTCTGCAGATAAATACATCAGTTCAACCTTTATTCTGCTCTACCTTCGAGTATTACCCCCAGGAATCTCGAGGATATCACGCCATTGCATTATATGTTATGAATTTCTGATGAACTAGTACCTTTCCCTATCTTAGTCACTCCACGGGTTATGGGTTGTCATCAACCGAGAACACCAAAGAGTGAATCGAATCCACATTGTGATTCAGTACTCCAAGACTTTGTTATTGGGAAGTTTAATTCTCCATCACGTCATTCCTAGCCTGGTCGTCTATATCATTATTGTCTAATTTTAACTGCGCTACCTGGTCCTTATTCCCGGAGCACAAATTTCGATGATGAGCTAAGCTTACATCAATCTTCCTTGTCATATCGTTTCATCTCATATAGCAAGCTTGATTCTAAGCTTATGTCGTATTCATGGTTGCAATAATCTTCTGCTTCATCAGTTCTTTTGCTTGATGTGGTCACTGTTTGAATGCATCTTCATGGAGCCTCTCAACAAAAATTGCTGTGATCATCATCAATATTTTGACTCCTTCCAGGATATCAATTGAATCCATGATGAGAAATACCATCCTTGGCCCTTGATGGTTTTTGTTATCATCGACAACGTTATTGCCCTCCCTCCAACACAAACTTGTTCATGTTTGGTGTAGTACCTTGAGTTCCTTTTTATCTATCTTGTGATATGTTCTACCTTGGAGTATTACCATCTTTTATGTCAGGGATCTCATGGGAATTTCACCACCTCTGAATAATTCTTGATACAAGTGATACTTATCAACATCACCATTCTTTTCCTGATCACCGTGTTGTTTCTAACCTCCAACAAATGGACAGTGATGTGTAATTCCAAAACTTCTAGCAACCCTATTGCTTGAAGTTAATGGTTGATAGCTTGATTCTTAGCCTACTAGTTATTGAATCCCCATTCTAACATTGATCATGCTACATCAGCCCATATTTTGGGTGCACCTTTCAACCAATGTCTAATTATGTATGTTTTCCTTGAGCATGCATCATTATATCATTTGACCTAACAAATGTTATCTCCTTGTTCACATAATTGTGGAAATCCATCTTTTTGGAAATCTCGAGGAATTGTCGTTGAGTGCATCAGCCACCCCCTCATCCTCTCCTTCGATTAATGACGAACTCTTGTTTCAGAACTTGCTTCCATAGTTCATTTCCTGAGAATCTTACAATGTCGTCTCGTCAATTGTGTTGCACCTTTTCTTCTCAAGCATCCTGAGTCTGAGGTATCCTGACACCAATCAGATCTGAATCTCGGTCAGATATGGTGGTTGAAACATATTTCCAAGAGTTATAACAGTGGTCTTTATAAGACCCGGTAAGGTGATGTCATGCCTAGCACACCTGGGCGGAGGACCTGTTGTTATAGTATCCTTTTTAGCAAGTTTAGCCATTCTTCCATGAGGGAATTGTAAGACTTATTCTATAAGTTGTTCCTGATGGATCCTTTGTGAATCCAAAGTCTGATCTTTACCAAATGACCATGTCAATGCTATCTCGAAGCATGTCTGTGGTACTCCGATTTTCAATAAGAACATTTGTAGCACAATGCTAAATTTTCTTTATCATTTATCCTAACACCGTTGTATGGGTAATATCATGAAATTCCTCCTTCCTTACTGTAATGGTTTTCTACTTTCTAACATGTCATGGATATCATGCTCCACTTGTCCTTGGGAAGGATATACCACTTAAATATGTGTGTATACTCATTTTCCTTTCCATTGTTCTGTTTAAACCTAATAATCACTTTTCCTTTCCATTGGTTTGTTTAACCCTTCTTGTGATCTATATTATATAAGCAGTAATATTTCCCTGCTTATGTAAACACCTCGTTGTACCACTCTATCAGTAAGACCCTGTTACTTTTGTTGATGACATTCCGGTAACCACCGATGGACAAGAACTTTGCCTATTGGTCCGCCTCGTTCAATGAGCAGGAAAATGGTTCTCTTTGTCCCTCACCCTTGGTACCGATGTTGTTGCTAACATAACTGACGGGCTACCCTCTGACATGCCTTGCTATCATGACCGTGCAAGATGTCACCGCTCCTTCTACCTTTATCCCGTATGGTGGGCCCATAACCCATAGTTCCACAGGATCGAAACCTGACTCTCCTGTACACCCCCAGTTTCCAAAGTTATTCCTCGCGCGTGGCCTCGTATATAATTCTGGAACCACCTCCCGAAAGGTCATCAATTATGGTATCAGACACAATACTTATTCCCATTGCTTTGAACCCTTTTCACACTGTATTTTAGGCAACAAATGATTGCCTATCTGCTCGAAACTTCTCATGGTACCTTCTTACTTCGCTCTCGATATTTTCTTAAGTTTTGATTCAAGAGTTACTTTCCGCCACCTTCCCTGATGTTATCGACCAGATAGTCAACCTTGCAGAGGCCCATTCTCCCGAAATACCCACCCTTTATTCTTTCATAAGTACGATGGAGTTCCCGAAGAAAGGATGCCGACTTCATCATGATGACTTGAGGCAGAGAAATGAACACATCAAAGTAATGGATCGACCTCTTCGAGAAGAGCAACCAAGACCGAGAAGATTCGTTAGAATCTCGCAACCAGATATTTCCTCCTTACTCCACCTCTTAAAATCTCGGGACGAGATTTCTTGTAGTGGAGTAGAATTGATGCCTGGATACTTAAGCTATAGTAACCCTCTGCGAATGTTGCCACGTCACCACAATTACTGTTGTTAATCTTGCGATGATTCAAAAACTGATTCAAATTCAAATTCAAAATCAAGTCAAACAATAAAAGTTTTCAAATGTCAAATCTAAAATGTTCAAAATGTACAAATAAATCGTTGGTAAAATTGGTGGAGAAACCAATTTGTTATAAGATATTTAAATACTCTAAAATAAATAAAACAATAGCTAAAACAATTAAATAGCCTGCCACTTCGCTAGCCAGGTCAGCCTAGCCGGCTCACCCCACACCCCATATCCCCTCCTGTTGGCGGAAACCCTAGACCGAATCCCCACTCGCCCCTACTTCCCCTCCCCCACACCCCTCTCCTCCCTCTGCCCCCCCC
>NC_041388.1:486908252-486908815 GCF_002162155.2 Triticum dicoccoides
GACCCCATTGCGCCTGGCTCCACCTCCTAGAGCCCCGCTGTCCGCCCCGCCGTCTCCATCGCCCGTACCCCGACGCCGCCCGCTCCGCCCCGCTGTCGCCAACCACCGTCGCTGTTTGGATCGCCCATCGCCTCGCGTCACCGACCTCCTCCCCGAAGGCCTCCGTCGAGCCTCGTCGCGCCAGCCCTGACTCCTCCCCGAGCCCACTTCCCTCCTTGTCCAATCCCCTGTGAGCTGTGCCCCACCTCCCGCTCTCTGCCTCCCATACCATTCGTCGCGCCCGATGCGGCCTTGTGCGCTGCTGCTCGCCCACGGCCACCCCGCCGTGCTTTCCGCCCCCACCTTGGCCTCGCCCCGCACCACCAGGCCGCGCACGCCTCCCCTCGCCTCTGCTGCTCACCCTCTCGCATGGCCGCCCCTGCTCTCACAAGCGCACGTGCGCCGGCACCTCCCCGGTGCCATGCACCACTGCCCCCTGCACGCCACTGCGCCCTCCCCCTGACTGCCTCGCCGCTGCCACGCTCGCCCGTGCCCATGCACCGGCCACCCCGCACGCGCCGTTG
>NC_041388.1:486909371-486918048 GCF_002162155.2 Triticum dicoccoides
AGCCTCCAGTGACCGCGCCGCCCACCCGCTCTCCCGGCCGTCGGCGCCCCGCCGGGTTTGGTCACTCGCCGCGCCTGGTTCTGTCTCGGCCGGCACCCACACCCACCAGCCCGTGCCTGCTAAGGCCCCCTGGCCAATGACACACGAGGCCCACCCCACCCATAACGTTAAAAAGAAAATAAAAATTAAAAACTAATTAATTGTTAATTAATTAACTTAATTAATTTTGTTAGTTAACTAATTAAACCTAATTAACCTGCTAATAAAACTAACTACTGTTAATCAGGTCTACCAGTCATTGACAGATGGGACCCACCCGTCAGTTGACTGGTTAACAGTCAACTTTGACCACGGACGTCATGCTGACATCATAATTGCATTATCTAAATTAATTAATTCTGTTAATTCTAAAAATGAATTAAAACTTTGAAAAATAATATAAAATAAATCGTATATCGGATGAAAATACTTTGTACTAGAAAGTTGCTCAGAACGATGAGAAGAATCCAAATACGCGGTCCGTTCGTCCGCTACACGTCCCTAGCATAGCGAACAGGCAACCGTCCCCCTTCAGTTCGACTGTCTGAAAACGTCAAACACTGGGAATACTTTCCCGGATGTTTCCCCCCTTTGCAGGTATCACCTAATACCGCATTAGGTCACACCCAGCACCGTTATATGTCATGCCATGCATCTGTTTGCATTGTATTCATTGTTTCTTCCCCCTCTTCTCTCTGGTAGACTACGAGACTGACGCGGTTGCTGCCCTGATTGACTACGGTGTTGACGACCCCTCCTTCTTGCTAGAGCAACCAAGCAAGCCAACCCCCTTGTGCATCCCCATATCTCCTACTCTTTGCCTCTACTGCTTGCATTAGAGTAGTGTTGCTATTTCATTGGTTTGATCCTATACTGCTACATAGCCTGTCCTTGTTACTACTGTTGATACCTTTACCTGCAATCCTAAATGCTTAGTATAGGTTGCTAGTTTACCATTAGTGGCCTTACACTCTTTTCCATCTGCCATGCTATACTACTAGGCCGTGATCACTTCGGGAGGTGATCATGGGTACTTATACTATATACTTTTACATTACCTATGTTACTGTTCGGAGATGGGGCTGAAGGGGCAGGTGGTTCCACCCAGGTAGTGGTGGGCCTGGGTTCTTGGCAACCACCTGATGGTTACTTTGTGGCGGAGCGACATGGTGGGTTGCGACCACCTAGGAGACAGGTGGGCCTAGTCCCTGGTCGGCGCTCGCGGATACTTCAAATAACACGCTTAACGAGATCTGGATATTTGATCTGAGTTCGGCCACTGGCCTATATGCACTAACCAACTACGCGGGAATAGTTATGGGCAATCGACATCGTGGTATCAGCCGAAGCCATCTTGACGTCAGCGACTGAGCGACGCGCGCGGGTTGGACTAGAACGCCTGCTCTTGTATAAGGGGGGCTAGGTCTGCTCACCGACCGCGTACGCAACGTGTAGGTGTGCAATGGAAGATGGGCCCAGACCCCTGCACGCTTAGGATTTAGACCGGCATGCTGACCTCTTTGTTGTGCCTAGGTAGGGCTGCAACGTGTTGATCTTCCGAGGCTGGGCATGACCCAGGAAAGTGTGTATGGCCAAATGGATCGAGCGTGTTGGGTAATATGGTGCACCCCTGCAGGGAAGTTTATCTATTTGAATAGTCATGTCCCTCAGTAAAAGGATGACCCGGAGTTGTATTCTGACCTTAGGACAACTAGAACTAGATACTTAATATAACACACCTCTTACAAGTTCTAGAGACAACTCGGTGATCGCTTTCCCACAGCGCAATGAGGGGAGGATCGCCAGGTAGGATTATGCTATACGCTGATACTTGGTTAACTTACTAGCTACTCTCTTCTATATGCTCCAAGATGGAGGCTGCCAGAAGCGTAGTCTTCGATAGGACTAGCTTGCCCCCTCTTATTCTGGCATTCTATAGTTCTGTCCACATACACTACCCATTTCATTGATACCAATACATATGTAGTGTAGATCCTTGCTTGCGAGTACTTTGGATGAGTACTCACGGTTGCTTTCCTCCCCCTTTCCCCCCTTTCTATACCCGGTTGCTGTGACTAGATGTTGGAGCCCAGGAGCCAGACGCCATCGTCGATGATGACCCCTACTACACCGAGGGTTCCTACTACTATGTGCAAGCCGCCGAAGACCATGAGTAGTTCTGGAGGGTCCCAGGCAGAAGGCCTCGCCTTTTCGATCATTGATACTTTTGTGATAGACTTCTTAAGGCAAACTTGTTTAACTTATGTTTGTACTCAGATATTATTGCTTCTGCTAACTCTTGTGTATTCGAGCTTATGTATTCGAGCCCTTGAGGACCCTGGCTTGTAATATAAAGTTTATATTATTTTAATTTGTGTCTACAGTTGTGTTGTGATATCTTCCCGTCAGTCCTTGATCTTTATCTTACACATTTGTGTGTATTATTAGTGTACGGTCAAATCGAGGGCGTCACAATCGCCGCCACGCTACTAATCCAACCGTCGTCGTCAGGCCGCGGCTGCCGCTCTTCCTCGCCATCGCCGATGCTCGCCCACCCGAGCCGCGCCGCCTATCCTCCCTGATAACCCACAAGTATAGGGGATCAATTGTAGCCTCTTTTGATAAGTAAGAGTGTCAAACCCAACGAGGAGCTAAAGGTAGAACAAATATTCCCTCAAGTTTTATCGACCACCGATACAACTCTACGCACGCTTGACGTTCGCTTTACCTAGAACAAGTATAAAACTAGAAGTACTTTGTAGGTGTAACGGGATAGGTTTTCAAGAATATAAAGAGCACATAAATAAAAACTAGGGGTGTCGGTGTCAAAACCGGCGGATCTCGGGTAGGGGGTCCCGAACTGTGCGTCTAGGCCGGATGGTAACAGGAGGCAGGGAACACGATGTTTTACCCAGGTTCGGGCCCTCTTGATGGAGGTAGAACCCTACGTCCTGCTTGATTAATATTGATGCTATGGGTAGTACAAGAGTAGATCAACCACGAGATCAAGGAGGCTAAACCCTAGAAGCTAGTCTATGGTATGATTGTTGTATATGGAGTTGATTGCCTACGGACTACAACCCTCCGGTTTATATAGACACCGGATAGGGTTAGGGTTACATAGAGTCGGTTACAATGGTAGGAGATCTTGAATATCCGCATCGCCAAGCTTGCCTTATACGCCAAGGAAAGTCCCATCCAGACACGGGACGAAGTCTTCAATCTTGTATCTTCATAGTCCAGGAGTCCGGCTGAAGGTATAGTCCGGCTACCCGAACACCCCCTAATCCAGGACTCCTCAGTAGCCCCCGAACCAGGCTTCAATGACGACGAGTCCGGCGCGCAGATTGTTCGGCATTACAAGGCGGGTTCTTCTCCAAATCTTGTGTACCTGTAGGAATAATGTCCGATTTTTGTAATGTAGTGCTCCTCGGCTTCCACGCCCAATAATGGCCGTCTTCCACGTGTCAAACGAATGCGAAAAGCCGGTGCGTTTTTACATCCACACCCCTAGCCGTATAAACGAGCCGCCTATTTAATGGGATGGGGATTTAGGTCCAAACCGCATCTTCTCCTTTTCGCGAGTTATCATCAGAGCGCTTCCAGCAAAGGTCCATTCCAACATGACCAGCCGTCGCAGCTCCTCCCCTCGCCCCTCCGGTTCCAAACCCGGGGACTGGGAGAGTTGCACCATCCCGCATAGCGAGTTAGTGTCACTTCAGGCCAAGGGATTTCTCCCTCAGGCATACATGGTCCCGGTGCGAGCCGGTCTCGCCACCTACAATGGCGGAAAACAAGCGGAGAGCACCCCGAATCCTTCTAAAGGAGAGCGGGTGTGCCTCGTCCCCTATCTAATAAGGGGACTGGGATTTCCAATTCATCCATTTCTTCGCGGGCTTCTGGAGTTCTACGGCCTCCAGCTGCACAATCTCACGCCCGCCTCCGTATTGCATATTGCGGGTTTCGTCGCCCTTTGCGAGCTATTTTTAGGCATTGAGGCTCATTTAGTGTTGTGGAAGAGGTTATTCTGCCTGGTGCCCCGTTCTCGAGAGGGGTCTATATACCAAGTGGGCGGAGCCGAAGTATGGCGCATCGCCAGGACCGGATATCTATCCGGAACCCCAAAGAAGGCGTCCGAGGACTGTCCTTCGGAATGGTTTTACATAGATGACGTCCTGCTACCGGACCCTATTCGGGTCGGTCTCCCTGAGTTCAACAATGCCCCATTGAATAAACGCTTGAGCTAGCGTCCGCGGAGCTCTCAGAAAGAAAGCGACAGAGACGTCCTTTACCTGATGGGCCAGATAAGACTGTTGGCTCATTCCGGACTAACCATGATTGGAGTCATGGCTGCATGCATTATGCAGGGGGTGTAGCCGCTTCAATATAGAGGCCACCCCATGTGGGATTTCAACGAGGAGGATGACGCCACACGTTACGGTCGTAAGGGGCCGGCCTCAGCCGCCGCCTTAGTAAAGATCTTATCCTCTTTGTACAAGGGAGAAAAGGAGGAATTCCTCCGCGTCAACCCGCGGGCCGGATTCAGTATGTACGATCCTCCAAGTTGGGTAAGTGAACAATTGCGCTTGCCCGTTTGTTTTATACTCCCATGGTTAGATAGGTAGTCTAACAACTTCAACGCAGGAACTGCGACAGGAGGTAAAGGATATAAGCAGCCGCCCTCCACAGCCCGAGGACCCAGAACGGTCCCTCAATCCGGACTCCGAAGAGGATCCGGACATATCGGTGGAGCTTATCGACGGGGTGTTCCATCAGCTAAGCAAGGACAATACCTTGGTAGCCATTACGGCGGATTACCCAGGGTTAACCCCGGCCTCCCAGGTGACAGAAACCGGGGTCTTACTCCCTTGAAAGAGATTCCACCCTCACGTAGCCCGGTGTTTCTGACGACAGCCATGTTTTGCAGGGGAGATTTCCGAGGCAGGAGGCCGAACCTGCGACAGCTAGCCAACGAGGTGCCGCAGGGCCCCGTGGGGCAAAAAGGAATGAAGTCCGGACTGAGATGCCGGCGCAAAGGTATAGTGCACCCTCTGTTTCCCTGGAGTTATTCTGTCAGGGCATATTAACGTTCGTGCTATCTTCAGAACGAAGAGACCTCGCCGGACTACATCCGGAGAGGTTGCCAATCGCGCCTCCACCAGCCAGGCACCAATCTCTGGCCAGGAAGCGGAGGCGAGCACAAGGCGCGCACCAGACGCTCCTCCGACAGAGGATGCGGACAGGCTGTCTGCCACAAATTCTGAAGTGGAGAGTGCCATGAACCACAGGCGTCGCCGGATAATTCTACGCGACGCTTGTTTCTCCCAAGAGGCTTTAGATGCCATTAATTCGGGAGATGCGTACCTCCGTGCCGCTCAAAATGGTTTAGCCAGAGCCACGAAGCAGTATGTAAAAGAAATACGGGTAAGAAAATTTTGGTTAAATATATATATATATATATATATATATATATATATATATATATATATATATATATATATATATATATATATGCCAGTAGCCCCCGAGACTTGAAGCAGTTAGAGCAACTGATTTAAGGATCATTTAATATGCAGCTTCTTACAAAGAAGAATACCGTACTGTCCCAGGAGCTGGAAAAGTGCAAGGCCCAACTAGAGGCCGCACTAGCCGCAGCAGGGGAGCCCAAAGAGACTCCCTCAGGTAAGATACACTTTGAAAGATTAGTATTGTGCGGTGTGGGTACAAATCTGACAAATCATATTGCAGATGGCGCCGGACTCGATCCGGACAAGCAACAACTCTTACGCCGGCTGAAGGCCAGTGAGAGTATGTTGACAAAGGTGAGGCGAGAGAAGAATGATCTTCAGGATGCCAACACCAAGCTGGACGTCGAACTTAAAGATGTTCGTGGCCAACTGTCGGACTCCACGAAGGAGAATCAGCGGCTTCGACGCGGCATTTTTAGTAAGTGCTTGAACGAACTTTGAAAAAAGAGTTCGGCGAGGAAGTCGACTAACAGAGTAATGTCTGTAGGTATGCTCACAGGTCGTCCTGCAGAGGAGATGCCCGGTTCTACGGGTGACCTTCTTCCCGAACTCATGCAACTGCACGAGCGAATTCGGCAGGCGATGTGAGGTGTTGCCCAAGCCTTATGGCCTGCCCACTCCATGCCCGAGGGCCTTGGAGAGCTTGCAGAGAAGCTGAAGGGAGCTCGGTGGTGCTTCCGGTTGTGGAAGATATCGGCCTGCTGACAAGGCGCTAGGGAAGCCTGGGCCATGGTGAAGACCCGTTTTACAAAGTCTTACCCAAACCACAAGGCCGAGGTCGGACCAGTGGGGCCTGACGGGAAGGAGATCCCTGTGAGCTTAGTATACGGCCAATTAGAGTTGGCCGCAAAGTATTCCCAGCAGGACTGTAAATTAGACAGCCTGTTAGATGGTATAGAAGAGGAATACAATCAGTCACAATGACTATGTAATTTTGAATTGACATGTGTAATGCCTTCTAGCCGGATTGTAGATCGTTTGTCGTTGCCGACCTTTTCGCTTCAACCTCGGGACTTGACGGTCCGGAGTGTGTCCGAATACCATAGCGGTTATATAAGAACCATGGTATGCGTGGAGACTAGGCGTAGGGGTCATTAGTGCTTTATCAGACAAGTGCCCAACTAGTTATGTTATATTACATGGTTAGTAAGAAACATCTTCCAGAGAGAATAGTTCCGTTAGGGGTTCCTTTCGCTGGGAGGCATGCCCTAAAGTGCATGTCCGGACTGCGTAAAAAGACGCAGAAAAAAGCATCTGGGGGCGCATAAAATGAGTAAAAAGATCATCTTTTATCTCACCGGCCGAATATTCCCTTAAGAACGCTAGCTTTCGGCTTCACCCAGTCTGAGGTACACATCCGGCTGACCCGGCAGTAACAATCGCAGAGGTGCTCCCTTTACCGCCTAGCCGAACAATCAGGAACGTAGGGGTAAGCACAGGAGCCAGGCAACCCAGCTTGGCCAAAACTTAAGTCATATCGATGCATATAATGGTGAAGAAAAAGGTACATGCGGAAGTTTGACGCATGTGTTGGGCGTGAAGCCCGTATAAATAAGCTTCTGTTAAAGAAGCCCCCAGGTTTAATGAGCGCGAGTGGCGCGTTACTAGATGAGCATTTAAGGGCTATAAAAGAAAAGAGGGGAAGGAGAGAAATGTAAGACAGAAAAATGCAAAAAATGGACAGAGGAAGGAGACGAACATAGAGTCCGGCGCTAGGCATAGAATCTTCAGAGACGGGTGGCGTTCCACGGGTTCGGCTCGAGTCGGTTATCCGATGCATCTCGCAGGCAGTACGCCCGGCCAGTCAGGACATGGTCAATTATGAATGGACCTTCCCACTTGGGCTTGAGTTTGTCCTTTTTCTTATCCGGCAGGCATAGAACTAGTTCGCCAACATTGTAATTTTTGGCTCGTACTTCTCTGCTTTGATATCTTCGGGCCTGCTGTTGATAAAATGCGGAACGGGCTTTTGCCACGTCAAGCTCCTCCTCCAGGGCGTCCAAGTTGTCCTGCCGATCGAGCTCGGCTTCTCTTTCTTCGTACATGCGCACTCTAGGTGAGTCATGAATTATGTCGTAGGGCAAAACTGCCTCTACGCCGTACACCATAAACAATGGTGTGTATCCGGTGGTGCGATTTGGCGTGGTCCGCAGCCCCCATAGCACGGAGTCGAGCTCCTCTACCCAGTGCATGTTAGATTCCTTGAGGGATCACACCAGTCTGGGTTTAATGCCGCTCATGATAAGACCATTTGCACGTTCGACCTGGCCGTTGGTTTATGGGTGATAGACGGAAGCATAATCGAGCTTGATGCCCATGTTTTTGCACCAGAGTTTTACCTCGTCGGCGGTAAAGTTTGTACCGTTATCGGTTATGATGCTGTGGGGGACGCCATAACTGTGTACAACCCTGGATATGAAGTCTATCATAGGTCCGGATTCGGCCGTTTTAACAGGCTTGGCTTCTATCCATTTGGTGAATTTATCCACCATGACCAGTAAGTATTTTTTCCTATCGGTCCCACCTTTAAGGGGTCCGACCATGTCAAGCCCCCAGACTGCAAAAGGCCAGGTGATGGGTATAGTTTGGAGTGCGGTGGGTGGCATATGGCTTTGGTTGGCAAAAAGTTGGCAACCAGCGCATCGTTGGACTAGGTCCTGAGCGTCTGCCCGGGCTGTCGGCCAATAAAAGCCTGTACGGAAAGCCTTGCTAACAAGGGACCGAGCAGCGGCGTGGTGACCACCGAGTCCGGCATGAATTTCAGCCAGAAGGTTCCGCCCTTCCTCTTCGGAGATGCACCTTTGAAGGACTCCGGTAGTGCTTTTCTTATAAAGCTCTCCCTCATGGACTCTATAGGCTTTAGATTGCCGCACTATGCAGCGGGCCTCGTTTTGGTCCTCCGGGAGTTCCTGCCTAGTAAGGTAGGCTAGGAATGGTTCTGTCCACGGGGCGATGACCGCCATTATTACGTGGGCCGAAGGTGTAATTTCATTGGCAGAGCCTCCAATTGTGTTAGATTGTTCGACGTCGAGTGGTGCGGCTGGGTCCGGGATGTTATTTGTAGGTTTCCCCTCCCATGCTATGGATGGCTTGAACAATCTTTCCAAAAG
>NC_041388.1:486918228-486951362 GCF_002162155.2 Triticum dicoccoides
ATCGCGTTTTGCTCCGATGCGTGCCAGGACGTCCGCTGCTTGATTGTTTTCTCGGGCTATATGGTGAAACTCCAGCCCTTCGAACCGAGCTGACATTTTTAGGACGGCGTTGCGGTAAGCTGCCATTTTTGGGTCCTTGGCGTCGAAGTCTCCAATTATTTGGGATATCGCGAGGTTTGAATCCCCACGTACCTCTAGGCGCTGGATACCCGTGGATAATGCTATCCGGAGACCATGTAGGAGGGCCTCATATTCGGCTGCATTGTTGGAATCCATGTACATGATCTGGAGCACATATTGGACTGTGTCTCCTGTGGGGGACGTCAGGACGACGCCAGCCCCCAGTCCGGCCAACATTTTGGAGCTGTCGAAATGCATAATCCAGTTTGAATATGTGCCGTACTCTTTAGGGAGCTCGGCCTCCGTCCATTCTGCGACGAAGTCGGCCAAAACTTGCGATTTAATAGCTTGTCGTGGCTTATAGGTTATATCGAACGGGAGAAGCTCAATGGCCTATTTTGCAATCCGGTCCGTTGCGTCGCGGTTGTTGATAATATCGTTGAGTGGTACTTCCGAGGCTACTGTTATGGAACACTCTTGAAAGTAGTGTCGTAGCTTCCGGGATGCCATGAATACCGCGTATGCAATCTTTTGATAATGCGGGTACCGTGATTTGCATGGAGTGAGGACAGTGGATACGTAGTAGACCGGCCTTTGAAGGGGGAATTTGTGTCCATCCATTTCCCGCTCGACAACGAGCACTGCACTGACAACTTGATGTGTTGCTGCAATGTACAATAACATTGGTTCGCCAGTGTTCGGCGCGGCCAGGACTGGGTTTGTTGACAATATGGCTTTTATTTCATCAAGTCCGACCGTGGCGGCCTCCGTCCACTCGAAGTGTTCGGTGCGCCGAAGGAGGCGATAGAGGGGTAGTGCCTTTTCTCCCATGCGGGAGATGAAGCGGCTTAAAGCCGCCACACACCCGGTTAATTTTTGTATTTGTTTAAGGTCCTTTGGGACATCCAGTTGTGACAAAGCTCGGATCTTGGCTGGGTTTGCTTCAATTCCTCTATCGGATACAATGAAGCCCAAGAGCTTTCCGGCTGGGACGCTGAAGACGCATTTTTCTGGGTTGAGCTTGATGTCATATTGTCAGAGGTTATCGAATGTAAGCCTCAAGTCGTTTACTAGGGATTCGACATGTCTTGATTTGACGACCACATCATCCACATACGCCTCCACTATTTTGCCGATCTGGTTTGCCAGACATGTCTAGATCATGCGCTGATATGTTGCGCCGGCGTTTTTCAGCCCGAAGGGCATTGTGTTCAAGGAGAATGGGCCGTATGGTGTGATGAATGCTGTTGCAGCTTGGTATGATTCTGCCATCTTGATTTGATGGTAACCGGAGTATGCGTCGAGGAAACACAACAAATCGTGTCCTGCGGTGGCATCGATAATTTGATCAATGCGGGGGAGGGGGAAGGGATCCTTTGGGCAAGCCTTGTTAAGGTCTTTAAAATCAACACACAGGCGCCAGGATTTGTCCTTCTTTGGTACCATCACCAGGTTTGCTAGCCAGTCCGGATGTTTTATGTCTCTGATGAATCCGACCTCCAATAGCTTGGCTAGCTCCTCTCCCATAGCATGTCTCTTGGGTTCTGAAAAACGCCGAAGGGCTTGTTTGACAGGTTTAAATCATTTTAGGATATTTAAGCTGTGTTCGGCCAGCCTGCATGGGATCCCTGGCATGTCTGAAGGGTGCCAGGCGAAGATGTCCCAGTTCTCTCGTAGGAACTCTCGCAGTGCGACGTCTGCATCAGGGTTCAGTCGTGCCCCGATTGAAGCTGTTTTATTGGGGTCCATTGGATGGACCTGGAATTTGACTATTTCGTTGGCTGGCTTGAAGGATGTGGATTTGGATCTCTTATCAAGTATCACATCATCCCTGTTAACCGTGGAGCGCAGCGTAGTCAGTTCCTCGGCCGCTAAGGCTTCGGATAGCGCCTCAAGGGCTAATGCGGCTGTCTTGTTTTCGGCGTGGAGTGTTATGTCCGGATCACTAGCTAGAGTGATAATTCCATTCGGCCCGGGCATCTTAAGCTTCATGTACCCGTAATGGGGTATTGCTTGGAAGATTGTGAATGATTCCCGCCCTAGTAAAGCGTGATATCCGCTCTTAAACGGGGCCACCTGAAACGTGACTTCTTCGGACCTGTAATTATCCAGCGTACCGAACACCACATCTAGTGTGATTTTTCCTGTGCAGCGCGCTTCCCGACTGGGGATTATTCCTCTAAAGGTTGTGCTGCTTCGCTCGACGCGGTTCCAGTCTATTTCCATTTTTTGAAGAGTTTCCTCATAAATGAGGTTCAGTCCGCTGCCTCCATCCATGAGCACCTTGGTGAGGCGAAAGCCGTCCACTATGGGACTGAGGACCAATGCGGCTGGTGCTCGGGCTGTTCGGAATCTAGGTTCATCACTTGCGTTGAAGGTAATGGCAGTGTTGCTCCATGGATTTATTGTTGCAACTTGATAGACTTCGGCAAGGCTGCGGAGTGTTCTTTTTCGCACATTGTTTGATGCGAAAGTCTCGAAGACTGTGAGAACGGTACTGGTGTCCTTGGGCTGGCTTTCTGCGGCCTCCGGAATTAAGAGGTCCTCGCCGATTTTGGCCACCTGCTGGAGTATCCAACATGCTCTAAGGCTGTGAGTTGGTGTGGCGTCCTCTGTACTGTGAATTCTACAGGGTCCATCAAGCCATCTTTCCAGTACGGTTCCATGCCCTGTAGAGGGTTTTGGCTTTTTGGTGTTTATCACGGGTTTCCTGTGATGATGCACCCTCTTAGTTCGGACGGGATTACTATTCAAGGCCGGATTATCCCAAAAAATTATTTTGGTTTTCCAGGCGCTTTCCATCGCGCAGTATTTTTGTACTATGGACGCCAAGTCAGCAAAGCGTGTGATATCACGACGACTTACGGCGTTAAGGATTCCCTTGCCCGTGCAATTACTGCAAAAAATTGAGATTGCGTCTTCCTTGTGGCAATCCTTTATCCTGTTCATAACCAGGAGGAATCTGACCCAGTAATGATGTACTGTTTCCTTGGGCCTCTGCCTGATTTGGGAGAGATCGCTTATGATTGGGTGGGCGGGTGTCGTTGAATCTGAAACCTCACCCAATCCAAGATTCAGAGGCCGAAGAGTTTCCGAACTCTGAAGTTCGGATTCTTGGTTGTTGTCCAGTGAATCTGGCCCGTTGCCGGATCCTAAGCTCAGGTCTTGCGTTATATCCCCCCCTCCACGGGTATCCGGCTTGGAGGGGTCAGGAATTCGGACGTAGCTAGTCCTTAAAATAGATGAGGGTCGCCGCACAGCGTCTCTACCACGGCAACGTGGTGGGTGACTTGGGGAGAGTTAATTTCTCTTAGATCGGGTTTAAGCCCAACCTGGTCGTAATCCGTAGCGACCCCCAGGGCGGCGATGAGATCCAAGAGCTCGTTTACGGAAGAGAGCTCCATTGGATCTAGCTGCTCGACGAGCTCCGAGCTGACGTGTAGGTTGCTTTTGATGACCCGAGAGGTCACCGTCGACGCAATAGCCGAACAGGCGGTCATGAGGAAACCACCTAGCCGGAGGGTTTGGCCGACAGCCAAGGCTCCCTTAGCAACGACGCCATCTTTAAAGACGGGAGGAGGCATCCTTCCTGATTGTGACGGCACAGAGGAACTCTCAATGAAAGCACCAATGTCGGTGTCAAAACCGGCGGATCTCGGGTAGGGGGTCCCGAACTATGCATCTAGGCCAGATGGTAACAGGAGGCAGGGAACACGATGTTTTACCCAGGTTCGGGCCCTCTTGATGGAGGTAAAACCCTACGTCCTGCTTGATTAATATTGATGATATGGGTAGTACAAGAGTAGATCTACCACGAGATCAAGGAGGCTAAACCCTAGAAGCTAACCTATGGTATGATTGTTGTATATGGAGTTGATTGCCTACGGACTACAACCCTCCGGTTTATATAGACACCGGATAGGGTTAGGGTTACATAGAGTCGGTTACAATGGTAGGAGATCTTGAATATCCGCATCGCCAAGCTTGCCTTCCACGCCAAGGAAAGTCCCATCCGAACATGGGACGAAGTCTTCAATATTGTATCTTCATAGTCCAGGAGTCCGGCAGAAGGTATAGTCCGGATACCCGAACACCCCCTAATCCAGGACTCCCTCAAGGGGCTTTTTAGGTAAAGAAGCAACAAAGTTAGTATAGCCAGTGTGGAAAAGTGGTGGTAGGAGTTGCGAAATTGTCCCTAAGCAATTGACTACTTTACTAGACCGATAGCAAGTTTTATGTGGGAGAGGCCACTACTAGCATGTCATCCCTGACTTGGAATTCTATGCACTTATGATTGGAACTATTAGCAACCATCCGCAACTAGTAACATTCATTAAGATAAAACCCAACCATAGCATTAAGATATATTGGCCCCCCTTCAATCCCGTATGCATCAATTTCTATGCTAGGTTGAAGCTTCTGTCACTCTTGCCCTCCAATACATATTCCTATCAACATACAACTAACCCTATGGTGTGATCCACACGCGCGGTCATATGGCGGGCACCAAAGGACAACAACATAACCACAAGAGAATTAAACCAATCATAGCAATTCACCAATTACCGATAGGATAACGAAAATCTACTCAGACATCATAGGATGGCAACACATCATTGGATAATAATATGAAGCATAAAGCACCATGTTCAAGTAGAGGGTACAATGGGTTGCGGGAGAGTGGTCCGATGTAGATAGATGGGGAAAGGTGATGAAGATGTTAGTGAAGATGATGGAGGTGTTGGTGTAGATCACCGTCACGCGATGATGGCCCCGGCGGCATTCCGGTGCCACGGGGAGAGAGCGGGAGAAGGGCCCTGAGGGAGTCCTGGATTAGGGGGTCTCCGGACAGCCGGACTATATCCTTTGGCCGGACTGTTGGACTATGAAGATACTAAATTGAAGACTTCGTCTCGTGTCCGGATGGTACTCTACTTGGCGTGGAAGGCAAGCTAGGCAATACGGATATGGATATTTCCTCCTTTGTAACCGACCTTGTGTAACCCTAACCCTCTCCGGTGTCTATATAAACCGGAGGGTTTTAGTCCGTAGGACAACATACAATCATACCATAGGATAGCTTCTAGGGTTTAGCCTCTCCGATCTCGTGGTAGATCAACTCTTGTAATACCCATATCATCAAGAATAAATCAAGCAAGACGTAGGGTTCTACCTCCATCAAGAGGGCCCGAACCTGGATAAAACATCGTGTCCCCTGCCTCCTGTTACCATCCGCCTTAGACGCACAGTTCGGGACTCCCTACGCAAGATCCGCCGGTTTTGACACCGAAATTGGTGCTTTCATTGAGAGTTCCTCTGTGTCGTCATCATCATGCTTGATGGCTCCTTCGATCATCGTTAGCGATGCAGTCCAGGGTGAGACTTTTCTCCCCGGACAGATTTTCGTATTCGGCGGCTTTGCACTGCGGGCCAACTCGCTTGGCCATCTGGAGCAGATCTAAAGTTAGGCCCCTAGCCACCAGGTCAGGTTTGGAAGCTTAAACTACATGGACAATATACGCGGAGACTTGATCTTCGATGGATTCGAGCCCCTGCCTTGTGCGTCACACAGTCACGATGAGTACGATTTAGCTCTACCATCGGACAGTGTTCAGGAGATTGCACCGGCAGCCGCTCCGACCCTCAATTCGGAGCCAGTTGCGCCGTCCATGGACGGGTGGATGGACCCCGCCATGGAGGCCTTATCCACAGCGGCGATCGGGCCGAACATCGACCTTACCCTGCACGAGAGCCGTGTTGTCAAACTACCGGATCCTTCTCCGGCCACGGACTCCGAACCGCCTGTGCCCATTCCTAGCAAATCCGATTGGGCGCCGATCATGGAGTTTACCTCCGCGGATATTTTTTAGCACTCGCCCTTTGGAGACATACTGAACTCATTAAGGTCTCTCTCCTTGTCAGGAGGATCCTAGCCGAACTATGTCCGACAGGATTGGGATGCAGATGACGAAGAAATTCGCTGCCCACCCACCACCCACTTAGTAGCCACTGTCGACGACTTAACCGACATGCTCGACTTCGACTCCAAAGACATCGACGGTATGGACGACGATGCGGGAGACGAAGAGGAACCACTGCCCACAGGGCACTGGACAGCCACCTCATCATACGATATATACATGGTGGACACACCCAAAGAAGGCAATGGCGACGAGACAATGGAGGATGACCCCTCCAAGAAGCAACCCAAGCACCGACGTCAGCGGCGCCGCTCTAAGTCCCGCCAAAGCAAAAGTGGTGATACCGGCACAGGAGATAATAACACTCCGAATAGTGCCAAAGATGGCAACAATCCCCTCCAGCATGATCTAGGACAGGAGGATGGAGAGACCAGCTCTCCAGAGAGAGCGGCAGATAGAGAGGCAGAGGATGATAATTACATGCCCCCCTCCAAAGATGAGGCAAGCCTCGACGATGATGAATTCGTCGTGCCAGAGGATCCCGTCGAACAAGAGCACTTCAAGCGCCGGCTTATAGCCACGGCAAATAGCCTTAAGAAAAAGCAGCAGCAGCTTCAAGCTGATCAACATCTGCTAGCTGACAGATGGACTGAAGTCCTCGCGGCCGAGGAATATAAACTCGAACGCCCCTCCAAGAGTTACCCAAGAATATAAACTCGAACGCCCCTCCAAGAGCTACCCCGACTGGAGGAAGAAGCATATGACGCGGCCGATCGGCTACCTCGTGTCCGCGATAGAGAGGCATTCCAGCCAAAAGCTCAGCCTGCATCCCGACGCCATTCAAATAAAAAGGCATGGGGAAATACGCCAGACCTGCGAGACGTGTTGGAGGACAAAGAAAAACATGCAAGATCGATCTACGAATCACGAGGGCGCGCCACTATGTGAGACGATAAACATCACGCCGGATACAGTAAAAGTAAATCCGGCCGGGACAAACACAGCGGGCAAGACTCATTGGAGCTGGGTCGCGATATATCCCAGTACAGAGGTGCCGCACACCCCTTATGCTTCACAGACGAAGTAATGGATCATCAAATCCAAGAGGGTTTCAAACCCGTAAACATAGAATCATACGACGGCACAACAGATCCTGCGGTATGGATCGAGGATTTCCTCCTACATATCCACATGGCATGCGGTGATGATCTACACGCCATTAAATACCCCCCACTCAAACTCAAAGGACCAGCTCGGCATTGGCTCAATAGCTTGCCAGCAGAGTCCATTAGCTGTTGGGAGGATCTGGAAGTCGCATTCCTCGACAACTTTCAGGGCACTTATGTGTGACCACCAGATGCCGATGACTTGAGCCACACAATTCAGCAGCCAGAGGAATCGGCCACGCAATTCTGGACAAGGTTCCTAACAAAGAAAAATCAAATCATCGACTGTCCGGATGCAGAGGCTCTAGCAGCTTTCAAGCACAACATCCGCGACGAGTGGTTAGCCCGGCACCTTGGTCAGGAAAAGCCGAAATCTATGGCAGCCCTCACAACAGTCATGACCCACTTTTGTGCAGGAGAAGACATCTGGCTGGCTTGCAGTAATAACATATCAAAGAACCATGGTACTTCGGATACCAAGGACGGCAGTAGCAGGTCACGTCGCAACAAACATAAGCGCCGCATTAACAGCGACAATACCGAGGATACGACATTCAAAGCCAGATTCAAAGGCTCTAAACCCGGTCAGGGGAAAAAGCCATTTAAAAGAAGCACTCCGGGCCCATCTAGTTTGGACCGTATACTCGATCGCTCGTGTCAAATACACGGCACCCCCGACAAGCTAGCCAACCACACCAACAGGGATTGTTGGGTGTTCAAGCAGGCCGGCAAGTTAATTGCCGAAAACAAAGATAAGGGGTCACATAGCGATGACGAGGAGGAGCCCCGGCAGCCGAATACCGAAGGATAGAAGAGGCTCCCCCCACAAGTGCGGACGGTGAACATGATATACGCAACCCACATCCCCAAGAGGGAGCGGAAGCATGCACTCAGGGACGTATATGCGTTGGAGCCAGTCGCCCCAAAGTTCAACTCATGGTCCTCCTGTCCGATCACCTTCGATCGCAGGGACCACCCCACTAGTATCCATCATGGCGGATTTTCCGCACTGGTCCTAGACCCAATTATTGACGGATTTCACCTCACTCGAGTCCTTATGGATGGCGGCAGCAGCCTGAACCTGCTTTACCAGGACACGGTGCGCAAAATGGGTATAGACCCCTCAAGAATCAAACCCACAAAAACGACCTTTAAAGGCGTCATACCAGGTGTAGAGGACCATTGCATAGGCTCAGTCACACTGGAAGTGGTCTTCAGATCCCCGGAGTTAATCTTCGATATAGTCCTGTTCCGCAGTGGTTATCATGCACTGCTTGGGCGAACCGCATTTGCGAGATTCAATGCGGTACCGCATTATGCATACCTCAAGCTCAAGATGCCAGGACCTCAGGGGGTCATTACAGTTAATGGAAACACATAGCACTCTCTCCGAACGAAGGAGCACACTGCGGCCCTCGCAGCGGAAGCGCAAAGCAGCCTATTAAGGAAATCCACTAGTTCGGCGTTTAAGGACCCGAACACCTTCAAGCGCGCCCGGAGTAATCGGTAACAGGACCGCCCAGCATGTTCCGAGCTCGCATAGCAATGCGGCCCCCACCCCGGCCCAAGCCAAACGGCGAAACTCGTGTCACGCGTACATAATTACGCATATAAAATACCATGGGCACAGGTAGGGAGGGGGCACGACTACGGCACGCCCCAAGACATGGCTTAAACCGCACTAGGGGCTTCCCACTCTATTATTTTTCTCTCTTTCAGGACATTAATCTCTGAAAACCCTGTCTGGTAGCATGATTGCCGAACACATGATGCAGCAACCAAGGAAGCAGAAAGCTACATCACACCACGGAACTCCCAGGTGGATTACGATAACGAGTGAAATACTTGCTTTAATATTATTCCTCAGCTTGCCCTTGGAGGGGACATAGTCCTACTTTTTGCTTATCGCACTACCTGTATCATTTTGCTCTAATGCACGTTTTTCAATAAACAATGCATAGCATTAAGACTATTATTGCATTCTTCCTTATATATATATGTGTGTGTGTGTGTTCATTAATGACACCTTGCAACCGTACACTTTGGTACGACCAATACACCAGGGGCTCAAGTACCCCACAATGTGGTGTGAGAAGTCCGAACACTTTCACAAGTGCGGCACCCCGAACTTATAGCATTATATGCATCAGCTCCGAATCATGTCTTTGGTCAATAGTTGGGTTTGCCCGGCTCCCATGTTTTGGTACCTTACGTTCCGCTATATCGGCTAAGGTAGCACTGGGAGAACTACTGCGATTGTGCCCCGGTTCAGCTGGGCTAAGTACCTCAGTAGAGAAAGCTAAAACTGTCTGTCATGATAAGGCGTGAGACTGGTCGCTCTTCGAGAGGTTTTCGAGTCCCTAAAGACTTATGCCGCTTAGAGCGAGGAGTCGGCCCTATCCGGCTTAAGGCGTGTACCGCGTCCCGAATTTGGCCTTCCGAATACTAGGAGCTTCACCGAAATTTAAAATTATAGAATTCTATGGCTAAGTGAGAATGATAACGCATTATAGTATGATTGCCTTGTTCATTGTGCTGAGCACCTCCCTCAAAGGACCCAACAATGGGAACAAGAGTGCTCAGGTTTATCCCGAACACCCCAGCACTCGTGGCATGGGGGCAGAAGCCGACGACTAGCCATCTCTCAGATTTGATAAACAGCCAAACAAAAGGTAATATTTTAAATTCAAACAAGCGTTGCATAGCGTATATGAACAAGTTTTCATAACTACAGGATTACACGAGCAAGTTTACTCGAATATTATATATTTCGTACACTCGTCCGCTACGAGACGAGCACCCTTCAGGACACCCTCATAGTACATCTCGGGGTGACGATGCTCCTTGCCCTCCGGCGGCCCTTCCTTGATCAGCTTCACGGCGTCTAGCTTGGCCCATTGCACCTTCACACGGGCGAAAGCCCGGCGTGCACCTTCGATGCAGACGGACCGCTTGATGACTTCCAGCCGTGGGCAGGCATCCACAAGCCACCTCACTAGGCCAAAGTAGTTTTCTTTTATAGACTAAACTAGTGATAAAACAAGAAACAAAAAGATTCGATTGCAAGATCTAAAGATATACCTTCAAGTGCTAACCTCCCCAGCAACTGCGCCAGAAAAGAGCTTGATGTCTACCACACAACCTTCTTCTTGTAGACGTTGTTGGGCCTCCAAGTGTAGAGGTTTGTAGGACAGTAGCAAATTTCCCGCAAGTGGATGACCTAAGGTTTATCAATCCGTAGGAGGCGTAGGATGAAGATGGTCTCTTTCAAACAACCCTGCAACTAAATAACAAAGAGTCTCTTGTGTCCCCAGCACACCCAATACAATGGTAAATTGTATAGGTGCACTAGTTCGGCGAAGAGATGGTGATACAAGTGCAATATGGATGGTAGATATAGGTTTTTGTAATCTGAAAATATAAAAACAGCAAGGTAGCAAATGATAAAAGTGAGCGAAAACGGTATTGCAATGCGTTGAAACAAGGCCTAGGGTTCATACTTTCACTAGTGCAATTCTCTCAACAATAATAACATAATTGGATCATATAACTATCCCTCAACACGCAACAAAGAGTTACACAAAGTCACTAATAGTGCGGAACAAACGAAGAGATTATGGTAGGGTACAAAACCACCTCAAATTTATGCTTTCTGATCGATCTATTCAAGAGTCCATAGTAAAATAACATGAAGCTATTCTTTCTATTTGATCTATCCTAGAGTTCGTACTATAATAACACCTTAAGACACAAATCAACCAAAACCCTAATGTCACCTCAAGTATCCGTGGGTATGATTATACGATATGCATCACACAATCTCATATTCATCTATTCAACCAACACAAAGAACTTCAAAGAGTGCCCCAAAGTTTCTACCGGAGAGTCAAGACGAAAATGTGTGCCAACCCCTATGCATAAGTTCACGAGGTCATGGAACTCGCAAGTTGATCACCAAAACATACATCAAGTGGATCACGTGATATCCCATTGTCACCACAGATAAGCACATGCAAGACATACATCAAGTGTTCTCAAATCCTTAAAGACTCAATCCGATAAGATAACTTCAAAGGGAAAACTCAATCCATTACAAGAGAGTAGAGGGGGAGAAACATCATAAGATCCAACTATAATAGCAAAGATCACGATACATCAAGATCGTGCGAATCAAGAACACGAGAGAGAGAGAGAGAGAGAGAGAGAGAGAGAGAGAGAGAGATCAAACACATACTACTGGTACATACCCTCAGCCCCGAGGGTGAACTACTCCCTCCTCGTCATGGAGAGTGCCGGGATGATGAAGATGGCCACCGGAGAGGGATTCCCCCTCCGGCAGGGTGCCGAAACAGGTCTAGATTGGTTTTCGGTGGCTACGGAGTCTTCTGGCGGCGGAACTCCCGATCTAGGTTTCTTTCTGGAACTTTCAGTAAATATAAGCGGTTTTGGCGTCGAGAACAAGTCAGGGGGGTCTCCGGGCTGTCGACGAGGTAGGGAAGCGTGCCTAGGGGGTGGGCGTGCCCCCCACCCTCGTGGGCAGCCCGGGACTCTTCTAGCCCAACTCTCTTACTCCATAAGCCTTCTTCTGCTCCAAAAATAAGTTTCATGAAGTTTCAAATCAATTGGACTCCGTTTGATTTTCCTTTTCTATAAAACTCAAAAACAAGGAAAAAACAGAAACTGGCACTGGGCTCTAGGTTAATAGGTTAGTCCCAAAAATCATATAAAATAGCATATAAATGCATATAAAACATCCAAGGTTGATAATATAATAGCATGGAACAATCAAAAATTATAGATATGTTGGAGACGTATCACTCTCCCTCGACATCTGCTGGATCGTGAGTTCATGGGACGTCACCGAGCCGAATGTGTGCAGATCACGGAGGGGCCGTACTTTCGGTACTAGGATCAGCCGATCGCGAAGACGTACAACTACATCAACCGCGTTGTCATAACGCTTCCGCTTATGGTCTACGAGGGTACATAGACAATACTCTCCCCTCTCGTTGCTATGCATCACCATGATCTTGCGTGTGCGTTAGAAATTTTTGAAATTACTATGTTCCCCCAATAGTGGCATCAGAGCCAGGTTTATGCATAGATGTCATATGCATGAGTAGAACACAAAGGAGTTGTGGGCGTGGGTATATATATATTGCTTGCCGTCACTAGTTGATTCTTGATTCAGCGGCATTGTTGAATGAAGTGGCCCAGACCGACATTACGCCTACGCTTACGCGAGACTGGTTCTACCAACGTGCTTCGCACACAGGTGGCTAGTGGGTGTCTATTTCTCCAGCTTTAGTTGAATTGGATTCAATGAACAGGGTTCTTTCTGAAGATCAAAAAGCAATCACTATACCGCGTTGTGGTTTTTGATGCGTAGGTAAGAATGGTTCTTGCTCAGCCCGTAGCAGCCACATAAAACTTGCAACAACAAAGTAGAGGACGTCTAACTTGTTTTTGCAGGGCATGTTGTGATGTGATATGGTCAAGACGTGACGAGATATAATTTGTTGTATGAGATGATCATGTTTTGTTAAAGTTATCAGCAACTGGCAGGAGCCTTATGGTTGTCTCTTTATTGCATAAGATGCAAGCGCCATATAATTGCTTTACTTTATCGCTATGCGATAGCAATAGTTGCAAAAGCAATAGTTGGTGAGATGACCATGTGACGACACGCTGATAGAGATCAAGATGATGGAGATCATGGTGTCATGCCGGTGAAAGATAGAGATTATGACGGTGTTTTGGAGATGGAGATCAAAGGCACAAGATGATGATGGCCATATCATGTCACATATTTTGATTGCATGTGATGTTTATCCCTTATGTATCTTATTTTGCTTAGTTCGGCGGTAGCATTATAAGATGATCTCTCACTAAATTTCAAGGTATAAGTGTTCTCCCTGAGTATGCACCATTGCGACAGTTCGTCGTGCCGAGACACCACATGATGATCGGGTGTGATAAGCTCTACGTTCACATAAAATAGGTGCAAGCCAGTTTTGCACATGCGGAATACTTGGGTTAAACTTGACGAGCCTAGCATATGCAGATATGGCCTCGGAACACTGGAGATCGAAAGGTCGAGCGTGAATCATATAGTAGATATGATCAACATAGTGATGTTCACCATTGAAAACTACTCCATCTCACGTGATGATCGGACATGGTTTAGTTGATATGGATCACGTGATCACTTGAGGGATGTCTATCCAAGTGGGAGTTCTTAAGTAATATGATTAATTGAACTTTAATTTTACATGAACTTAGTCCTGATAGTATTTGCATATCTATGTTGTAGATCAATTGCTCATGTATAGCTTCCCCATTTTATTTATGATATGTTCCTAGAGAAAACTATGTTGAAAGATGATAGTAGCAATGATGTGGACTAGGTCCGTGATCTGAGGATTATCCTCATTGTTGCACAGAAGAATTATGTCCTTGATGCACCGCTAGGTGACGGACCTATTGCAAGAGCAGATGCGGACGTTATGAACGTTTGGCCAAGCTAGGTATGATGACTACTTGATAGTTTAGTGTGCCATACTTTACGGCTTAGAACCAGGACTTCAAAAATGTTTTGAACGGCATGGAGCATACAAGATGTTCCAAGAGCTGAAATTGGTATTTCAGACTCATGCCCGAGTCGAGAGGTATGAGACCTCTGACAAGTACTTTGCCTACAAGATGGAGGAGAATAGCTCAACCAGTGAGCATGTGCTCAGATTGTCTGAGTACTACAATCGCTTGAATCAAGTGGGAGTTAATCTTCCAGATAAAATAGTGATTGACAGAGTTCTCTAGTCACTATCACCAAGTTACTGGAACTACGTGATGGACTATAATATGCAAGGGATGACGAAAACGATCCCCGAGCTCTTCGTGATGCTGAAATCGACGAAGGTAGACATCAAGAAAAGCATCAAATGTTGATGGTTGACAAAACCACTAGTTTCAAGTAAAAGTGCACGGGAAAGAAAGGAACTTCAAGAAGAATGGCAAGCAAGTTGCCACTCCCATAAAGAAGCCCAAAGATAGACCCACGCCTGAAATTGAGTGCTTCTACTGCAAAGGGAATGGTCACTAGAAGCGGAACTACCCTAGATACTTGGCGGATAAGAAGGATGGCAAAGTGAACAAAGGTATATTTGATATACATGTTATTGATGTGTACTTTATTAGTGTTTATAGCAACCCCTCGGTATTTGATACTGGTTCAGTTGCTAAGAAACGGGAGTTGCAAAATAAACAGAGACTAGTTAAGGGTGAGGTGATGATGTGTGTTGGAAGTGATTCCAAGGTTGATAAGATCACCATCGCACACTCCCTTTACCTTTGGGATTAGTTTTAGACCTAAATAATTGTTATTTGGTGCCAGCGTTGAGCATGAACATTATATCTGGATCTTGTTTGATGCGAGACGGTTATTCATTTAAATCTGAGAATAATGGTTGTTTTATTTATATGAGTAATATCTTTTATGGTCATGCACCCTTGAAGAGTGGTATATTTTTTATGAATCTCGATAGTAGTGATACACATATTCATAATATTGAAGCCATAAGATGCAGAGTTGGTAATGATAGTGCACCTTATTTGTGGCACTGCCATTTAGGTCATATTGGTGTAAAGCGCATGAAGAAACTCCATTTTGATGGACTTTTGGAACCACTTGATTATGAATAACTTGGTACTTGCGAACCATGCCTCATGGGAAAGATGACTAAAATGCCGTTCTCCAGACCAACAGAGCGAGCAACAGATTTGTTGGAAATCATACATACTGATGTATGTGGTCCGATGAATATAGAGGGTCACAGCGGGTATCGTTATTTTCTCACCTTCACAGATGATTTGAATAGATATGGGTATATCTACTTGATGAAACATAAGTCTGAAACATTTGAAAAGTTCAAAGAATTTCAGAGTGAAGTGGAAAATCATCGTAACAAGAAAATAAAGTTTCTATGATCTGATCGTGGAGGAGAATATTTGAGTTATGAGTTTGGTCTTCATTTGAAACAATGCGGAATAGTTTCACAACTCACGCCACCGAGAACACCACAGTGTAATGGTGTGTCTGAACATCGTAATCGTACTTTACTAGATATGGTGCGATCTGTGATGTCTCTTACCGATTTACCATTATCGTTTTTGGGGTTATGCATTAGATACAGCTACATTCGCGTTAAAAAAGGGCACCATCTAAATCTGTTGAGACAACACCGTATGAAATGTGGTTTAGCAAGAAACCTAAGCTGTCGTTTCTTAAAATTTGGGATTATGATGCTTATGTAAAAAAAAGTTTCATCCTGGTAAGCTCAAACCCAAATCGGAGAAGTGCGTCTTCATAGGATACCCAAAAGTAACTATTGGGTACACCTTCTATCACAGATCCGAAGGCAAGATATTCGTTGCTAAGAATGGATCCTTTCTAGAGAAGGAGTTTCTCTTGAAAGAAGAGAGTAAGAGGAAAGTAGAACTTGATAAGGTAATTGTACCTTTTCACGAATTGGAAAGTAGTTCATCATAGAAATCAGTTCCAGTGATGCCTACACCGACTAGTGAGGAAGTTAATGATAATGATCATGAAACTTCAGATCAAGTCACTATGAAACCTCGTAGGTCAACTAGTATACATTCCGCACCAAAGTGGTACAGTAATCTTGTTCTGGAAATCATGTTACTAGACCATGACATACCTACGAACTATGAGGAAGCGATAATGAGCCAAGATTCCGCGAAATGGCTTGATGCCATGAAATCTAAGATAGGATCCATGTATGAGAACAAAGTGTGGACTTTGGTTTACTTGCCCGATGATAGGCAAGCCATAGAGAATAAATGGATCTTAAAGAGGAAGACAGACACTGATAGTAGTGTTACTATCTACAAAGCTCGAATTGTCACAAAAACATTTTCGACAAGTTCAAGGTGTTGACTACAATGAGATTTTCTCACTTGTATCGATGCTTAAAAGTTTGTCTAAATCATGTTAGCAATTGTCGCATTTTATGAAAATTGGCAAATGGATGTCAAACCTACATTCCTTAATGGATTTCTTAAAGAAGAGTTGTATATGATGCAACTAGAAGGTTTTGTCAATCCAAAAGATTCTAACAAAGTGTGTGAGCACCAGTGATTCATTTATGGACTGGTGCAAGCATCTCGGAGTTGGAATGTACACTTTGATAGTGTGATCAAAGCATATATTTTTATACAGACTTGCGGTGAAGCCTGTATTTACAAAAATTGAGTGGGAGCACTACAGCCTTTCTGATAAGTATATGTGAATGACATATTGTCTATAGGAAATGATGTAGAATTTTCTGGAAAGCATAAAGGAGTGTTTGAAAGGAGTTTTTTCTAAGAAAGACCTTAGTGAAGTTGCTTACATATTGAGCATCAAGATCTATAGAGATAGATCAAGACGCTTGATAAGTTTTTTCAATGAGTAAATACCTTGACAAGTTTTTGAAGTAGTTCAAAATGGAACAGTCAAAGGAAGAGTTCTTGCCTGTGTTGCAAGGTGGGAAATTGAGTAAGACCCAAAACCCGACCACGGCAGAAGATAGAGAGAGAATGAAAGTCA
Source organism: Triticum dicoccoides (assembly GCF_002162155.2). Taxonomy (NCBI): domain Eukaryota; kingdom Viridiplantae; phylum Streptophyta; class Magnoliopsida; order Poales; family Poaceae; genus Triticum; species Triticum dicoccoides. The sequence continues at coordinate 486,935,043 of NC_041388.1, forward strand.
TTCCCTATGCCTCAGCCATAGGTTCTATAAAGTATGCCACGTTGTGTACCAGACCTATTGTATACCCTGACCTGAGTTTGGAAAGGGAGTACAATTTTGATCTAGGAGTAGATCACTGGACAGCGGTCAAAATTATCCTTAGAGGACTAAGGAAATAATTCTCGGTTATGGAGGTAATAAAGAGTTCGTCGTAAAGAGTTACGTCGATGCAAGCTTTGACACCGATCTGGATGACTCTGAGTCTCAGTCCAGATACATATTGAAAGTGGGAGCAATTAGCTAGAGTAGCTTTGTGCAGAGTATTGTAGATATAGAATATTTGCAAAATACATGTGGCTCTGAATGTGGCAGACCTGTTGATTAAACTTCTCTCACAAGCAAAACATGATCACACCTTAGTACTCTTTGGGTGTTAATCACATAGCGATGTGAACTAGATTATTGACTCTAGTAAACCCTTTAGGTGTTGGTCACATGACGATGTGAACTATGGGTGTTAATCACATGGTGATGTGAACTATTGGTGTTAAATTACATGGCGATGTGAACTAGATTACTGACTCTAGTGCACGTGGGATACTGAAGGAAATATGCCCTAAAGGCAATAATAAAGTTATTATTTATTTTGTTATTTCATGATAAATGTTTATTATTCATGCTAGAATTGTATTAACCGGAAACTTAGTACATGTGTGAATACATAGACAAAACAAAGTGTCCCTAGTATGCCTCTACTTGACTAGTTTGTTTATCAAAGATGGTTATGTTTCCTAACAATAAACATGTGTTGTCATTTGATAAACGGGATCACATCATTAGGAGAATGATGTGATGGACAAGACCCATTCATTAGCTTAGAATTATGATCGTTACAGTTTCATTGCTACTACTTTCTTCATGACTTATACATGTTCCTCAGACTATGAGATTATGCAACTCCCGAATACCGAAGGAACACCTTGTGTGCTATCAAATGTCACAACGTAATTGGGTGATTTAATTATGCTCTACAGGTGTCTCTGATGGTGTTTGTTGATTTGGCATAGATCGAGATTGGGATTTGTCACTCCGTGTATCGGAGAGGTATCTCTGGGCCCTCTCGGTAATGCACATCACTATAAACCTTGCAAGCAATGCAAATAATGAGTTAGTTGCGGGATGATGTATTACAGAACGAGAAAAGAGACTTGCCGGTAACGAGATTGAACTAGGTATTGAGATACCGACGATCGAATCTCGGGCAAGTAACATATCGATGACAAAGGGAACAATGTATGTTGTTATGCGGTTTGACCGATAAAGATCTTCGTAGAATATGTAGGAACCAACATGAGCATCCAGGTTCTGCTATTGGTTATTAACCGGAGATGAGTATCGGTCATGTCTACATAGTTCTCGAACCCATAGGGTCCGCACGCTTAACGTTCGGTGACGATCGGTATTATGAGTTTATGTGTTTTGATGTACTGAAGGTATTTCGGAGTCCCGGATATGATCACGAACATGACGAGGAGTCTCGAAATGGTCGAGACACAAAGATTGATATATTGGACGGCTATATTAGGACACTGGAATGGTTTCGGGTGATCTCGTAGAAAACCGAAGTGCCGGAGGGGTTACCGGAACCCCCTGGGGACTAATGGGCCTTGATGGACCCTAGTGGAGAGAGAGAGGGGCCGGGCAGGGCAGGCCGCGCGCCCCCTCCCCTTGAGTCCGAATAGGACAAGGAAGGGGGGGGGGCCCCTTGCCTTTCCCCTCTCCCACTCCTTCCTTCCCCCTCCTAGTGGGACTAGGAAAGGGGAGTCCTACTCCCACTAGGAGGAGGACTCCTCCTCTTGCCGCGCCCTCCTAGGGCCGGCCGGCCTCCCCCCTTGCTCCTTTATATACGGGGGCAGGGGGCACCCCGGAACACACAAGTTTATCATTGATCTCTTAGCCGTGTGCAGTGCCCCCTTCCACCATAATCCATCTCGGTCATATCATAGCGGTGCTTAGGTGAAGCCCTGTTCCGGTAGCATCATTATCATCGTCATCACGCCGTCGTTCTGAGGAAGCTCTCCCTCGACACTCTGCTAGATCATGAGTTCGTGGGACATCATCAAGCCGAACGTGTGCAGATCACGGAGGTGCCGTACTTTCGGTACTAGGATCGGTCGATCATGAAGACGTATGACTACATCAACCGCGTTGTCATAACGCTTCCGCTTATGTTCTACGAGGGTACGTAGACAAAACTCTCCCCTCTCGTTGCTATGCATCACCATGATCTTGCGTGTGCGTAGGAAATTTTTGAAATTACTGCGTTCCCCCAACAGTGATAACTCAAGAGACTCTCTATATGAAGAACATGGTGCTACTCTGAAGCACAAGTGTGGTAAAAGGTTAGTAACATTGTCCTTTCTCTCTTTTCTCTCATTTTTTTATTTTTTTTCTCTTTTTCTCTCTTTTTTCTTTTTTTGTGGGCTTCTTTGGCCTCTCTCTCTTTTTGGGGGGCTTCTTTGGTCACTTTTATTTTGATAATCTCACATGGGCCAATGTTCTAATAATGATGATCATCACACTTTTATTTACTAACAACTCAATATTAAAACTCGATACTAGAACAAAATATGACTCTATATGAATGCCTCCGGTGGTGTACCGGGATGTGCAATGATCTAGCGTAGCAAATGACATCAAATAAACGGACAAGCCATGAAAACATCATGCTAGCTATCTTACGATCATGCAAAGCAATATGACAATAAATGCTCAAGTCATGTATATGATGATGATGAAAGTTGCATGGCAATATATCTCGGAATGGCTATGGAAATGCCATAATAGGTAGGTATGGTGGCTGTTTTGAGGAAGATATAAGGAGGCTTATGTGTGATAGAGCATATCGTATCACGGGGTTTGGATGCACCGGCAAAGTTTGCACCAACTCTCGAGGTGAGAAAGGGCAATGCACGGTACCGAAGAGGCTAGCAATGATGGAAGGGTGACAGTGTGTATAATCCATGGACTCGACATTAGTCATAAAGAACTCACATACTTATTGCAAAAATCTATTAGTCATCGAAACAAAGTACTACGCACATGCTCCTAGGGGGAAAGATTGGTAGGAAAAGACCATCGCTCGCCCCCGACCGCCACTCATAAGGAAGACAATCAATAAATAAATCATGCTCCAACTTCATCACATAACGGTTCACCATACGTGCATGCTATGGGAATCACAAACTTCAACACAAGTATTTCTACAATCCACAACTACCCACTAGCATGACTCTAATATCACCATCTTTATATCGCAAAACTATTGCAAGGATTCAAACATGTCATATTCAGTGACCTACAAGTTTATGTAGGATTTTATGACCAACCATGTGAATGACCATTTCCTATCATCTCTCTAAATAGATATAAGTGAAGCAAGAGAGTTCAATTATTTATACAAAAGATATGCCCATGCTCTAACAAATATAAGTGAAGCAAAAGAGCATTCTTCAAATGGCGGTTTTCTATGTGAAGAGAAATAGGCAATCCAAACTTCAAATGATATAAGTGAAGCACATGAAGCATTCTATAAAGCCATACTCAAAAGATATAAGTGAAGTGCAATGAGCATTCTATAAATCAACCAAGGACTATATCATACCAGCATGGTGCATCAAAGAAAAGTGAAAACTAAATGCAAAAGACGCTCCAAGATTTACGCATATCATGTGACGAATAAAAATATAGCTCCAAGTAAAATTACCGATGATTATTAGAAGAAAGAGGGGATGCCTTCCGGGGCATCCCCAAGCTTGGTTGCTTGGGAGTCCTTGAATATTTCCTTGGGGTGCCTCGGGCATCCCAAATCTTAGGCTCTTGCCACTCCTTATTCCTTCATCCATCATGATCTCTCCCAAATCTTGAAAACTTCAATCACACAAAACTTAACAGAAAGTTTGGTAAGATCCATTAGTATAATAAAGTAAATCACTACTCTAAGTACTGTTGCACACCAATTCATATTTTGTTTTTGCATTGTAGCTACTGTAATATAACTTTTTCATGGCTTAATCCACTGATAGAAATTGATAGTTTCCTCAAAACAAGCAAACTATGCATCAAAAACAGAATCTGTCTTAAACAGGACAGTCTGTAGTAATCTGAACATTCACCATACTTCTGGTACTCCAAAAATTCTGAAAAAATTAGGAAAAAAAACAATTTGTATATAAAGACAGTGCAAAAAGTTTCAGAACCGTTTGACGTTCCAGTACAAAATGTAAAATCGCGCACTACAGCCAAAGTTTCTGTTCTGCACCGCACAAACCAACAAGCAATGTAAACATCCCAAAGGAAAATCTTGGCACATTAAATTGTACAAGGGGGTAATTATTTTTGTTGAAAAGTTTCTGTAATCAAGATTCACAAAGTTTCCATGAGCATGAACAAAGTTCAAGGAGCTCCCCCACTTCAACAATGCTTGTCTCTCTCACTTTCACTTTCCTTTTCGAAAAGTTTTGGGTTCCCCTCTTTATTTTTTTGTTTTTAAACTATATAAAAGCACTCAACCAAAATAAATGACTCTCTAAAACTTCCGAGTTGTCTCCCTGGCAGCGCTTTCTTTAAAGCCATTAAGATAGGCATAAGGTGCTCAAGTAATGAATCCACCCAGATCCCAAGGTATATCAAAGCCAATTTTAATTGACAATGATTTGTGATTTAGTAGTGAGCACAAAGCAACATATATCATGTAATGACGAAGGCTAACTCTCTTCCTATGCATCGGCATGTCATAAAAGAACAATTCATGCACACATAGTAAAGGCCAATAAGTATAAACAATTTCTTGCAATGTTATCATATTGGAAACATGGAGAGGCAGAGATGTAGTTCCTCTCTCATAATAATTGCAAGTAGGAGCACCAAGCACATGCATATTATATCTATCAAAATCATCATGTGTAGTAGTGAAACGCAACCCATCAATATAATCCTTAATAAGGGCAAACTTCTCCGATATAGTGTAGTCGGGAGAAGTCAAATAGATAATAGGACTATCATGCGTGGGTGCAATAGCAACAATTTCATGTTTAACATAAGGAACTATAGCAAGTTCATCTTCATAAGCATAATTCATATTGGCATCTTGGCCACAAGCATAGCAAGGATCATCAAAAAGGGATATTTCAAAAGAATCAACGGGATCATAACAATCATCATAGCAATCATCCTTCGTAAAGCACGAAGGGAAATTAAACAATGTATGAGTTGAAGAGTTACTCTCATTAGAAGGTGGGCACAGTAAGCTAATCCGCTCTTCCTCCTTTTGTTCTTCGCTCTCCTCATCATATTTTTTCATCCAATGAGCTCATAGTTTCATCAATTTCTTCTTCCATAGACTCCTGCAAAATATTAGTCTCTTCACGGACAGCGGAGACTTTCTCAATAAATTCATCAATATCATAATTGTATTTATAATTCTCATAGCAATATTTAAGGATAGCTAAATTTTCAGGTCTATACACTGAATCATCAAAATCTTCAAACTCTTTAAACAAAGATTCAATTCCACACCCATAAAAGCAACGAATTCTTCTATTTGTTCCACATCATAATAATCATATATACCATTAGCATAAGAAGCCAAGGTTTCATCATCATTAAATTCACATGAAAAGGGAAGGTGTGGAGCCTTCATCCTAAAACAACAAGTATAATCATATCACAAGCATAGTTGCCGAGCATACCAATGCAACATATAAATTTGATCCCATAATAGTTTCCCTTTTTGAGTCAAGTGATAATCCCTAAAGTATTCACGTTGATCCAACATTACTCCCATTATAAAGTTGAATGGGGTTTTCTCAGGATTATCAAACTAGTACATAATATCTTTCACATAATGAGCATCGAGGGTTTTAGGAGGTTCCCCATCTCCATGAGTAGCAAGTAAACCTATTTTTTTGGTATTTCATGTTCGATATCCATAACTAAAGATAGAGAACAACTTAGAACATCAAATAAAAATTACTTAGTGATAAAGCAAACAAGCACACACAAGAATATTCACCCACTCTATAACTCCCCGGTGACGGCGCCAGAAAAAGGTCTTGATAACCCACAAGTATAGGGGATCAATTGTAGCCTCTTTTGATAAGTAAGAGTGTCGAACCCAACGAGGAGCTAAAGGTAGAACAAATATTCCCTCAACTTTTATCGACCACCGATACAACTCTACGCACGCTTGACGTTCGCTTTACCTAGAACAAGTATAAAACTAGAAGTACTTTGTAGGTGTAACAGGATAGGTTTTCAAGAATATAAAGAGCACGTAAATAAAAACTAGGGGCTTTTTTAGGTAAAGAAGCAATAAAGTTAGTATAGCGGTGTGGAAAAGTGGTGGTAGGAGTTGCGAAATTGTCCCTAAGCAATTGACTACTTTACTAGACCGATAGCAAGTTTTATGTGGGAGAGGCCACTGCTAGCATGTCATCCCTGACTTGGAATTCTATGCACTCATGATTGGAACTATTAGCAGGCATCCGCAACTACTAACGTTCATTAAGGTAAAACCCAACCATAGCATTAAGATATATTGGTCCCCCTTCAATCCCGTATGCATCAATTTCTATGCTAGGTTGAAGCTTCTGTCACTCTTCCCTCCAATACATAGTCCTATCAACATACAACTAACCCTATGGTGTGATCCACACGCGTGCTCATACTATGGGAACCAAAGGACAGCAACATAACCACAAGAAAATTAAACCAATCATAGCAATTCACCAATTACCAATAGGACAACGAATATCTACTCAGACATCATAGGATGGCAACACATCATTGGATAATAATATGAAGCATAAAGCACCATGTTCAAGTAGAGGGGACAGCGGGTTGCGGGAGATTGGACCGCTGTAGATAGATGGGGGAAGGTGATGAAGATGTTGGTGAAGATGACGGGGGTGTTGGTGTAGATCGCCGTCACACGATGATGGCCCCAGCGGCATTCAGGCACCACCGGGAGAGAGGGGAGAGGGGCCCCCCTCTTCTTCTTACTTGAGCTTCTCCCTAGATGGGAGAAGGGTTTCCCCTCCGGTAAATGGCCTCCATGGAGGCAGAGGGGCGAGAGCCACTCCGAGATTTGATTTGTCTCTCTGTTTCTGCGTTCCTAATTCTGGCCTTTCACCGTTTCTTATATTCCCGGAGATCCGTAAATCCGATTGGGCTGAATTTTGGATACGATTTTTATCCGGATATTGGCTTTCTTTCGGCGAAAGAAGGGAACCAACCAACTTACGGGGTGTCCACGAGGGCCCAGGGCACGCCTAACCCCCTGGGGCGCGCCCCCTGCCTCGTGGCCTCCTCGGGCATCGTCTCACGTTGATTCTTCTTCCCAAAAATCACATATATTACAAAAAAATCTCCGTCAGTTTTTATCCCGTTTGGAATCCGTTTGATATTGATTTTCTACGAAACAAAAAACATGCAACAAACAGGAACTGGCACTGGGCACTGGATCAATATGTTAGTCCCAAAAATAGTATAAAAAGTTGTCAAAAGTATATGAAAGTTGTAGAATATTGGCATGGAACAATCAAAAATTATAGATACGACAGAGAAGTATCACATCCCCTGCGTCTTCATCCATCACCAGCCCGTCACCATCGTCGTCGCCATCTTCCTCGACCACTTTGTCTACTCCGACCACCATTCGTGACATCGGCCCCACGTCGATTGGTGCCACAACCATTGTGGAGTTTCCTTCTCTGCTGGCACTTCTAACTCCTCAACATGGCATATAGCTCGTGCAGGTCCCTCATCTACGCATGCCCAGTGCTATCAACTGAGGGAGTCTTGGATTAGGGGGTCCCCGGGCATCCGGACTATGTAACATGGGCCGGACTGGTGGGACATGAAGATACAAGACGGAGGGCTTTCCCCTGTGTCCAGATGGGACTCTCCTTTGCGTGGAAGGCAAGCTTGGCATTCGGATATGAAGATTTCTCTCTCTGTAAACCGACTCTATACAACCCTAACCCCCTCCGGTGTCTATATAAACCGGAGGGTTTAGCCCGTAGAGGCGATCATTATCATACAGGCTAGATATCTAGGGTTTAGCTATTATGATCTCATGGTAGATCAACTCTTGTAACCCCTATACTCATCAAATTCAATCAAGCAGGAAGTAGGGTATTACCTCCATCAAGAGGGCCCGAACCTAGGTAAACATCGTGTCCCCTGCCTCCTGTTACCCTCTATCCTTAGACGCACAGTTCGGGACCCCCTACCCGAGATCTATCGGTTTTGACACCGACATTGGTGCTTTCATTCAGAGTTACTCCGTGTTGTCGATAGAAGGATCGATGGCTCACCTCGTCATCAACAACAAAATCACCTCCAAAAAAGCCCTAGTTCTAAGGCAGATCCTCCAGATCGGCAATTTCACCATTGGCGCCCGCCCGGCCATAAAGCCTGAGGCGGTCCCCGGATTGCCAAAAATCATCTCCGCATCAACCCCGAAAGCGTCGATAAGATGGATCCAACGGATGTTTAATCTTTAAATGAAATGCTAGATCGCATCGCCGCCCTGGGGGTCTCAAAGATTATGATCTGATTGGGCTTAAACCCGACCAGAGAGAAATCATATCCCCACCGGTCACCCACCTGGTGACCATCATGGAAGAGCAAGGTAAGGATAGCGCTCCTCCTACGCTAAAAACAAACTATGTTCGGATCTCCGAGCTCCGCGGGCCGGACGCCCATCTTCGGGAAACTATCAGTCCTCCGAACATAGAACCAGGATTCGAGCCTAAAAATACTCAGGACACTCCAGATCCTGGGCCATTAAACTCAGAAATTCTTCAAATCCCGGATTCCTCAGTGGGCCACGGGTTAGATTTAATCCCACCTGCCCACCACAAGCAATACTCTACAAGCAATTCCGGTAACCCGAACATATGAGATTTAACGTATATATGCCAGCAACCTCAGGAAACAGTCCATCACTTTTGGGCTAGATTCCTACTTGTTAAAAACAAGATTAAAGATTTCTGCGACGACAATGCGATCTCAGTATTTCGCAACAACTGTACGGATGAGGGAATCCTTAATGTCCTCAACCGCCATCGCATATGACACTTTCTAGATTTGGGACATATAGTGCAGAAGTACTTTGCAATGGAAAGCGCTTGGAAAACTCAGACAGCCCGCTGGGAACCGCAGGCCTTTAAACTATCTCCCGGACGGGCAAAAAGGATGTACCCTCACGGGGCACCTGACCATCATCCCGTGGACATGAAAATTAAGCCCTTTACGGGACATAGAACTTTCTTCGAGGAATGGCTCGATAGGCCCTGTCAACACTACAAAAAAATACACTTCCGTGATGATACATGTTTGTCATAGTAGGTCATGTTTTCTGTCATGCATGTACATCCATGAAAATTTTATGACAGAATCAAGATAGTCATACCCGTGATGTCGTAGAAGTGTTCCATGACATTACCAAAATTATCATCACGGAAGTGTCCACTTCCATGACGATAAATCACGCGTCACAGAAGTGCTTTCGTCAAGGGTGACCGACACGTGGCATCCACTATAACGGAATGCCGTTAAGCTATTGGGTCTGGTTTTGTATCCGATAACCCGTTAACAGCCCCGACCAATGGGGATTTTCCACGTGTAAAATCATCATTAGCTGGAGGGAACATGTGTCGGCTCGCCGTTGGGACAGATGTCATCCACTCATTGGAGCCAAAGCGCCTATGATACGTCAACACGTGGCACGGCCCAATAGAGGCCCATTCCTGTGAAAAGGCCGGCCCGTTTGACTTGTTCAAAAGGTGGCGGGCCAGCCCATGGCAAGACTGTTAACGGCCTGTTCGCATATAGCCCATTTACAGCCCGCTAACCCACGACCCGTTTTATGGCCTCTCCGAATTAGGCCCAGTAGCGTCATCTGGGCCGTCCAATATAATTCCAGCCCATTTTAACTTCTGGCCCATGTATGGCCCATGACGTCTTTCGGCCCATATGAGGCCCTTAGTAACCCTCAGCCCATTAATGACCCATGGTAAAACTGACCTGTAATGAACAGTGTATCACTCTATATCCATTAACGACCCATTATTCCGTTGGGCCATTTCCAACCCATGTTATCTTTCGGCCTTCTCAGGGCCCATTTATTCTTGGGCTCATTTCCAGCATTCGTTTACTTTCGGCCCGTTACTGTCATTTTCTACTTGTGGGCCAAATTTAGCCTGTGGTTACAGTCGGCCCGTTTGTGGCCCGTTAATACGTTGGGCCGTTTTCATAGCATCATCAAATACGGCCGATTAATGACAGCCCGTTATGGTCGGCCCATGAACGGATGATTTCAACTCTAGCCCATTTACAGCCATAATGTGGTCTGTTATTGGCCCATGTTTGGCCAATCGATCATACGGCCCGTAGAAGGCCCATTGTGTCAACGGCCTGTATAAGGCCCATGGTTTCTATGCCCCGTAGAAGGCCCATTGTTTCTATGGCCCTTAGAAGGCCCATTGTTTCTACGGCCCGTACGAGGCCCATGTTAACTACAGTAAATATGTAGCCCATGGTTAATGTGGCCTAGTTTTAAAAAATAGGTTATTGCGGCCACTAGCAAACCGTGGAAAAAGAACTGCACCGACTATAAGAAAACAAATAAACAAGACAATAAGGAAATAAATAGGCAAGGAACTTACGCTAGGCTATCACTGCTATTACACATATTACATCCACTAGGCATCAAAGTTCGCCACTAGTGCAAATATAGGGAACAAAGCATCATATAAACGCCGCAGCAAAACAAGTCCAGAACTGAAACCACTTTAGAAGAGCTCAAGAAACAATATCCTGGGTACCCATAATGTTGGCAAGATGATTAGCAAGCTTATTAACTTTCTCTTGTTTGGTGCTTAAATCCTCCAGCACTTGTTGTTGCACCAGAAAGTATGCTATTCTGTAGGGACTTCCTCAGTCCTTCGGCTTCCTGTCGCATAACATCTGATCGATGTCTTTCGACTTGAATTTGAGACTCAAGAAGCCGAACTGATTCAGGCAGCGAGTTCGAAGAGCTGGTGCCAGCAGTAGTAGCCAGTAACTCGAACACTACATCAAGACAGGACTTTGGGGTTATCTCAGTGTCTTCAACATAGTTTTTATCAGCTTTCTTGGAGACCAACAGGGATGTCTCACTATCTTGAACCTTATCTGCATTACTTCATGTACCATTGCATAACGGGGTACTCTTCTCCAATATTTTATCCGCATTCTAAAAGAGAAACAAACAAACACATCACAGGTTTACAATGTAGTATATGAAACTCATTTTGGTAAACCAATTCAGTAGTAAGGTGGATAGGATAACAGCATGAAACAAACATATATCTATGTAGTATGGTCACTGTATGGTCTATATCTAAGGATGGCAATGGGTCGGGTTTGGATCAGGTTGAACAATATCAAATCCATATCCATATCCATGAAGGCAGTCCTAGCCCATCCATGAAATATCCATGGGCGAAAAATTGTGACCATGTCCAAATCCGATGGATATCCATACCCATTGGATATCCATTGGGTCCTCTCAAGACCTATACATAAGACATAACTCATTGCACAATGTGCACTCTGCATTGGCATGCTCACTCCCTGCCATGCAATCATAGCCCTTGCATTGTCCCATTGTTGCGGCCATGCATCAATGCGTGTGTGGAAAAGCGAAGACGGAGGGGTCAAGGAGATATGGAGCTGGGTTGTCGCAGGCCAGTAGTGGCTGCTGCAGCGATCCACCTTACGTGGGGGTAGCGGCTGGCAGCGGCGGCCACCTCTAGGGCTATGAGAGGAGTAACTCAAGGAGATGGCACTGATTCTCAACAACAAGTCATTTAATTAGTGTAGATAATAGGATGAGAAGGTGTGTTGGAGTATGTTACGGTGGGGATTGTGTAATTTCTTTTGGATGTTTTAGATAAAGGATAAAATTATAGTGGGACATGTGAATATGGGGTAGGGGTTGCAGAATATTGCTCGTTAAGTTAGATGATCGGGTCGGGTTTGGATATATCCATGGGTACAAGATTATGTCCATGTCCTATCCACGAGTAATCGGGTCGGGTTTGGGCGCTGCCCATGGGCGCAAAAGCATATCCAAACCCTATCCATTCGGGTTGGATATCCATGGGTATCCATGTCCATGGATAAAATTGCCATCCTTATCTATATCATTCTAGTTTATGTTTCCAAATCAAGATAGATACCGTTCGAATCATATCTATTTAAGACAAAGCAGCTTAGACAGAATATAAGTATGGGAAACTACACAACAATAACAACACTTGTAAGGTGCATGGCATGAGAATATAACTGTTTATTCAATTGAAATTGAAATCAACATAGAGCAAGTTACAACAGCAAACACGTTAAAGAAATAGGTTTAAAACATACCTGTTGCACCATTGGAGTTTCAATTGCATCCTTCAAATTTGAAATTAGTTGGTATGAGTAAATACAGTGATGCAAGAGCAAATTAGTATGAACCATAGCTACGGAACCTGACCTGAGAAAAATTCTTCTTCTGCTTTAAGCATTGACTTGGGGTTTGGAGTGGTGGTCCTCGTGCTTTGGGCACTGCAGTTGCCTTACTAACTGCTCGTGTTTGGGTGCTTTGTGGTGGAGACGGTGCTGTGTCAACGGGAACTGGGTTACTATCTGCTGGGGTTGGAGTTAGAAGGGGTGTAGCTGGTTCTCTGTCCAACTGGGTAGGGGTACAATCTGCGTGATTATGGGTTATGTGTGGTGGGGCTGGTTCTTGGGCAAGTACAACCGTGGTTCTATCTCCATTGACAGGTAGCATGATCTTTTCTGAAGACCGTGTTTTAACTCCCATAGATACTGCCATCACCCCTCCAATTGAAATGGCTGATAAACAAGAAAAGTAATTGAATGTACAGACATTGTAAGATAGACAGGTGCAATGGATAGTAGGGAAGAAAACATGGCATGAAATAATTCACATTTATGTTGTCTAACCAAACAGAATAGCAGGACATAATTTCACATATATGATGGGTAATTAAACAGGATAGCATGACACAATTTCACATGTATGATGGCTAACTAAACAGGATAGAATGACATACTTGAAAATATGATGACTATGTAAACAGGATGACATGATATAACTATACGATGTGTCTATTAAAGTGGTTGGCATGCCATAAATCACAAACATTCCGTCGATGGAAACATGATGGCATGATATAATTCACGGATAGAATGGCATAATTCAAATTATGATGACTATATGAAGTGTGAACAGGATGAGATGATATAACTATATTATGTCTTTAGAAAATGGGTTGGCATGCCATAATTCAGATACATGTTGTCTATGTAAACATCATGGCATGATATAATTCAAATATATGATTTATATACTAAGGAAGTGAGCAGAGGGAAATCGCATATATGATGTGTCAACTAAGGAGATGGCATTCAATATCATGTATATGATGTAAAAACTAAGCATTGCATTACAACATATGCATGATATGAGTAATATAACCCTGCCAAGTTTGAGCATACACCTCAGGGGGATAATAGGACCGGTCATCTGCCTCTGAATCCTCCTCTGAAGAGCTATATGTAACCAGCAAGATATCTACTTCACCAGGTAGCATTGTCTACTCTGAAGACCTTGTTTTCACTCCAGATTTCTCCATCACCAAGTCAAATGGCTGATGCACGGGAAGAGCAGTTGAATATACAAACATTGTCAACAAAAGCAATGAGAAATACAAAAAAAGGATGGAATAATATAATTCACATATATGACGCTTGGCTAAACAGCATGGCATTGCATAATTCACAAATATAATGCCTTGCAACAAGATAGCATTACATAATTCACATATAATGTCTTGCAACAAGATGGCATTGCATAATTCACATATATGGTAATTAGACACTAAACATGTGGCATTCACACAAAGCATGTCTAAACTAAGCAAATGACATAGCAATGCAAGATACCATACGCACGATATGAGCAACATAACCCTGCCAAGTTAGAGCATGCACCTCGGGGGGGGGGGGAATAGGACTGGTCATCTGTCTCTGAATCCTCCTCTGAGGAGCTATCTGTAACCAGCAAGACATGCGCTTCATCAGATAGCATTGTTTGCTCTGAAGACCTTGTTTCCACTCCAGATTTTCCATGACCGTGCCGAATGGCTAATGCACAGGAAGAGTAATTGAATGTACTAAAATTGTTGACAAATTTAACACGTAATAAAAAAATGATGTCATGATATAATTCACATATAAGATGACTGGATAACCAGGGTGGCATTGCAAAATTCACATATATGATGCCTGGCTAAACAAGATGGCATTGCATGATTCACATATACGATAAAGAAACTAAACAGATGGCATTGACACAAGGCATGTCTAAACTAAGCAGATGACATCTTTGATGTATACAGTAAGCAATGCAAGGCACCATATGCATGATTTTACCAACATCAGCATGCCAAGTTAGAGAAAAGACCTCATGGGGGTAAATAGGAGTGGTCTTTTGCTTCTGAATCCCCCTCAGAATAGTTATCTTCCTCTTGATTACGATCCGAAATGGGTGGAGGGGGCTGCCTTTGCGCCCACCATGGAGCGACGTCTGCATGAAATTCTTTTGCTCTACATGTTCAGTTCCATTGTGTACAATAACTGACATGCATAGGAATAAAACATAGTGAGATTATGTAATGAGTGCATGCACAAATCCAGAGTGATGGTAGCAAACTGTGGATAGACCCAAAACAAATGTTAACAGGAAGATAATAGCTTTAGTTAAAAAATAAACATAATGGCTCCTTTAATGTTTGTTTGCACCCAACATGAAACTCATAGTAGACACCCGAGATTAACCAGATAGTAGACAGATAGTACTGATTGTTGCCCCAATATGTACCCCACAACCATTTAAAAACTCAAGTTTCAACATAAGTTTGGACCTGAGTCGGAGTCTAATAGGTGAACACGATGATAAAGTGGCATGTCATCATATGAAGCAATGCATAACGTAAGAAGACACGGAAGAGTGCGACCTCTCTTGCGGACCCGTGTAGTCCTCAAGGTCATCTGCTCAGTTGATGATGGTAATGCAGTTGTCGTGGCTGCCAGTGATAGGGAAGAAGATCTAAGGCGGCGAAAGACAGTTTGGAGAGCGGATCCCTACTGTGGTGAACCCTTCCGTCGTTGTAGCAGCTAAGCTGGGGTGGAACACAGCACCGCAGGAGCAGGACAAACCACAATAGGTTTTCTTTGACACATATCTGTAACAAAAGTAATTGTGTAAGGGCTTGTTTGAATTTGAGGATTCTAACAATGTAGGGATAGGAAATAGATAGTAATAGGATAGGAATGCACGTGCAAAACAGAGAATTTAAAAACACAGGATTTGCCAATCTGGGCGTTTGGTTCACAAGAATTGGAAGATCACAGGATGCAAAGAAGCATGGTGAGATTAAGTCAAACCACAAGAAGTGTACAACCTCTTTGGCGAAGCCATGTCGATCTCAGCGTGATTGGGTTGGCCGGTGAGGATGCTCCAGCTGACTTGGCTATCGGAGGAGGGGAAGAAGATCTTAGGCGTCTGGAGATGGAGCCCGAGGTACTGCTCTGCTGTGATGGAGGGTTTCGTCGTTGGAGCAGCTCCGGTGAGTTGTACGACGCCGAGGCTGAAGCAGGAGAAGAGAGACAATGTTAACCTGAGTGGAATTCTAATAGCACCTACAATAGATGACGTAAAATACATAACCACAAAGTGCTAGATGTATACATCAGCCACTCATTTCTGAACTTAACTATCGAAACTGAATTTAACTGTCGAAACTGAACTTAACTGTCGAATCTGAATTTTTCTATCGAAATTGAACGCACTAGAGGTGAGGCTACACGTCGGTCGACTGACTTTTCATCTCTGGTCAGTCAATTTTACAGCCGTTGGATACGAAATCAAGGGCCTGCAGTTCATCTTCAACCTCCACCCCCTGAGCCGCCAGCCAGCACCGGCCAAGCAGCCACCCCCACCGCCCGCGGCCGGCGGTGCGCCGCCCCGCCCGCCCCGAAAACACTCCCCACCGCCGGTCCGCCGCCGCCCTGGCCATCCCTGTAGGGCCCCCTCGTGCCGAGCTTTTTCTTCGGCGATCCCCATGCCACCGCCCCACCACCACCCCCACCCTGAACCCTAAGATAGATAGTGGGGTACCTCTCTGGCGAGCCCCCCTCCCCGCTGCGGCTGCTTCTTCC
>NC_041388.1:486951790-486954154 GCF_002162155.2 Triticum dicoccoides
CAGTCGACTGAAGTGTAGCTAAATCGAAGCAGCATCGCAAGCAAGAGCAAGAGCGAGAGCAGCAGCGTGAGCAAGAGCAGACCAGGCAGGGGACCAAGAGCAAGAGCAGAGCAGCAGCGAGAGCTAAAGCAGCAGCAGCACCTACTGATGTGGGTGTCATCGCCGAGGGAGCGACGTCATGGAGGAAGTGGCCGACGACGCCACCGTGGATGGAGCCACACCGTGTCGGCTCGGGACCGAGCGCCGGCAGCACCGTGAGATTGAATCAAGAAGAAAATGCGGCGATTAGTGTACAACCTCTTTTGGTGGTGCTGATTAGGCAACAGCTTCATCCAAGGAAATGGTGATGATGATGCTCGTCCTGTGGTGCAGGTGAAGACGGTAGTGTGGGAATGGAGGTGGCGCGAAAGATGAGGGGAACGTCGAGGCAGCTCCTTGGAGGTGGAGGACGGGGTGGCTGAACCGGCGGGACGACCAGATCAATGATGGATCCTCATCCGGTACGGTGGATGAGGGACGTCGAGGTGTTGCTGTGGACGATGTCGTCGGGCAAGAGGCTCCGGCTGGGTGGCAGACGGAGGAGGGTTTGGGGCTTCGCGGGTTTTGCCGGCCTCGGCGTACGAATGGGTGGGCAGATGGGATGGGAGTGGGGGGACCATGGCTTAGGGACGTGCTTGTCCGAAATTTGGAGTAAGTTACGAAAGTACCCCCACCGATTTGAGGCGGTTCTTTTGGTTCAGGGGTATCACGGGCATTTCGCGTGTCAGGATTTCACAGGAGGTGGGAGTTTTCACGCGCGTTGTAATTTTGGAATAGCAAGGCGCGGGTTGAGATGGAGGGAGTTATCAGAGCACAACGAGACAAAGATTTATCTTAAATATTTCGGGGTAACAAGCCGCGGGTTGAAGAGGCGGGAGTTTCGCAGCACGGTAGACAGAGATGCTAGCTTGAAATTTCGGCATAACAAGGCGCGGCTTGAAATTTTGGGAGAACAAGCTTAATGTGTACCCAAAAGAAAAAAAGACAATTTAGACTAGTCTGATATACTATGTACAATGTGTTTAACACACACAACACACACACACACAGACACCATTTAGACTAGTAAGGTACACGTGCATTGCACGCATGAGATTTGGCAACCAAATTATGAATAAATACCACATTATAGCATGTAAGCTTTGAGTCATATATGCATGATGTAGATGTTCATTTAATTCTTATAGTTCATTTCATTCAAAATCATCTAGTTTTTATAAGAAAGCTAATCTATTTTAAGATTCATGGAATTGTGCGGTAAGGCATAAAGTAAAAACAAATCATGAGGAAAAACATTTGGGCAATTCTGATACGGAAGATTCTAGAACAAAGAAGAAGTGTTTGTGTTTTGAGGTTTGTGCATTATGCTTAAGGTCAACCATAGAGTCTTCTAGATTGTACATGTGGCAAAATCTGGTGGAATCTAGATGATATCCAACGGCCAGTAGTGCTCAAATTTGCTAGCTCTGCACCATCGGATTGGCCTCATCCAACGACCATCTTTCAAAGTTAAAGTTATCCGCACACTATATAAAAAATATAAAATATAATATATATATATACATATATATATATATGGGGGTATAGATATAGATATGTGATGCGAAAGCCACCCATCATCTCCAATTAGAATAGTGTGTCCATGCACAGATGCAATGTGGCCAAACGATGTCTGCCATCGGTATCTCAAATTCAAACCAGTCTGACCTTGTTCAATGTGTATGCATTACAACATGCTCGTTTCCAAACCACACCATGCAGATCTCCATTATATTCATGCATGCATGGGTTTCAAACATCATGATCTCTTATTCAAATATTTGAATTCAACTTTACATTGATTATGACCTTGCCTATTCTTTTACACCCACACATTGGTCTTCTCTTTATAATTGTACCACTAACTTCCTCTCGTGCATGCATGCACACACACTACCAGTTGGCATTATCCATCGCACACATGCAATCTTTTTCTTCAGGTCGGTCTCCCATGAAGGCACACACACACACATCCCCCTCTCCATCATATTGGGCATTCTTTATCTCTCACGTGCATGCGCAACAATCGATGTTCCTCTATGTGTGTGTGTATATAGCTAGGTCTTTCATAGTTATCCACATAAACTAATCAATCTATATATCTAGTGAGGTCTCACCCTCTTTCCCACGTCCACATCGATCAATCTATACCTCTCTATATAGGATTACATATATAGCTAATACACCCACATTAATTATATATCCAATGCCCCCCTCTCATCATCCATGCCTTCCGCTTCATCTCTCAGACGCGCGCACAATGGCGAAGACAGGGGCAGCAAGGGC
>NC_041388.1:486954392-487062487 GCF_002162155.2 Triticum dicoccoides
ATCACTATATATCGAGGCTAATATGAATGTGATCATTAGACAATTGCTGGTAAAAATGGTTTAAGTTGATGAATTGGCCCTCCTCGTAAAGGATTCGCAATGCTTGGCCCCCTAGCTCATGGGACATTTTTCATGGCTCCGCCACTGCGTGCAATAGCGCACGTTCTCGCCCCCTCTCTCCAAATATCGATCTCGCAGTTGTGCACTCCTTCATAGTCTCCCTCCACTCAGCCCCTCGCACCATCTTCGAGCCCCCACCGGATTTTGCCACATGTACAATCTAGCAGACTCCATGGTTGAACTTAAGCATAATGCACAAATCTCAAAACAACAGTGGTTCTCCTTTGTTGTAGAATCTTCCGTATCATAACTGCCCAAACTTTTTTTCTAGTTGAATTGGCATTAATTGTTTTTACTTTATGCTTTACAACGCACAATTCCATGAATCATAGAATAGATTAAGGGCTTCTTTGATTCAAAGGATTCTTGAAGGAATTTTGGAGGATTCTAATCCTTAGGAATTTTTCCTATCTTGGTCGTTTGATTCGTAGGATTGTAAACCATAGGAATTTTTCCATATGATTCATTTGCACTAGATTTCATAGGAAACATCCCATCCACTCAAACCTCTTTGAAAGAATTCTGCGTTTTTTCTATGCACAATCAAACACTCGTACCATCCTGTAGGATTCAAGACAACATTCCACTCTAATCCCATGTTCTTCCTATTCCCGCGTTTTGGAAATCCTACGAATCAAAGAGGCCCTAGGTTTTTTTTATAAAAAGTAATTGATTTTTAATGAGATGAACTATAAGAATTAAACGAAGGTCTACATCAGGCATATATGACTCAGAGCTTACATGGTATAGTGTGGTATGTATTCATAATTTGGTTGCAAAATCTGACGCGTGTAATGCACGTGTACCTTACTAGTACTTCGAGTATGTGCAAAACACAATGGAATGCTACACAGTGTCTCTCTTACAGTTCATGAAGCCACGTGGCACATGTGGAGGCGTTGTCGCGACATCCTTGTGTGGATTGATCACAGTGACGTGCCGCTGGTTCCAGAAGAATGTACTCGTCCTCCCTGAGCCGCACTGGTGGTACATGCACGAAGCAAAGATGTGCACGCACGCCACGCACGCACTCATTCCCTCGCACGCACAAGCGGGTACACGGGCGGACACAATTTTGTACCAAGATCCACCCCATGTGATAATTTGATGCATGTAAAGTCCTTCACTTCATTGATTGTCAATTAATACAGCGCATGCAAATTGAGTGGACGTGAGGGCGGAAGAAAGACATGCGCATAGTACTACGCGCATGCGAGTAGTTAAATCATGGGTTGCTAGTAGTACTTCCATTGGTCTCCTTCGTATTTTGTGCCAATATTTGACAGTAACATAATATTTATGCATCTGAGCGGTGTAGTCTACTTGAAATTTATGTTCCACTAAACTCATCCGGAGTCGTTTCGGGCCTCAAAACCAAAAACCATCAATTAATCTTTACCTTGTTCCCATCACATTCGAAAGTACTAGTGCTACAATTAAGTGCAAGCCTGCTCACACCTACCAGTACGTACCAAACCTGAACGTGTTCCCACTATGCAGGTTTTAGTACTAGTGCTAGTACTTAGGTTATAAAAGGGGGAACTAGCTAACCAAAAATTACTATACCTTCCTCCTCATAAGTCCTCCTTCTTCGTCCATCCTTGCCATGGCCGGTGTGTAGAGCTCTAGGTCGAGAACTACTCGTAACAAGGGAGCGGCAACCAAGGCTGCAGAAAAAAAAGAGGGCTCGCCGCCACGCAGAGACCTCGAAAGATCTCTCACGGGCAGGCGATGGCTCCCAGGAGCGCCCAAGACGCGAAGGCGAACATGCGGCGCTGGAGTCATTATCCCTCGACGGCATGCCCGATCAGCTCAATAAGCACCTCAATAAGAAGAAGTTCATCCACGGCTTGGTGGAGCTGCTGAAGGAGAGCCTCGACAACATGCCCGCTGAGCTCAATGAGCAGGGGGAGTTCACCGCCGGCTTGGTGATGCTGCTGAAGAAGAGCATTGCCTCGGAGAAGAAGGCGACCGGCAAAATCCTGCAACTTCAGGAGGACAAGGCGAAGCTCTGCCATGAGCTCGACCTGCTGAAGGAGGAGAACGCCAGCTGGAAGAAGCTGCATGAGAATAGTAGTTCCTCGATGAAGATGTTGCAGGCCCTCGTCATGGAACAGAAGGAGGAGTTGGCGAAGCTCCGCATCGAGCACCCGGCTACTGTCGAGGTACGTAATGCGGCCGTGGAACAGATGATGAAGGCTCGCATCGAGAAATCCCGCGTCATGGACACAATGATGAAGATGGCGGAGGAGACACGCAAGGAGATGGAGGTCATGGAGGCGATGAAGAAGCAGTTATGACTCCGCGGCCAGCAACTCTTTATGTAGTGAGAGCAGCGCCCTAGACTTGTGTGTGCGTCTTCCTTCTTTTTGGGGGGGTGATAATCATCCTTCTTCTTTTGCTCATGTGTTTCTTATTTTGCTTCGGGTGTTTGGCCGCACGTGTCACCTTCTCTGCGAGGCATGAATAGAACAATGCTAAAAATGAGATGACTAGCAAATTAGATCATTCTTTATCGCTAATAGAACAATGCCTCTTGCTAGTAATATATAATAAGAGTAGAGAGTAGAGGATATGGCACTGGGCTTCCGTGTTTCGTGCTCCTCCGTCGTACTCCAGTGGAAAACTTGAGTATACCACACGGTTCTTTGCTCCTCCTCAGGTCGTTGGCACATTTATATGAGCAGTCAAATCACAAGGCCCCGCCTTCCAGCAGTAATGAGCCGTCAAATCACAAAGGCCCTCGCCTCTCATGAAAAGGACCAAGCTAGACTGCCCCGCCCTCTAGCCTTTTAAAAATGTGTACATTTGTACAGTAGTAGTATCGATGGATTGCGCCATGGAGCAAAACTAACAAGATGCAATTAAATAAAAAAGGTGGTACATATAGAGAGCGCTCATCGCCAAATTACGCATATACTATATGACACTACCCACTATGAAGGTACTAGTAACATAGACTAGTAACTAGTCTATGCTACTCTCCACTATGACCAGCCAAAGTCAAGGCGCGGATACCAACGAGGTCCTGGCTGTGTCTATACTTGGACAACTCACCCGACTACATGCGCACCCGGCAGACGAAGCTCGTGTCGTGTTGGTGCCATGTGCGGCCCGCACATTAACCAAAACCTCGCGCCTCCATCTTAGCCTCCGTGTTTTAAACTTCTCAATCTCAAGGCCAAGGAGCAACGTGAAACCTATGATAGAGCCAATCGGATGGTTGAGAACTACAATTCGTAGCTACATATGTGTGTGTGAGAGAGGACGAGTACGTGCGTGCACCTCTTCTCAGAGTACAACTGTATGTGGGTGGCATCGACCTAGGGAGAAGTGATGGTGCATGCGAGAAGTCCCGAGAGATAGGTGTAATGCGTCTGGAAAAAAGACTAGTCTATGAAGGTCAAGCATAAGATATGTATCTGACGGTGCTAGTTTTTGCACGTACACAGCAGTAGAAAAAGAACTAGTACCATGGCATATACTACACCACGGCCGAGAAAACGTGCCGACGTTACGCCATCCGGGAATAGTGCTGCACTTCGAAACTAGAACTGTCAATAAATTTTGAGCGCGTCTTGTCACATTCCAAATTACTACTACTACCACGCTATATTTAATTGCAAACATGTTGACACCGATCACAACCTAAACGGTTTCCCACTTAGGAGCGTATTAGTAGTACTCGGTTATAATACTACTATCCTAAGATGACTGCACATTCCTCCTCAACTCCTCATCCACAAAAAACAATGAAGTCAATCAAGCCATAGCCAGCGTGAGTTCTGGGTCGAGAGATTTCCACCAGGGAGAGGCGAGCATGGAAGAGGAAGCACGAGAGATGTCCCACCTTGCCGCGAAAGCAGCCGACATGTCTAGCCGCGCAGCAGTAGCAGCACAGAGGTCCCGCCGCACCGTCGAAGCAGCACTGAGGTCCCGCCGCGCCATCGATGTAGCAGACTGGTCCGGCCATGCCGTGGAAGCAGCATAGATGTCCCGCCGCGCCACCGAAGCAGCAGGGAGGTCCCGCCACGCCGTGGCGGCCTGGGAAAATTTCTCACGGGCAGGCGAGGACTCTTACAAGCGCATGCATGCAATAGTCCATAGCCAGATGGATCAGATCTCCGGCTGGGCGAGGATGCAGGACGAGGCTACCAGCGTCATCCGGCAACTAGGGGAGGACAATATGAAGCTCTGGGGCGAGCGCGGCCTGCTGAGGGCAAAGATCAACGGAAGGGCAAAGCAGGAGGAGGAGACCGCTGCCTTGTTGCAGAGGACGGGCGTCATCATCAAGAAACTTATGGACGAGAATGTCATGCTCTGCATCGAGTGCAACAGGCTAGTGGAGGAATCCATGGATGCTGCCAAGCAGCGTATTAAGGACATGAAACTGATGAAAGAGATCATCGACCGCCGTGAGAACTAGTCTCCGCGACTTGCAGCGCATAAAGAAAGTAGAGATCAGCGAGCCAGATCGATGTATGTGTCTTCCTTCTTCTTTTGCACTTGTGTATTTCGGGCGTAGCCGCATGGGGCTTTTTTAATTATCTTCCTAATTATGTAAGACAATTATTATCCACTCTCGTCGTCCTTATATATATGCATCAGTCTTGCTATAAGTCGCAGTAGATGCTATATAGGTCCGTCGGATCTTACATCAAGATCCGTGCAAAATTTTCTTTTCGGTTTTATTTTTTCTCTCTTAAGTCTCAGTCGAGTGAGACATTGCCACGCCATTAAACAGAGGCTCGGGCGCCATTAATGGAGACCTTGGGAGAGAGGTGGACGGCAGATGGAGGTCAAAGGACTCGCACGCCTCCCGTACTCAAATAGCTACCCTGCACAGCGCCTCCTAGCTAATAAAAAGAGGGGGCACGTGGTGGCACGTAAATGGTAAATAGAACGCCCACGGTTTCAATAATACTTGTGTTTCCAATTGTAACGTGACATCACTTGTTACAAAATGACTTTGTTGATTGTTAATGTGTGCGCCTTTGCAAATCGGACAGCAAAATTACCACAACATGTTGGTGCCATGTCATGACACCAATCCAAGTTTCATGATTTTCATGTGTGTTTCGGATTTATAGGAATTAAAAAACCAAGTTTCTCAATGTTTCTAGCCGAGCCATGACGCCCAGATGTTTGAATTTCATTCCCATTTTTGGCACGGGACCTAGAAATTTACCCGAGGACACATCTGTGATTTTTCAACGAGCTTTGGTGCACTGGAGCATGTGCTTGTATTTAAAATTTTAATTATGCACACAAAGGTGACACGTTCCCTCTCAGAACCACGAGCCTTCTTGACAGAAGCTCGGGTTTGCAAGAAACTTATACCAAAACTTGTTCCTATTCTGCAAATTGTTTTACCACAACATGGAAGTACCATGACATGACACCATTCCAAGTTTCATGATTTTCAGGCGTGTTTTGGATTTACAAGAATTTTAAAACCAAGCTTCTCAATGTTCTCAGCTGAACCACGATGCCCAGATGTTTGAATTTCATTCCCATTTCTTGCATGTGACCTAGAAATTCACCCGAGGACACACATGTGATTTTTCAATCAACTTTGGTGCATGGGAGCATGTGCTTGTAGTTCAAATTTGAATTATGCACATTAAATGACTAGAAACTCAATTAATGTATAAAAAAGGCAAAACGAACCCGGAATAATTCCAAATTTTAACAGGGCACTCATATAGTTCTATGTTGCCTCTGTAAAGAAAATCTGGGGGGAGGCAGCGTATATTAGAAATGCCATTAGACATTGTTATTTTCACATCAAACCCGTTGACCATGTTACATGACAAAAATAAGCCGAGTCTCACAATGATAAGTTAATGGTCTCCAGCACAACACACCCCTCAAATAAAACTAAGCACCCTGGAATTCTTTGAAAAAACTAAGCACCCCGAAATTCTTTGACAACTAAACTGCTGGCTATATGATGTTGGCCATATATATTGTACGTATATAATGTGAAGAAACGAGTGGTAGTACTATACCAACTAAAAGATGAAATGTATGAAATATAACGATAAGAAACATAACATAGTTCTGCTGGGGGCTCAGCACAACACACCCCTCAAATAAAACTAAGCACACCTAAAATTAAACTAAGCAACTAATCTGGTAGACACTGCATTAGAACCACCATGAGCAACGACACTGCCACCTTACTCGGACTCCTCATCCACGTCCTCGACTTCGTCCTTGTCCCTCTTCCTCTTGGTCGATACTTCTTTGCTTGAACTGCACACTTGGCTCTTGCTCTTCATCCAACCCTTGTAGATACTGAAACAAAGGTAGCCATCCATTGCAGCGTAGTGGATGTGGTCTATATCTAGTACATTCCATTCCCATGCATGATGAAACTTGAATGGAGGTTTCTAGAATGTACCTTACGAAGGATGAACCATGGCTCCTGCCAGGGTCAGCATTGAAGGCTGATCACGGGAGGGCACCAGCCCTTTCTTTTGGAGGTCGAATGGGTCGCCTACAACGAGGCCTATCTGACCCAGGATTTCCTTGTTGTTCCGAAAGTCTACAATAATGAATTTGACTCGGCCATCCTTGAGGAAATTTTTAAAATCCTGGCACTCAACGTCGGCATGGCATATGTGGTAGACCAAGCATAAGTCATGCATGCAAACCAGGACTATGGTGTACTCAACATCTAGCCTAGCGACCCACTCATCATTTGAGTTTTCGAACATGCGTTTGAAGCGAGCAAGGCATTCTTTCATCGTTGCGGAAGAACAAGTGTAGATGACGCCGAACTCATCGCCGGTGATGGTTCTAACCTTGTACTCACCGCTGATCATGGAGATTTTGGACGCCATGGATTTGGGAGGAGGGTTAGGATTAGTGGAACTACCGTAATGTGAAAGGACGAGACGTGTCGTGGGTTTGTCATGGCAGATGTCCTCGTGAAAGGACTTAGTCATGGATCCATCGCTACGGGTTAGCTTAAAGAGGTTAAACCGGACAAGGGACACGAGTGATTTTTATACTAGTTCGGCCCCTTCGATGAAGGTAAAAGACTATGTCTAGTTGTGATTGATATTGCTAGGGTTTCGATGACCAGGGAGCAAATCCGCTTTGCCTGGCTCTCGAGTTGTTGTCTCTAAACCGCGGCCGGGTTGTCCCTTTATATACATAGGTTGACACCCGCCGGTTTACAGAGTACCGAGGCCAGATCATAAATGTGTCCGGCTCGGTCTCTATTCCTCTAACTTACAATACAAGTTACATGACAGAGTCGGTTTACATCTACAAGCCTTAACCCGCCTTTGGGCCTTGGGCCTTCATAAAGCACCACCATCCTCACGTCTTCATGGGCTTCTATCTTCATGGAGCTAACCCGGCCACTCCTAGCTGGTTTACCTCCAGTAATCATATCCCCAACATTAGGCCCCAGATTGATTTGAACTTTGTTCAGGTCAATCTTCAATACTTAGAAAAATTCTTGCCCTGGCACCTTCGCATGAATCTGGTAAACCGCCGTGATGTCATCCTTTAGATCCGTAGTAAACCGTCATGACGCCATCTATCCGTTGAAGCCAAAGATACCCTTCATTAATGAATATCCAATCCTCAAGGCGACATCCTTATTAAAAATCCATTTTAAACTCCTTGATTTACGCACTTGTCGCTTATCAGGTCACCTTATAAATAGGCCCAAGGGCCATTCTCTTTTCCCCCTTCGCCTCCTTTGCTTATTCTTCCTCCTTGCGACGTCTCTACACCCGAGCGCCGCCGCTATCGCCGAGCTTCGCCTCCGCCTCTCCATTGGCCGCTGCATCAACCTGGTTGCACCAGAGAGCTGCGGCGTGCCTCTGTTGCTTCAACAATCACTGTAAGTTCTTTCCTTTCCCCCTTTATAGATTTGTCTAGGGTTTCCTTGTTCTTCGCAGTTCATCAAAGTTCATCACGGCTCCGGTGCTGCTCTTCCATGTTCCTCCTTAGTCCATGGATAAAAAACCTCAAGCTTGATATATTCCGCGTAATGGTTTATCTTCCGCCACCACAACAAACCCTTGCGTGCATAAAAACTGATCTGAACCTTTACGAACCGCTTCGGGATCAACCCTTTTAGGTCAAAATATTTTTGCTTTCCTGTCTTTCGGTAGATCCAAAATTTCCATGTGCCCTTGTGGAACCTGTTTTACCTTACTTAGTCGTTCTTACCTTAGATGTGTATCCTCCTTATCTCATAGGCGGTTTACTTTTGTAGAAAGCAATCTATCACATACCATTAGTCCCCTTGTAAACCGGCAATCCTATTATCTTTGTTGTATACTTCGGCTTAACAATATGCATATAGCTTTGTTCCATTTACTGCTTTGTCATTCATAATTGTATCAGCCTTCGGTTTATGAAATTTACATACTTGTATATCTTTATTCCGTTGCACCTCATGCACCACCATGAATGAATTGTAAACCGGTATTTCTTTTCAGCTTTTCACTTGCAATGGCCAAACAGTTTTATGCCTGTAACTGGGCTCCTTCCTGGGTTACCGAGGAGCAGCTTAATGAAATGGTCGGAATTGGTACCTTACCAAAAAAGAATGAGATCCGGTGGCGAATTCCTGGACCGGAGAACCCTCCCACCCCTAAGCAGGGTGAGGTAGTGGTATTTGTTGGTCACATAGGCGTGGTTTCAAACCACCCGGGTCAAAGTTTTTCCGGGACGTGCTTGCCAGTTTCCAGCTCCACCCACAAGATATTGGACCCAACTCGGTGTCCAATATATGCAATTTCCAAGTCTTCTGTGAAGTGTACTTACAAGAAGAACCAACTGCTGAGCTGTTCCGGGATTTTTTTTTCCATCTGAATCGGCGCACTGAATTTGTAGACGGACCCAACACTGAACTTGGGGGCGTCTCAATTCAAAAAAGAAAAGAGGTCGAATTTCCTCATGCCAAGCTGCACAGCCACCCCAAAGAGTGGAACCAAACTTGGTCCTTTTGTAAAGATACCTCCCCTGAAGATGAGAACCCTCTGCGGGGTTACCGTGCCCACCGACTTTCCAACACTCATCCACTGCCGCAACGTCTAAGCGCTAGGAAACGGGCCTCATATGCCCCTCAACTCGCCAAGCTTCGAGCCTTTCTGGCCAACGGTTTATCAGGCGTCGACTTTGTGCATTGCTGGATATCCTGGAGCATCTTATCGTTAAGTCGCCACTCCGGTTTAATGTGTGAATATACTGGTGAAGTAGGAGACCCCCAACGTCACATCAACATTCAGCTAACCGATGAAGAAGTTACTGAAGGTGTCAAGAAGATTTTGAATGAATCGGAATCTGTCTGCCGCCAAACCGGCTTAAACCCCTTCTACACAAAAAAACAAACCGTCTGGTGTAAGTATTGTCTTCCACTTTACACTTGATATCCTTGTACTGTACAAGTTGTGAATATCCGTTGCCCCTCTTTGAAACAGGGTGATGATCCGTTCTGGAAGAAGAAACCTCAAGAAAAAGCGGCAACGCCATCCCATCCTAAGACAAAAGCCGTCAAGAGAACCTCAAAGCGGAAGGCAGCTGAACGCATCAGCATGGAACTGGATGATGACGCGGATGAACCAGAAGTTGAGGTAGAACTTGATTCAATTGGCTCCCTTTTCATGCATCTCATTAACAATGATACTTATTAGGAGGACGTGGAGGGCAGCCAAGCTGATGATGTAGAGGTAATTACCCTTTCCTCCGGTTCAGACTCTATGCCAACGCAAAAAATCCGTCAAGCGGTCCGGAAAGTAAGCTTTTCTCATCCTCTTGCTTACTTGGATCCAACATTTATTTTGAAGAAGCAGCAGCACGAGGCTCGCCGCACAACACGGCACAGCGGCCAAAAGGTCACTTCGGTCGGTTTACTTGACACCTCGGTTCGAAAGCACCGATCTGAGGTCTCACCTCCTTCTGACAATTCTTATCCCAAGGAAGGTTATTTCTGACAACCTCTTAATCCGTCTGATTCAAATTATCAGGTGACACCTCCCTCATCTTCTAGCGAGTCAACAGCAACCCAACTTCCTCCCCTCAAAACTGTAGTTGGGTAAGTACTTAAACCCCTTCTTTGAATGTTTCCATACCTTGTATACTATGCTTAACTTTCGCATCTTTTCCTATTTTTAGAGCCAAAGCTAGACCCAGCAAAAAGGCTCGGGTGAACAATCCGCCCGAAGACCAGGCGGCTCATGAACCGGAGCAAACGGTTGAACTAGAACAAGCTATGGAACCGGAGGATCTCAATCCTGAAGCTACTTTTGATGAGCCACCCCCTCAAGATCACAATCTCGATGAACAACCAGAAGTTGACATTGCTGCGCCTGATGCTGAACCGGCCGACCCAATCAGAGCTGATGACAGGCATTCTAGTCCGGTGAGAGCTACTGAAACCCCATCAACTCCAGAAAAAGTTGCTGAAGACAAAGAAGGCGATGTTATCATTACCAGTATGGGCCACAGCTCTCCTGGCCATCCTGTAATCTTGGCCAAACATAGTGCCAAGGAAGAGCGTGCTGCCATGGAAAAAGGCAAATGGAGCACTGACTTGTCAAGCTACGCCCATCTCAGCGCTGAAGAACTCCACTCCGGCTTTTTAAACCGTCTGCACTCAAACCGTGATTACGAAGCTGGTTTGGTGAACCTGATGAAGGAACGCTATGAGGTATTTTCATCACCTTTCCTTTCTTGATTTCAAAGTATAAACATCTACCTAAGTAGCCCCCAAGGGCTGGTTTATGATGTTAATCGTAAGTCGGGACTTTGTAATATCTTAATACTTGCATGCTGATCCTCCATATGTCAAGTCATCGTTTAGAAACAAACCGGTACTTTATCATTGTATTCATGTAGTTTTATCGGTGTAGCCCCCAAGGGCCGGTTTAGCTTTGCGAGGTAAACCAGGTCTTTAATCAATGCGTTAGTTTTGAACATATGTACATTAGCCCCCAAGTGTTAAGGATAATGCTTGCATTGTACTTGAGACTTGTGAAAAATATGTTGATGATAGAGCAAATAGGCATTAGCCCCCAAGTACAAAGTGCATAACTTGTTATACGCTTGGTACTTAGAAAATACACATCTCATTGTTGATATATCTTCGTCTTTGCAGGCCGAGCTGAGTAAAAGGGATGCTCAAACCGCTGATCTTCAAGAGAACGTCAAATCTCAGCAAACAGAGGTTGCCAAAGCCAAAGAAGAGCTGACCAACGCCTTAGCAGCTATGAAGAAGCTGAAAGTAGCTTTTGGTAAAGAGCGTGTAGACTGGGAAACGGAGAAGGTCGGTTTAACAAAGAAGGCCGAGGACGCAGAAGCAGCCCTGAAACTGGTGGTTGAAGAACTGACCGACTTGAAGCGGCAAATTAACGCCATGACCTCCGCTGTGTTTGGTAAGTACCTCCTTGTGCAGTTTGTCTAAGTCATAAGATCTTATCAACGTCCGGTTTACTGATGCTAAACCATGACAGGGACCCGCATTGCTCATCTGGGATCTGATATGCGGATAAAACTTAAAGCGGCCTACACCCTGATAGAACAGTTGTTCTCTGGATCCCAATGTGCCATTTGCACTGCAGCCTATAACAAGTCGGTGCCATCGTTGATAAAGGGAACAATTGAGAAGCTGGCCATGCTACCTGCCTGGATCAACAAACTAAAGAGATCAGCTGCAAGATCAAGAGCACTGACCGCGCTAATCTGGGCCAAGGCATGGATTCTGGATCTTGAACCGGCAGATATCATCAAAGGGTATCCTGGCGTGAAAGAAGATGGCTAAGACTTCAACAGTGACGATCTGCGAAGGCTGACAAAGGAGATGCGGCCAATAGCAAGCAAACTGGCAGAGGACACAGATTTATCTCATTTCCAACCGGTTTATGATGTTGAGGGAAAGAGACAGCCCGCGGTGATCCATGATGTTGAAGATCTTGTGCCCCCAATCCGTAAGCATACTTACGCTCCTGATATTGACCCCTCCAGCCTTATCCATGAAGAGGCCGTGTTTCAAGCTTTAGCCGGAATCGATTGGTCAACGGTTGATTTCCAGTGTCTGGGGAGGCATGAAGAGGATGTAACCGCACAAGATGACCCTCAATCGTCAAGCCGTCCCAATGAAGAATCATAAACCGGCGGCCGGTTTATCAGCTATAGTTTGCCACTTCTTGAAAACAATTATTCAATTTCGGCCGTTTTGAAACGCCTTGTAATAGGATAGTAGAAACACCTTTATCTGCCATGCCATCGAGCATGTTTGGGTTGCTTGATACCTTGAAAACTTGTTTCACTTTTTGGGATCTATTTATGCATAGTCCATTATGATTTGTGTTCCTGCATATATGACTTGAAAGCGTCCTAGTGGTTTACCACTGGACGGGTCATGATGCCCAAAAATATATACATAACTTGGATGAATAACCAAGATTTGTATTAAGAAGGTAGAATAAATAATATCTTGAACATACCTCGTTGGCTGACCAACTGCTTGTATGGTAAAGGTGAAAAAACACCAATTCGGAGTGTTGACAACTCCTTGCCCTCTTGTCGGTTCATATAGAAACCATATTAGGCTATAATAGTCGTATGATGCTGGTGACATCTAGTCAAAACCAGACCGGAGGAATATACTACCGGTTTAAAATTGATCATGTACTAACAACTAAGCGTTGAAAGTCATGCTGGGTTGTAATGAACACTGGTTTATCAAAAAATATTCATAAATCCCTTATCATAAAAAACAGCAAAGACAAGAAATATGCAAGGCTTTTCATGGGCTGTCAGGCCCTAAATCGAGGCTTTTCATGGGCTGCCAGGCCGCTGAGTTAAACCATTTTGCAAAGCCTTTTAAGATGGACCTCAATCTTTAACCAATCACCGTTTTAACTTTGACAAGTTCAGGGTCCATGGGATTGACTTGTGAAATGTTCGATGGGTCATACCAGGTTTACCTTGACGGAGTGGCTTACTTAAAGAGGCAGGATAACCCGGGGTTTTAGGTGAATACACCTGGCTTCCAAGCCTGGCTTGATAGCCTATTACAAGGGTGCAAGCTCATTGTTCTTTGAGAAGCAAGGAGCCCCCAGGTAATATTTGAGCTGTGCTCAGTGGTTACCTATGTTTGAGATGTGCTTGATGCTACGGACTCTCTTTAGTTCCACATAATTTCCTTTTGGCTTTGAAGCCTATCAAGAGGTGTAGCTATGGTGTGAAGACAACCAAGCCCCCTAGTGATATCCCTTTTTGGTTTTAAACCGATCAAGAGGTGTAGCTATGGTTCGGATACGACCAAGCCCCCTAGTGATTTTCTTTATATCTATGTGGCCGTATAGGCCGGGTTAATAAAACACCGCTTTGTCAGTTGAAGTTCCTGTAGGCTCACACATGATGTAAAAAGAACAGAGACTCCACTTTATTTGAGGCTCTAGTTTATTATATAATATATACATTGTCATAAGTATGTACATAAGAAGAGCCTGTGGCTCAAGTATAGTAAGGCCGAAGAAGAGGTATATTCCACGGCCGCTTGGTCTCCTCCTCCGATTTACGTGAGTCTTTGTGCTCTCGAACATCAATGAGGTAGTATGACCCGTTGTGTAGATTTTTGCTGACCACAAAAGGTCCTTCCCAAGGTGGGGATAACTTGTGCATATCAGTCTGATCCTGGATGAGCCAGAGCACCAGATCGCCCTCTTGAAAAGTTCTGATCTTAACCCGGCGGCTATGATAACGTCGGAGATCTTGTTGATAAATCACCGAACGTGCTGCTGCAAGATCACGCTCCTCATCTAACAGGTCCAGTGAGTCCTGACGTGCCTTCTCATTGTCAGCTTCAACATAAGCCGCCACACGGGGCGAGTCATGACGGATGTCACTAGGAAGAACCGCCTCTGCTCCATAAACCATGAAGAAAGGTGTGCAACTCGTAGATCTATTAGGTGTGGTGTTGATGCTCCATAACACAGAAGGTAACTCCTCCACCCAACAACCCAGTGTATGCTTTAAAGGAACCATAAGCCGGGGTTTAATACCTCTCAAAATTTCTTGATCTGCCCTCTCTGCTTGACCATTATACTGGGGGTGAGCCACTGATGCTACATCAAGCCGGATGTGCTCTCGTTGGCAAAATTCCTCCATCTCACCCTTTGACAGATTAGTACCATTGTCAGTTATAATACTGTGTGGGAAACCAAACCGGAATATCACCTTTTTGATGAATTGAACCACCATGGCTGCATCACACTTACTGACTGGCTCTGCTTCCACCCACTTGGTGAACTTGTCCACTGCCACTAGAAGGTGGGTCTTTTTGTCCTTGGATCTTTTAAAGGGTCCAACCATATCAAGCCCCCAAGTTGCAAATGGCCAAGTTATTGGAATCATCCTCAATTCCTGAGCCGAAACATGAGCGCGGCGTGCAAATTTTTGACAACTGTCACACCTTTTGACTAAATCCTCAGCATCAGCATGAGCTGTCAACCAATAGAAACCGTGATGAAAAGCCTTAGCCACCAAGGATTTTAAACCGGCGTGGTGACCACAATCTCCTTCGTGGATTTCTCGCAAAATCTCACAACCCTCTTGAGGAGACACACAACGCTGAATTACCCTGTGACACTGTAACGATGTAACTCCCCATTAATTATGGTCATTGACTTGGAACCCCGGATTATCTGCCGGGCCAAGGTTTCGTCCTCAGGTAGCTCGCCTCGGTTCATGTAAACCAAGTACGGGACTGTCCAATCCAGTATAACATGCAAAGCTGCCACCAATTGAGCCTCCGGGTCTGGAATAGCCAACTCCTCCGTTGGTATCTTGACCGACGGATTATGTAGTACGTCGAGGAAGACATTAGGTGGGACCGGTTTACGCTGAGAGCCAAGGCGATCTAAGGCGTCCGCCGCTTCATTCTTTCGCCGGTCTATATGGTCAACTTGATAACCCTTGAAATGACCAGCCACTATGTCCACCTCTCATCGATATGAAGCCATGAGTGGGTCCTTAGAATCCCAAGTGCCAGATACCTGTTGAGCCACCAGGTCCGAGTCACCGAAGCACTTAACCCGACTTAAGTTCATCTCCTTAGCCATCCGAAGACCGTGGACTAAGGTCTCGTACTCAGCTGCATTGTTAGTACAAGGGAACATTAAGCAAAGAACATAACAAAACTCTTCACCTTGTGGGGAAGTTAATATGACTCCAGCCCCCGAGCCCTCCAATTGCCTGGACCCATCAAAGTGAATAGTCCAATAAGTGTTATCTGGCTTTTCCTCTGGTGCCTGCAACTCTGTGCAATCATTGATGAAATCCACGAGTGCTTGAGATTTGATTGTTGTGCGAGGTGTATACTTGAGCCTGTGAGGTCCAAGCTCAATAGCCCACTTGGCAATCCGGCCAGTTGCTTCTCTGTTTTGAATGATATCTCCCAGAGGGGCTGAACCGACCACTGTGATAGGATGACCCTGAAAGTAATGCTTGAGCTTCCGGCTTGCCATAAACACCCCATACACCAGCTTCTGCCAATGCGGATACCTCTGCTTTGATTCGATAAGTACCTCACTGATATAATAAACCGGCCGTTGAACCGGATACTCCTTTCCAGCCTCCTTGCGCTCCACAACAATAGCCACACTAATAGCCCGGGCATTAGCAGCCACATATAGCAGTAAAGGCTCTTTATCGATCGGAGCCGCACGGACAAGCGGTTCAGCTAACTGCCTCTTCAACTCCTCAAATGCTTTATCAGCTGCATCACTCCAGACAAAGTCATCTGTTTTCTTTACCATCTGATATAAAGGGATAGCTTTATCCCCGAGACAACTGATAAACCGGCTCAACACCGCAATCTGGCTGGCTAAACGTTGAACATCATTGATACATGCCGGTTTAGCCAAAGATGTGATAGCTGTAATCTTCTCCAGATTAGCCTCAATGCCTCTGTTAGACACCAGAAAACCCAAGAGCTTGCCTACCGGAACACCAAAGACACATTTGTCCGGATTAGGCATCATCTTATAAACCCGGAGGTTATCAAAGGTTTCTCTCAAGTCATCTATCAATGTTTCCTCCTTCCTGAACTTTACCACAATATCATCCACATATGCATGAACATTGCACCCAATCTGCTTATGAAGGCAATTCTGAACATAGCGTTGATAAGTCGCCTGGGCACTCTTGAACCCAAAGGGCATGGAGACATAACAGAAGGCCCCAAAGGGAGTTATAAAAGTTGTTTTCTCCTGGTCCTTAACTGCCATTTTGATCTGATGATAACTAGAATAAGCATCCAAAAAACACAAACGGTCACAACCCGTCGTAGCATCAATAATCTGATCAATACGAGGGAGGGCAAAGGGATCTGCTGGGCAAGCTTTGTTCAAATCTGTGTAGTCCACACACATACGCCAAGTGTCGTTTTTCTTGAGAACCAGCACCATATTAGCCAAACACTCCGGGTGAAAGACCTCCACGATAAACCCTGCGGCCAACAGCCGAGCTACCTCCTCACCGATAGCATTGCGCCTTTCTTCGTTGAAGCGGTGGAGAAACTATCTAATCGGTTTAAACTTAGGATCTATATTAAGTGTGTGCTCAGCGAGTTCCCTCGGTACACCTGGCATGTCAGAAGGCTTCCATGCAAAGATGTCCCGGTTCTCATGGATGAACTCGATGAGCGTGCTTTCCTATTTGGGATCCAGGTTAGCGCTGATGCTGAACTGCTTGGATGAATTGCCAGGAACAAAATCAACCATTTTGGTGTCTGTGGCCGATTTAAACTTCAACGCCGGTCATGCTCCGTAGTTGGCTTTTTCAAAGAGGTCATGTCTGCCGGATCAACCTTGTCTTTATAAAACTTCAGCTCTTCCGTGGCAAAAAACGACTCAGCGTAAGCGCATCACCTTCCTCACATTCCAAAGCAATCTTCCTGCTCCCATGTACTGTGATGGTCCCCTTATGACCTGGCATCTTAAGCTGCAGATAAACATAACATGGCCTCGCCATGAACTTGGCATAAGTCAGTTGCCCAAACAGAGCGTGATACGGACTCTTGATTTTCACCACCTCAAAAGTCAATGTTTTTGACCTTGAATCATAATCATCTCCAAAGGCCACCACTAGAGCTATCTTTCCCACCGGATATGCAGACTTACCGGGTACCACACCATGAAAAACGGTGTTCGACGGTTTAAGATTCTTATTTGTCGACCCCATACGGCGGAAGGTATCATAGTAGAGAATATTGATACTACTTCCCCCATCCATGAGTACCTTGGTGAACTTATACCCCCCAACTTGGGGTGCCACTACTAAGGCCAGATGACCCGGATTATCAACCCAGGGTGGGTGATCCTCTCTACTCCATAAAATGGGTTGCTCAGACCAGCGCAAATACTGAGGTACTCCCGGTTCAACAGAGTTCACGACCCTCTTGTGAAGCTTCTGATCACGCTTACACAAGCTGGTGGTGAAGACATGATACTGCCCACTATTCAACTACTTCGGATTGCTCTGATAACCCGGCTGCTGCTGCTGCTGATTCCCCTGATGGTTATAACCTCCTTGGTTGCCCTGGTTCCCTTGATTGCTATCTCTGGTTTGATTGCCTTGAAATCCTGAACCGGAGCTACCGCCTCCATAACCCGGCCCATGAAAACCACCTCCTGTACCGCCGAGCGGGCCATTGTCGTATTGAAACATATTGGAGTTCTTGAGCTCTCGCATGATATAAAAATCCTTCCAAAGATGTGAAGCTGGCCTCTCCTTCGATCCATGCTTTGGACAAGGTTGATTTAACAGGCGCTCTAGATTGGGGCCTGAACCTCCACCCCTCTGGGGTTGTTTGCCCTTACGACGCCGACCGTTATCCTGAGCATTGGTGTTAGCCACAAAGTCCAAACTATTGTCTGCCTTGCGCTTACCATTGTTCCCATGACCTGTCGGGTTATACTACTGTCCCTTGGTGTTGTCGTTCTTCTTCCCTTTCCCTCGTTTGTCCTCCTCTGAGTCAGGGTCTTTGGTATTATATGAATTGGCATATTTAACCAAAGCGGCCATAAGCGTTGCCATATCATTGCAGTGACGCTTGAGCCTGCCTAACTTCTATTTTAGCGGTAGAAACCGACAATTGCCCCCAATGTTAATACTGTTGTATCCGCATTGATGCGATCCGACGAATGCAGAATAGCTGAGACCCACTTCACCCAATGGGTTGTGGACTCTCCATCCTCTTGAACACAAGCGGCCAGGTCCACAATCGACATAGGATGCTTACAGGTATCATTAAAATTCTGGATAAACTGGTGTTTCAATTCGGCCCATGATCTGACAGAGTTAGCTGGTAAGCTCTTTAACCAAGTACGAATTGTCCCCTCCAACATCATGGTGAAGTATTTAGCACACACCGCTTCATCCACATCCAACATCTCCATTGCCATCTCATAACTTTCAACCCATGACTCTGGTTGCAAATCGGCGGTGTAATTGGGTACCTTACGAGGGCCCTTAAAATCCTTGGGTAGTCGTACATTGCGCAAAGCGGGGGTAAGACACGGCACCCCTAAGGAACTGAAGACCACGCTTGGCTCCACTGAAGCGGTAGGTCGAACCGGAGTGGGTTGACGAGCTGCATGCAGAGTGACTAACTCGGCCTCTCGACATGCACGACTATGATCCACCACATCCCGCGTATAATCACCTCCACCCGCTGGGATGTGCCCTCGCGGTGAGTTACGGTGACGTGCACTGCTTGATACAGTCGGTTCATCCTCAACATGCCTGCTATAGATCCGGCTCGGACGGGGGGTGGAATGAATCCTCTCGCGACTATGCGAACAAGCCTGCTGCTGGTTCAAAGCTATTTGAAGGAGCTCTCTGGCCCGTCGTGTCTCAATCGCAACTGGCGACTTGCCGTCCGCTGGGAGTGCTGCTAACCATGAAGCAGCGGCCACAATGTTGTCTAACAGGTTGGAGTAATGCCCCAGGGGCGTCGGAACATACTGCGGTACAACGTTGTTCTGACGAGGTGGGTCCATCGTGCGCGGCTGAACCGGTGCTCCTGTTCCCGACGCTTCCATCCGGTTTACCACTGGCTGGTTACTGGTTCCGGCTCCTAGCGTGTTGAAGAGATTTCTTGGCTCATAACCCGGCGGGAGGTGCAACTGGTCTCTTCTTCTCATGACCTCCTTTGAGGCATTCTGGTCCAACCTAAGCCGGTAGGCCTGAGCTTCCAACTCGGTCCACTTTAGCCTGAGTTATCTGATCTTTCACCTTTGCAATCTCCGCATTGTGCTGATCTCGGGCTGCTGCGTCCACCTCCGTGGCCATCAATGCTGCCAAAGCATCGAACAAATCAGACAAAACCTGAGCGGGAGGCGGCGCTGAGCCCCCTGCTCCCTCTGGCGTTGTTGTTGCTGAACCGGAAAGCATTGCCGCGGCGGTGGATGAGTGATGTGGTGGTTGTGTATCGGCCATGAAGATAGCGACCCGGTTTAGCCGATCGAGGGGGTCCGGAATACTGTTGCCATCAGAACCTCCACTAATCCGGCCGTCCTGCGACTGATACAGCGATTCGGTCTCTCCAGTTGAAGAGTCGTCATCAGAGAAGACAACGGTTTCTCCATCAGACGCCGGTCCATCCTCATATTCCGCCCCATGGATGACACATACGAAAACATGCCTTGTTGCGGGCTGACCGAGAAAGGGCTTGCACGTTGAGCCGTCTTGATGATGTCGGTGCAGGTGTTCGGCTCAGGGCCCGGTTCGCCAATCTTGCCGATGAAGACGTGAATCCCACCAAAGGGGACCCAGTACCCATATTCGATTGAACCGGCCTCGGGACCCCATCCTGCATCGTCGATGTAGAGCTTGCCGCGATGACTCTTCATCATCCGGCCCATAGCGTATCCCTTGAGTCCATCAAAGCTGCCCTTCAAGAACTCGAAACCATCGTACGATAGCCCCACAGTGGGCGCCAACTGTCGTGGGTTTGTCACGGCAGATGTCCTCGTGAAAGGACTTAGTCGTGGAGCCATCGCTACGGGTTAGGTTAAAGAGGTTAAACCGGAGAAGGGACACGATGGATTTTTATACTAGTTCGGCCCCTTCGATGAAGGTAAAAGCCTACGTCTAGTTGTGATTGATATTGCTAGGGTTTCGATGACCAGGGAGCAAATCCACTTTTCCTGGCTCTCGAGTTGTTGTCTCTAAACCGCGGCCGGGTCGTCCCTTTATATATATAGGTTGACGCTCGCCGGTTTACAGAGTCCCGAGGCCGGATCATAAACGTGTCCGGCTCGGTCTCTATTCTTCTAACTTACAATACAAGTTACATGATGGAGTCGGTTTACATCTACAGGCCTTAACCCGCCTTTGGGACTTGGGCCTTCGTAAAGCGCCACCAACCTCACGTCTTCATGGGCTTCTATCTTCATGGAGCTAACCCGGCCACTCCTGGCCGGTTTACCTCCAGTAATCATATCCCCAACAGGACGACTAGGGGCGGTTTTTCGATTGTAAAAATGTCGAGTGGGGGCGCGTGCGAATGGCAGGGTAGTGGCTTGCCTGGTGGATAAATGGATTCATGCACAGTTCTATGGGTGCCCAATTAGGTGTCATGTCTACTCGACGCCCAATTAAATGGTTTTCGATGTCATGTCAAGCGTCGGGAAAATTACAGGTGATACGAAGCTTTCCATTCTCCCATGATACGGGCTTCCGAGAGCCCTTGGATCTGAGACCGAAAGGTTGCATGGCGTGATTCTAGACCTATGGGTGAATATCCTATCCTGGAGGTTTATTCTGCAAATTTTCAGCAACTTAGCATGCGACCATTCTATCTCAGATCCAAGGGCTCGTATCATGGTCGCGCCTACCACGACCGTCGCCTCGCTCGCGCGGCCGCGCCCTTGGAGATTTAACACGGTGCGTTAGGCTATCTGATGTTGGCATGTTATACATAGTCATCACTTAGTCACTCATACAACAAGGTTAGCTATAAGGTTGGCTATAAGAGCATTTTTGTTTACTTCTCTCTATCTCTTTCTTTGTAGTATTTATTGCATTTGCCAAGGAGTGAGCTTCCAACGAAATCGTCCTTAGATGAGGTGCTATGGGCATTAAATGGCTTAGCAACTCAAGTCCCCAATGCATAGGTGCCAAGTTTTTGTTGCTAAGTTTGCTTCATCTAGGTACACGCGCTTATCACCATTTCTTCCTGGGGTCACCAAACTAGTCTGTCTCTTCTTAATTAACTTGCCACATCAGACTTTATGCCTATGTGGTAGGCTTAGCACCTGTAGGATCAAGTACAATAATGGGCTATAAGCCCGCTTTACATGGCATTTTTGCATATCTGGGGGAAAGAGGCAAGGAAAAAGTGGAGGAGTGGGCTCTCAAGCAAGAGCCAGGATCTACATGGTGGAGCATCGGGAGAGGCACCTGTATGGAGGTGGTCAGGAATCGGGAGACTCAAGCTGGTCGTAGTGCCGCAGCTAAAATGATAATGGCAAGTCAAATCACCAGGCCCCACCTGTCCAGCAGTAACTCACTGTCAAATCACACAGCCCTACGTTTGCAGCAGCCTACTCCCTCATCTTCTCGCGTCTCTGTCGAACCGACTAG
This sequence comes from Triticum dicoccoides, assembly GCF_002162155.2. Classification (NCBI taxonomy): domain Eukaryota; kingdom Viridiplantae; phylum Streptophyta; class Magnoliopsida; order Poales; family Poaceae; genus Triticum; species Triticum dicoccoides. Next base: position 486,976,140 of record NC_041388.1, read on the forward strand.
GTGGAACTGCCCCGCCTACCGCGCGGGAAAAGCCCCACCCTCGACTTTTAAATACTCCCTCCGTTCCTAAATATTTGTCTTTCTAGACATTTCAAAAGGACTACCACACACGGATGTATGTAGACATATTTTAGAGTGTAGATTCACTCATTTTTCTCCGTATGTAGTCACTTGTTAAAATATCTAGAAAGAAAAATATTTAGGAACAGAGGGAGTAGTACAGTATACTAGTTTTGTATCCATGGATTGCACCATGGAGCAAAGCCTCAAGAAAACGGCGGTACACATGTACGGAGTATACAGCACGCCCGTCGCATTCGCGTCGCACCCCAGATGGTCGGTCGGTCTGGCACACCGCTCTCCGAATGGAACACGAGTCATAATGTGTTTGCACACACATGTGGGACCGCAATTGAGAACCGACCATAGGCACACTCCCCGGCCCCGCAAGTCGGGTGAGTTAATGGAAGTAGTACATACGTTGGTACCTGGACGATCCCTGCAAGACACGAAAGATCAGTTTGTCCATGCATGTGACCAGACTCTAGCAGACACGCCTGGATTGGCTATCGTCTACATATCGTGTATGTTGTGTTGTACATGGCTGTAGTTCTGGTGAGAAATCTAAAAAAAGGTTTCTTGGCATCTCGCAAAATTAGGTGTCATGTGCTTCGGATCACTATGAGGGTTAAACAGCGACAACTGAGTTGGGCTAGTCATTGGGGGCACACGAAGACTACTTGGCTGCCATCTAGATCAAGCTGACTATGTTAATTAGGACATCTATCGACGGATCCCTTTTCTACGAGTTTATCTTTAATTTGAGCTTTGATCCTCGTCTAGTTTGTCCGTCGGGATTCATCTTGTCTCCTTTGGGCAGTGAGGTTATGATTTCTTGTCATGTGGCATTCTTTCATGTTATATGTTATAATCCGGTGCTTCAGATCAAAATGACGACAACTGCGCCTCCGGGGCACGTGCATGAAGACTTCTCGACAGTCATTGCCAAGGTCAAGCCGGCTCCGGCCGGTAGACAAAACAAAACTAGTACTCCACTATATAGGCAGGAGCCTTCACGCTTGCTTGCTAGTGTTGCTCTCTTCACACTGTCTCGTCCTCTCTAGATCTAAACACGACAGCGGTGGCCATGCTCTCTCTCTCTCTCTACTCACCGCTGGTCACAGATCCAGCCGGATCCTCTCTGTCGGGGAAGGTGAGATGGTGCAATATTCACGCGGTCGTCCTCGGCGACGGCTATTACCCACTGTCGGCGTGTCCCGATCAGCGTGCCTTGCCGTTCTCTCCCAAGCATCGCTGGCGAGGGAGGGCCTCCCACCCCTTCTTCCTCTCTACCGTAGTGTGGGCAGATCCGGCCTCCCGCCGCCCACCTAGCGACATCACGGCGACCCTCAGGTATAACTTCCTTCGAAACCAGCCTTGCTCTACTTTCCGACCTCCTGACGTCGCTGCATTTGTATCTTTTACTATTTCTCAGCCCCCTCATGTAGATAGGATAGATCGGCTGTTCGAAAACCACCTAATTTTTTACTGTTAAGAGGTAAAACTAGTTCGTGCACTCGAATCTAGTAGTACTTGGTTCAAACAAGGAAGAAAGGGGATGGGGTGGGGGAAGATTTGTTACCTGAATCTAGGACTTGGTCGAAAGATGAAATAATGGGGGCGAAAAGTAGCAGAGACTGGCTATCCAAGTGGTCTCTAGGTCTAATAGGGAAATAAAGGGAACGCAGTACAAACTCAATATAAACCCAATCTATTTGTTGAAAAAGGAAAGAAAGTGGGGACTGGGGGACAAGTCAACAGAGTAAGTCCAGCACTAGATTTGCTAGCCTCACACAGTATAAGGAGGCTATATACCAAACAAAAATGGGACCAACCCAGATATCCTCTTCTGATGTTTGTTACCCCGAGCCGCTCTTATGTAATGCCACTGGTAAAATGTAGCAGGTGCACTGTTAAAAGTAAGGACACGTTAAACCAATGTTGTTTTCAATGTAATGCCTCCAGTAATATGAATCAATGGCACTTTTTTCATGTCCTGCTAAATTTCCCATTAAGATAAGTTGCTTCTTTTCGTTAGAGATGCAACTGTCCTAGTCCGCCTACTCTCCAGGAGCTTCATGACCAACCTTGATGTTGCTCAATTTTATTGCAACTAATGAAGAAGAAGATTTGTGGGTTTCGTTTTCTAATGGAAATGGAACCGGGGCTGGAGCCCTTTTCTTAAAGAAGAAGAAGAAGAAGAAGAAGAAGAAGAAGAAGAAGAAGAAGCTAGCTCATGGGACATTGCTTCATTTTAGGTGAAATGCACCAAAAGGTCCCATGAATTGAATCATCCATGTTGGTGACTGGTGTCATCCCTTCTACGATGGCGTTGACTGCAGATATGGTTCCCATCACGAGGTATGTTCCTTTTTGGTCTGACCGTTTGCCAAAGATCCGGCATGTTGATCCTGCTCTTGTGCTACTATTTTGGCACTGCCATGATAAAACAGTAATGTTATTATTTTGCACCTTAATCTAGTGGCACTATTAATTTGAGGCAATGTTTTGGCACCGCTAGTGCCACTGTTTTATATATATATATATATATATATATATATATATATATATATATATATATATATATCGAAAGAGGGGGTTCCCTCCGATTTCATTAAAGAAACCCAACCATAGAGAACCATTATCCGACAACATCTCAGTGTAAACGGGTAGTTATGCAACTACTACTAGAATGGACTAAGTACTAGCAGGAGACAAGTTCGCCACATAAGCTAGGCAGGTAGGGGCACGCAACACCATCTCGACCTAGTTTGGATTACAACCCAAATGCTACCACAGAAACATCAGGGGGAAGATAGGGACTGAAAAGGCCAACTTCAGCATCCCAGTCTAAGCACCCCCAGCCTTCATCCTTGCGACACACGGTACACCTCGTTTGCCACCTGCTCGACCCTAGTGTCACTGATAAAATGAAGTAATAATACAGTTAAAATAGAGAGAGTGTCCTCTCTATCATTTCATTTCCAATGTAGATAAAGAAAGTGCTTCTCTTTGTTAATGTATGTTTCATCAACTAGTCCCATTGTTAATGTTTAAGTGTTTCTACAAACTGGGGTGCTTAATTTTAGTTGATCTGCACAAAAATAGAGATTTGAATGTCTCAAGGTCCCTCCTTGTACTACCGCTCTACACTGATGTTCATCACTGGCAGAAGGTGTATCGGGGAGACTTGGGTCGATTTCAAGTACGATGTAGTATTTTCTTCTATTTATTAGTGTATGTTTCATCAACTAGTGCCACTATAATGTAATCACACCTTTTCATTATCTGTGCAAACAGGGTTATTCAGCTCAATTTTGGTGAAAGTGCACAAATGTACGGATGGAGCCGGCATATATGCAGAGTGCGAGGTGCCAAGTAAAAATTACCTACACCAACCCTGCTCCATCTAAGCATTGGCATCCACCACCATCAGTGGGATGTGTGGAGCTCACTGTGGACGGATCTTTCTCGGCAGCAAATCCTCTAACCAAATACTAGTAGCTTAGACTTAAAAAATACTAGTAGCTTATATTGGCAGTTTTCTAGGGGTGTACTCTTTTCTGAAAGAAGCACCAATCTATTTTACTTTATTTGTACACAGTGTCATAACTTTGACCCAATGGTCCAGAGCTATTTTAGGGTGATTGGCGTAGTACTCGGAGACTGATTGTAAGCATGATTTTTATTAGTTGTCACACTGATTGTAAGCATGAGCAGATGGAAGATTAGGTTAGTGCGAAGCTTACCTTAAACCCTACCGACGCCGTTGAAATGAGGCGAGCGTCGAGGGAACCGTGGAGAACGGCAGGGAAGCAACGTCGCGCTATCCGGCCTCCTCTTGCGGTGGGAAAACGAATACTCCTGTGGCTCCGGCTGGCTCTGCACCCTCATGAACGGCACACCGTACTCGATCGATTCGTTATCCTCTGGGTGCTCGACCTTCGACCTGTACGCCCACCACCTCTGCCTGACATTCGCCTCGGGCAAATCTGTCTGCTCCATCGCCCAGAGGAGATACTCGATGAACTCGAAGGACTGCGGCATGACTGCCGCCAAGGAGTACATCGCCGCCCTCATCGATGTCATCTCGCTCTTTCACATACATTGCCACATGGCCATCACCGTCCTCGAAATCTCCCACTCATTGTCAAACCAAGTAAGGATCTCCTTCAACCTGGCTAACTTTGCCTGGTCTCCATCGGTGATCTGCCTGATTCGCTGCTACATCCCCTCCATAGTTGTCCTTCCGAGTGGTCCGGTGCTAGCTTTGGAAGATGGGAGGAGAGATGGTGGTCTTGTAATAGAGAAGAGGGAGAGGCGAGACGGTGGTTTTGGAATGGACATGATGGAGAGGAGAGGGGGTGGTTTTGAAATGGAGAAGAGGGAAAGTTGAGACGGTGGTTTTGGAATGGAGATGATGGAAAGGAGAGGTTCGCCTGCCTTTTCGGTTGCTGACAGGTGATTCTCAGAGAAGAAACTGCAAGTTTCTGTTTCAGATAAGAAACTCCAAGTTCAGTTTAAGATAAGAAACTGCAACTTTCAGAGGCAGAGCATTTATATTAACACGGACTTTTCAAACAGTGTTAACATCATGCTGGAAGTTTTATTCATGGTCGAAACTGGAACTACCAGCCAGTTAACATCATGCTGATCAACATTCATGCATAGCACATCTTCATATGATGCACAGTAAAAAAGATATGCTATTTTCAAGATGCCCACACAATGTCGAGCCTGGGGAAAACAGAGAAAACGAGGGACGGAGTTTTGGCAGGTGTTGGACGTGGTGTGCGTAGATGACAATTGGGACACACATGTCAATAAAGGCAGAGGCAAAAAATTTGGAGATATTTTCTCTGCACAGGTGGAATCGAACCCAGCCGGAACAGCTGTCGGGTAGTATCACTCGGCCACTAGGCTAGTTCAGTTGTTTCGTTACTAATAAGGCACTTCCTCAGGTGGTCAGATCATCTCCTGTGCCTTTGTGCACTCGCCCCGACGCTGCTGTCTGCCGTTGTGAACATGCTGAACAAACGAGAGGAATCTAGAGAGGATTGTACGTGGAGAGGCGGACAGTCGGGACCCACCAGGTCTATGGCCGTACGCAAGCAAGTGCCTCATCAAAAAAATACTTCCTCCTAATGTTGTACTAACATTGGGGCCCATGGGTTTGTCAACATAGTTACATTTTTTAGGTGCTTCAACGTAGTTACTATAGGAGATAAATTCACAACGAAGATGGGGAGCTGGAAGGTATCATTTATTATCACTGGGGCAGCAAGTATCAGCTGGGTTTTGGGCTGCCCCGTCTAGGCTTTCTTTTCTAACATGTGCAGCCCACGACCTCGGATGGGAGGTCCATAGACCTGTTTGTATTTTCTTGAGGGCCGTCATGTATCGACCGGCCTATGGACCTACCATCCGAGGTTTTATTTTTCCTGAAACATCGGCAGCCTAATTTATGTTTTTTTTGAAGAAAACGCAGAGGTCTGTTCTATTTTTCTATATAAGAATAGGAACGCCTGGTCCAACTTATGTTTCCCTTCTAACTATATTATATATATTTAAATTATTTTATATGTTATTATATATCATTGTTATTGGCATCATTTATTTAACAGATACTTACATATGTAAGAAAATAATATCCCACATCTTATTAACTTATAAAAATAATTTCTTAACAATAAAATCCTGGATTTTTTTGGCAACGAAAATCCTGGTGATTGTGTACAAAAGCTTGGTAAGATTTAAGGACCAATGTAATAATAAATCACTTATTATTTAAATATATATGTATATAACAAAATGCTCAGCCCCTGTTTATTTTTGATAACACTGTTGCACCCACCCCAACATTATAATTATAATAAGCCCAGCAAAATCATGTATTTTGAGAAAGTGCAAATGGCATGTAATTTTTTAGGAAAACATAAATGGGCCACATGGACGCTACATTATTTGTTCACCCAGCCCGGCTAATGGACTGTAATTCAAAAAGAAGATCAAATGGACTGTAAATTCTACCGTGCAAAAAAAGACTGAAATTCTGAAAAATGGGTTGAATACGTGCCACAGTTTTGGAGGCTAAAAATGTGGGCCAATAGGTCGAAGCCAATGCAAGTCGTTGTCAACATAGTCAACAAATGATTCTGACATCGTTAGCCATTGGATTTACATCCAACGACCGGCATCCATCTTCAATCTCTCGTCTTCTTCCTCCAGCGCCGTCGGGACCACCTGCTCCCGCCTCCACCCCTCCACACCTCCTGTTCTTCTCCACCGACTGCCGAACCACACCGCACCAGAACCAGTTAACCCTAGTACACCTCTCCGTCTGCGACTCTACTCCCGCGTCTTCCCATCTCCGGCTCGTTGCTGTCCGGGGCCTCGCCGTCGTCCACCACCTTGATGCGCTCGGCGCAGAGTGGTCAACGTGGTCAATGAACGACACCATCGGAAGTAGACTGTGCGTGGAGAGGCTGACAGCTGGGTCCATGGCCGCACGCAAGGAAATGCCTCCTTATTACGCACAAAATAATGATTCCTCCACCTGACAGCTGTGACCCACCGGAAGGGCCTCTGTATTTCGCGAAAAATGTTCTCACCGCTGACAGGTCGGGCCCACCAGCTATATCTTCGCACGCAGGGAAGTGCCTCCTTATTACGCACAAAAAAATGAATACCCCCTGCTAGCTGGGACCCACAATAGTGGGAGGCTGACTTGTGGGCCAACTAAGTTGACGGGGACGGAGGGCTTTGTCAACTTAGTCAATATGAATGATTCTAGCTCAAGTGACCGTACGATGTCCATCCAACAGCCGTAGTGCTTCTTCAACCTCTGGTCTTCTTGCTCCAGCCGCCCAAAGCAGCACCGGTCGTGCCTCGTGCTCCTGCCTCCCATGGTTGGCTGCGATGCCGCAGAGGCCTCACCGTCCCCTACTACTCCCACCGCTGGCCAGGCCATCCCTCTACTCACCCACACCCCCTGTTATTCTACGGCGACGGCAGCCTCACACCCTAGTGAACCAGCGAACCCTCATACTCCTCTACACGTGGGCATCCACTACCGCATCTTCCTCGGCTCCACGTCGTCCCCTACCTAGGTCTCACCGTCGTCCACCGCCCTAGTGCTCTCGGCGCGGCATGGTCAAGGAACGACTTCCATCGGAAGAGTACTGTACATGGAGAGGATGACAGCTGGGTCCATGGCAGCTGCAAGGAAGTGCCTCCTTATTACGCAGAAAATAATTATTCATCCACCTGACAGCAGGGACCCACCGGACAGGCCACCGTATTTCGCGAAAAAAACGTCTCCCCCCTAACTGCTGGGACCCACCAGACGGGCCACCGTATTTTGTGAAAAAAATGTCCCCCCCCCCCGCTATCAGCTCGGACCCACCGGAAATGTCTCCTTATGACGCACAAAAAATGAATACTCCCCTTGCTAGTTGAGACCCACCTTGGTGAGTGGCTGACTTGTGGGCCTACTAAGTTGACGGGGACGGAGTGCTTTGTCAACTTAGTCAATATGAACGATTCTAGCTCCAGTGACCGTACGATGTCCATCGAACGGCCGTAGTGCTTCTTCAACCTCTGGTCTTCTTGCTCCAGCCGCCCAAAGCAGCGCCGGTCGTGCCGCATGCTCCTGCCTCCCGTGGCCGGCTATGCTGCCGCAGAGGCCTCACCGTCCCCTACTATTCTCGCCGCTGGCTAGGCCCTACGGCGACGGCAGCCTCACACCGCAGTCGAACCAGTGAACCCTCATACTCCTCTTCGCGCGGACTTCCACTGCCGTGTCTTCCCCGGCTCCGCATCGTCCCCTTCCTAGGCCTCGCCGTCGTCCACCGCCCTAGTGCTCTCGACGCGGCATGGTCAACATGGTCAAAGAACGGCTTCCATCAGACCTGGACTGTACGTGGAGAGGCTGACAGCTGGGTCCATGGCCGCAGCAAGGAAATGCCTCCTTATTACGCGCAAAATAATTATTCCTCCACCTGACTGCTGGGACCCACCAGCTACATCTTCGCACGCAAGGAAGCGCGTCCGGGCAAAAAAACGATTCGCCCCCTGACTCCTGGGACCCACCAGCTACATCTTCGCACACAAGGAAGTGCCTGACAGTCGGGACCCACCTGTTCGAAGCGTACGTAGCATTGTCATTCTGGTCGCGAACATGTACGTACATACTGGTCGATGTAGAGGCGCGCACGTAGCATGTACACGTATGTACAGCGACCAGGGTGCAAGAAAGTAAATACGGCCACGTACATACATAAGGGCGGGGTCTCGTACGCCTACTCGCGCGTACGTACAGCCAGGACTCGTGTACCTGGCTGGGTAGGAACGGAGAAACAACGTCGTCGTCGTGTTATCGTGTTCATTCGGAGGGCTTGGACGGAACAGCCGATGGAAACGAGGCCTGGCGTACCGCAGAACGGAGGAAACGGCCTTGTGTTCGACCGGCCACGGTCGAAACGGGATCCTGTTCATCGGGAGGGGTCTGGCGTACCGCAAAACGAAGGAAACGGACCTCCTATGGTCGAAACGAGGGTCCTGTTGATCGGGAGGGGTGTGGCGTACCGCAAAATGGAGGAAACAGACTTGTGTTGGAGCGCTACAGTCGAAACGGGGGTGCTGTTCATCGGGAGGGGTGTGGCGTACCGCAAATGGGGACTCCACGGGATACTGTTCATCTCCACCGTCGACCCCCTCCAGCCTCCATGAGCTACTGTCCCAACCGGCTCGATCGATCGGGGTCCTGTTCATCCAGAGGCAACACCACGGGGTCCTGTTCATCCACCCCCACCAGGAACTGTTCATCCACCCCCCCCCAGCAACATTCACTGTTCATCCAGAGGTAGCATCGATCGGCTTCAGTTAGCAGCAGTAGCGAAGGAATCGCTCGATCGGGTTCAGTTAACAGCAATCGACCGATCGCTCGGGTTCAGTAACGCGTAGCCTACAGTGCAATCTCTCGGGTTTGGTTAGAGCCCAACGCCTCGCTCAGGTTCAGTTAGAGCCCAACGCTTCGCACCCACGCGCGTGCGTGTACGAGAGAAACGTGCATCGCTCGGCCCTGACCACCCACCGTAATCGGGAAAACCCTGATATTTTCCTCGCCCTCGCTTTTACCACGGTTTTTTCCATCATGGACGGCCCAAAGAATGTCCTGCAGCTGCGTCTCCGGCCCGCCTAGGACGAAAAGCCCATTTTCTGTCATGATTTTTTGTCATGGAGGTAGGACCCCACCACATCTATGATGATACCGTCTTTTGTCACAATTATTGTCATAAAAGTGTCATAAGTATGACATAAAAAAATTCGTTCGGCCCAAAATGTCACGGATGTGTCTTTTTTTTGTAGTGCAAATACACATGATACCAAATACCGAACCAACGCACAGCCTACGGGAATGTTGGATACTCTGGCAAGTGGCCAAGAGCGGCGAAGGTATCCTCACCAACACTACCCCAAAGAAGTACTCTTCGGAGGACGACGGTCTCAATGTACTCACGATCTTTGAGACCTTCTCATCAAATAATCAGCGCAAAAGGGCGCTCGGCGACCTCGCCGAAGTCTATCAAATAGCAGCAATAAACCCTTGGAACGATACACCGATTACTTTCAATGCTGAGGACAAACAAAGGTCCCGCTCAGTCCGGGCACCAGCCGCACTGGTCCTAAACCCAATCATGGATGGCTTTTGCCTTACTAAAGTGTTAATGGACGGTGGCCGCGGACTGAACCTCATCTATGAGGACACGCTCAATAAAATGCAAATGGACAGGATTCGCATTGAGCAGAGTAATACAACCTTTCGAGGCATTATACCTAGTTGGGAAGCAAGATGCTCGAGGAAAATCAAACTCGACATGGTATTCGACACATAGAGAACTATAGGTCCGAAGAGTTACTCTTTCATGTGGCACCTTTCAACAGCGGGTACCACGCCTTGCTGGGGCGATACGCATTCACACGCTTTCAATCTATACCCCATTACGGGTATATGAAGCTCAAAATGCCTGGGCCCAACGGAGTTATCACTATTACCAGTGATCCAGACATAGCACTTCGTGCTGAAAACAAAACTGCTTCCCTAGCCCTCGAGGCACTGTCGGAGGCCCTCGTGGCCGAAGAATTAACAACCTTACATTCCATAGTGGATAGGGACGACGTAATACTCGATAAGAGACCTAAGTCAACTTCCTTCAAACCAGCAGAAGAAATAGTCAAATTTCAAGTTCACCCGACGGACCCCAAGAAGACAGCTTCCATTGGGGCACAGCTGGATCCAACGGTCGATGCCGCATTACACGTGTTCCTGCGCAAGAATTGGGAAATCATCGCTTGGCACCCTTCTGATATGCCAGGAATCCCACGCGAACTGGTCGAACATAGTCTCAATATACTGAAGGGTTACAAGCCAGTCAAGCAAACGCTGCAGTGATTTTCCGAACCCAAACGACAGGCTATGGGGGAGGAGCTAGCCAAGTTACTCGAAGCCGGGTTTATTAGAGAAATCAAACATCCGGATTGGCTAGCAAACTTGGTCATGGTACCTGAGGGAGTCCTGGATTAGGGGGTGTCCGGATAGCCGGACTATACCTTCGGCCGGACTCCTGGACTATGAAGATACAAGATTGAAGACTTCGTCCCGTGTCCAGAAGGGACTTTCCTTGGCGTGGAAGGCAAGCTTAGCGATACGGATATGTAGATCTCCTACCATTGTAACCGACTCTATGTAACCCTAGCCCTCTCCGGTGTCTATATAAACCAGAGGGTTTTAGTCCGTAGGGACAACAATCATACCATAGGCTAGCTTCTAGGGTTTAGCCTCTCTGATCTCATGGTAGATCTACTCTTGTACTACCCATATCATCAATATTAATCAAGGATGACGTAGGGTTTTACCTCCATCAAGAGGGCCCGAACCTGGGTAAAACATCGTGTCCCTTGCCTCTTGTTACCATCCGGCCTAGACGCACAGTTCGGGACCCCCTACCTGAGATCCGCCGGTTTTGACACCGACATTGGTGCTTTCATTGAGAGTTCCTCTGTGTCGTCGCCATCAGGAAGGATGCCTCATCCCTTCTTTAAAGACAGCACCCTTGCTAAGGGAGCTTTGGCTGTCGGCCAAACTCTCCGGCTAGGTGGTTTCCTTATGACCGCCTGTTCGGCTGCTGCGCTGATGATGACCTCTCGGGTCATCGAAAGCAATCTTCACGTCAGCTCGGGATTCGCCGAGCAGCTAGATCCAATGGAGCTCTCTTCCCTAAACGAGCTCTTGGATTGCATCGCCGCCCCGGGAGTCGCTACGAATTACGACCAGATTGGGCCTAAACCCGATCTGAGAGATATTAACTCTCCCCAGGTCACCCATCACGTTGCAGTGGTAGAGGGACAGTGCTGCGACCCTTCATCTATCTTAAGGACTAGCTATGTCCGGATTCCCGATCCCTCCAAGCCGGATACCCGCGGAGGGGAGGACATCACTCAAGACCTGAACTTAAAGTCAGGCGATGGGCTAGATTCATTGGACAACATCCAAGAATCCAAACTTCCGAGTTCGGAAACTCCTTGGCCCCTAGGTCTCAGATTGGGTGAGGTTTCGGATTTGATTCCACCCACCCACCCATACATAAGCGATCTATCCCAAATTAGGCAAGAGCCCGAAGAAACAGTACATCATTACTGGGCCAGATTCCTCCTGGTTATGAACAGGATAAAGGACTGCCGTGAGGAAGACACAATTTCATTCTTCTGCAATAACTACACGGACAAGGGAATCCTTAACGCCATAAGTTGCCGTGATATTACACGCTTCGCTGACTTGGCGTCCATACTACGAAAGTACTGTGCGATGGAAAGCACCTGGAAAACCGAAATAAAATTTTGGGACAATCCGGCCTTGAATACAAACCCAGTCTAAAATAAAAGGGTGCATCATCGCCAGACACCCGGGTTCAATACCAAAAAGCAAAAGCCCTCTACAGGGCACGGAACCGTACTGGAAAGATGGCTTGACGGACCCTGTAAAATTCACAGTGCAGAGGGCGCCACACCAACTCACAGCCTTATAGCATGTTGGATACTCCGGCAGGTGGCAAAAATTGGCGAAGATCTTCTAATTCCAGAAGCCACAGAAAGCCACCCCAGAGAAACCAGTACGGTATTAACAGTCTTCGAGACTTTTGCATCAAATAATATGCGAAAAAGAACACTCCGCGGCCTTGCCGAAGTCTACCAAGTAGCAACAATAAACCCATGGAGTGACACGGCTATTACTTTTAACGCCAATGATGAACCTAAATTCCGAACAGCCCGAGCACCAGCCACATTGGTCCTTAGTCCAATAGTGGACGGCTTTCGTCTTACCAAGGTACTCATGGATGGCGGCAGTGGATTGAACCTCATTTATGAGGAAACCCTTCAAAAAATGGAAATAGACTGGAACCGCATTGAGCGAAGCAGCACAACCTTTAGAGGAATAATCCCCAGTCGGGAAGCGCGCTGTACAGGAAAAATCACACTAGATGTGGTGTTCGGCACGTCGGATAACTACAGGTCCGAAGAGGTCACGTCCCAGGTGGCCCTGTTCAGTAGCGGATATCACGCTCTGCTAGGGCGGGAAGCATTTACAGTCTTCCAAGCAATACCCCATTACGGGTACATGAAGCTCAAGATGCCCGGGCCTAACGGAATCATCACTATCGCTAGTGATCCGGACGTAGCACTCTGCGCCGAAAACAAGACAGCCGCACTGGCCCTCGAGGCACTATCCAAAGCCCTAGCGGCTGAGGAACTGACTGCGTTGCGCTCCACGGTGAATAGGGACGATGTGATACTCGATAAAAGATCCAAGTCCACCTCCTTTAAACCAGCGGACGAAATAGTCAAATTCCAGGTCCATCCAACGGACCCCAATAAAACAGCTTCCATCGGGGCACAGTTAAACCCTGATGTAGACACCGCACTGCGAGAGTTCCTACGAGAGAACTGGGACATTTTCGCCTGGCACCCTTCAGACATGCCAGGAATCCCACGCAGGCTGGCCAAACACAGCTTAAATATCCTAAAAGGATTCAAGCCAGTCAAACAGGCTCTTCGGCGTTTTTCCAAACCTAAGAGACAGGCCATGGGAGAGGAACTAGCCAAGCTATTGGAGGCCGGATTCATCAAAGATATAAAACACCCGGACTGGCTAGCAAACCTGGTGATGGTACCAAAGGACAAATCCTGGCGCCTGTGCGTTGATTTCAAAGACCTTAACAAGGCTTACCCAAAGGATCCCTTCCCTCTCCCCCGCATCGATCAAATTATCGACACTACCGCAGGACACGATTCGTTGTGTTTCCTCGACGCATATTCCGGCTACCATCAAATAAAGATAGCAGAATCAGACCAACCCGCAACAACATTTATCACACCATACGGCCCATTCTGCTTCAACACAATGCCCTTCGGGCTCAAAAACGCCGGCGCAACATATCAGTGCATGATTCAGACATGTCTGGCAAACCAGATCGGCAAAACAGTGGAGGCATACGTAGATGATGTGGTCGTTAAAACAAGACATGTCGAATCTCTAGTAGATGACTTGAGGCTAACATTCGATAACCTCCGAACATACGACATCAAGCTCAACCCAGAAAAATGCGTTTTCGGCATTCCAGCCGGAAAGCTCTTGGGCTTCATTGTATCCGGTAGAGGAATTGAAGCAAATCCAGCCAAGATCTGAGCTCTGTCACAATTGGATATCCCTAAGGACCTCAAACAAATACACAAATTAACCGGATGTCTGGCGGCTCTAAGCCGCTTTATCTCCCGCTTGGGAGAAAAGGCCTTACCCCTTTACCGCCTCCTTCGGCGCACCGAACACTTCGAGTGGACGGATGCAGCCACGGCCGGACTCGACGAAATAAAGGCCATCTTGGCAACAAACCCAGTCCTGGCCGCGCCAAACATTGGCGAACCAATGCTATTATATATTGCAGCAACCCATCAGGTCATAAGCGCAGTGCTCATCGTCGAACGAGAAACGGGCGGACACAAATTCCCCCTTCAAAAGCCGGTCTACTATGTGTCCACTGTCCTTACTCCGTGCAAGTCACGGTACCCGCATTATCAAAAGATTGCGTACGCGGTATTTATGGCATCCCGGAAGCTGCGACACTACTTTCAAGAGTGTTCAATAACATTAGCCTTGGAAGTGCCACTTAACAATATTATAAACAACCACGACGCGACGGGCCGGATTGCAAAATGGGCCATTGAGCTCCTCCCGTTCGACATAACTTACAAGCCACGGCGAGCTATCAAGTCGCAAGTTTTGGCCGAGTTCATCGCAGAATGGACGGAGGCCAAACTCCCTAAAGAGTACGGCACATATTCAAACTGGGTCATGCACTTCAACGGCTCCAAAATGTTGGTCGGTCTAGGGGCTAGCGTCGTTTTGACGTCCCCCATAGGAGACAGAGTTCAATACGTACTCCAGATAATGTACACAGACTCCAACAATGCAGCCGAATATGAGGCCCTTTTACATGGTCTCCGGATGGCAGTATCCATGGGCATTCAACGCCTAGAGGTGCGCAGGGACTCGAACCTCGCAATATCCCAAATAAATGGAGACTTTGATGCCAAGGATCCAAAAATGGCAGCTTATCGCAACGCCATCCTAAATATGTCATCTCGGTTCGAAGGGCTCGAATTTCACCATATAGCCCGGGAAAATAATGAGGCGGCCGATGTCCTGGCACAAATCGGCGCAAAACATGATGTAGTCCCCCCCAACATCTTCCTGGAAAGGCTGTTCAAGCCATCCGTAGTATGGGAAGGGGAACCCGGCAATAACAGCCCGGACCCAACCGCACTGCCCGACACCAAACACTCTGACATAATTGGAGGCTCTGCCAATGAAATAACACCTTCAGCCCACGTAATAATGGCCGTCATCGCCCCGTGGACAGAACCATTCCTCGCCTACCTTACTAGGCAGGAACTCCCCGAGGATCAAAATGAGGCACGCTGCATAGTGCGGCGATCTAAAGCCTATAAAGTCCATGAGCGAGAGCTTTATAAGAAAAGCACTACCGGAGTCCTTCAAAGGTGCATCTCCGAAGAGGAAGGGCAGAACCTCCTGGCTGAAATTCATGCCGGACTCGCCGGTCATCACGCTGCAGCTCGGTCCCTTGTAAGCAAGGCCTTCCGTACAGGCTTTTATTGGCCGACGGCCCGGGCAGACGCCCAGGACTTAGTCCAACGATGCGTCGGTTGCCAGCTTTTTGCAAACCAAAGCCATATGCCACCCACCGCCCTCCAAACTATCCCCATCACTTGGCCCTTCGTGGTCTGGGGGCTTGACATGGTTGGACCCCTTAAAGGTGGAACCCACAAGAAAAAATACTTACTGGTCATGGTGGATAAGTTCACCAAATGGATAGAAGCCAAGCCTGGTAAGACGGCCGAATCCGGACCGGTGATAGACTTTGTATCCGGGGTTGTACACCATTACGGCGTCCCCCACAGCATCATCACTGATAACGGCACAAACTTTACGGCCGACGAGGTAAAACTCTGGTGCAAAAACATGGGAATCAAACTCAATTATGCTTCCGTCTATCACCCACAAACTAACGGCCAGGTCGAGCATGCAAATGGTCTTATCATGAGCGGCATCAAACCCAGATTAGTGTGGTCCCTTAAGGAATCTAACACGCACTGGGTAGAGGAGCTCGACTCCGTACTCTGGGGTCTACGGACCACGCTGAATCGCACAACCGGATACACACCATTCTTCATGGTGTACGGCACAGAGGCAGTTTTGCCCTGCGACATAATTCATGACTCACCTCGAGTGCGCATGTACGAAGAAAGAGAAGCCGAGCTCGATCGGTAGGACAGTTTGGATGCCTTGGAGGAAGAGCGTGACATGGCAAAAGCCCATTCCGCATTCTATCAACAGCAGGCTTGAAGATACCAAAGCAGAGAAGTACGGGCCAAAAATTACAATGTTGGCGAATTAGTTCTATGCCGGGCGGACAAGAAAAAGGACAAACTCAAGCCCAAGTGGGAAGGTCCCTTCATAATAGACCAAGTCCTGACTGGTGGAGCATACCGCCTGCGAGATGCATCGAATAACCGACTCGAGCCGAACCCATGGAACGCAGCCCGTCTCCAAAGATTCTATGCCTAGTGCCGGACTCTGTGTTCGTCTCCTTCCTCTGTCCATTTTTTACATACTTTCTGTCTTACATTTCTCTCCTTCTCCTCTCTCTCTCTCTCTCTCTTATAGCCTTTAATGGCTCATAAAGTGATGCGCTATCCGCGCTCATTAAACCTGGGGGCTTCTTTAAACAGAAGCTTATTTATACGGGCTTCATGCCCAACACATGTGTCACACTTCCGCATGTACCTTTTACTCGCCATGATATGCATCGATATGACTTAAGTTTTGGCCAAGCTGGGTTGGCTGGCTGCTGTGCTTACCCCTACGTTCCCGATTGTTCGGCTAGGTGGTAAAGGGAGCACCTCTACGATTGTTACTGCCGGGTCAGCCGGATGTGTACCTCAGACTGGGTGAAGCCGAAAGCTAGCGTTCTTAAGGGAATATTCGGTCGGTGAACTAAAGATGATCTTTTTTTATTTTATCTATACGCCCCCAGATGTTTTTCCTGCGCCTCTTTTCGCAGAATGGACATGCACTTTAGGGCATGCCTCCCAGGGAAAGGAACCCCTAATGGAACTATTCTCCTTGGAAGATGTTTCTTACTAACCATGTAATATAACATAACTAGTTGGGCACTTGTCTGTTCAAGCACTAATGACCCATACGCCTTGTCTCCATGCATACCCCGGTTCTTATATAACCGCGAGGGTATTCGGACACACTCCGGACCGTCACATCCCGAGGTTGAAGCGAAAAGGTCGGCCATGACAAACAATCTACAATCCGGCTAGAAGGCATTACACATGTCAATTACAACTACATAGTCAATCTAACTGATTGTATTCCTCTTCAATACCATCTAACAGGTTGTCTAGTTTACAGTCCTGTTGGGAATACTTTGCGGCCAATTCTACTTGGCCGTATACTAAGCTCACAGGGATCTCCTTCCCATCGGGCCCCACGGGTCCGACCTTGGCCATGTGGTTTGGGTCAGCCTTCGTGTACCGCGTCTTCACCATGGCCCAGGCCTCCCCGGCGCCTTGATGGCAGGCCGACATCTTCCACAATCGGAAGCGCCGCCGCGCTCCCTTCAGCTTCTCTACAAGCTCTCCAAGGCCTTCGGGCATGGAGACGGATGGCCACAAGGCCTGGGCGACGCTTTGCATCACCTGCCGAACTCACTCATGCAGTTGTGAGAGCTCGGGAAGAAGGTCACCCGTAGAACCGGGCATTTCCTCTACAGGACGACCTGTTAGCATACCTATAGACATTACTCTGTTAGTTGACTTCCTCGTCGAACTCTTTTTTCAAAGTTCGTTTAAGCACTTACTATATATGCCGCGTCGAAGCCGCTGATTCTCCTTCACGGAGTCCAACAGCTGGGCACGAACATCCTTCAGTTCAACGCCCAGCTTGGTGTTGGCATCTTGGAGATTGTTCTTCTCCCGCCTCACCTTTGTCAGCACGCTCTCACCAGCCTTCAGCTGGCGTCGGAGTTGTTGCTCTTCTGGATTTAATCTGGCGCCATCTGCAATTTCATTTGTCATATTTGCACCCACGCTGCACTTCGCAAAATACTTATCTTTCGAAGCGTATATTACCAGAGGGGGTCTCCTTGGGCTCCCCTGCCGCGGCTCGTGCGGCCTCAAGTTGGGCTTTGCACTCTTCCAGCTCCTGGGACATTAGGGTATTCTTTTTTGTAAGAACCTGCATAACAAATGATCCTTAAATCAGTTATTCTAATTGTTTCAAGTCTCGGGGGCTACTGGTATATATATAATTACCAAAACTTTCTTACCCGTATGTCCTTTACATATTGCTCCGTGGCTCTAGCTAGACGATTTTGAGCAGCACGGAGGTACGCATCTCCCGAATTGAAGGCATCCAATGCCTCTTGGGAGAAACAAGCGTCGCGAAGAACTGTCCGGCGACACTTGTGGTTCATGGCACTCTCCACCTCGGAATTGGTGGTAGACAGCCTGTCCGCATCCTCTGTCAGAGGAGCGTCCGGTGCGCGCCTTGTGTTCGCCTCCGCTTCCGGACCAGGCTTTGGAGCCTGGCTGGTGGAGGCGCGATTGGCAACCTCTCCGGATATAGTCCGGCGAGGTCTCTTCGTCCTGAAGAGAGCACGAGTGTTAATATGCCTCGAAGGAATAACTCCTGGAATAAGATGGCGCGCAATACCTTTGCGCCGGCGCCTCAGTCCGGACCGCACTTCTTTTCAGCCCGCGGGGCCTTGCCGCCCCTCGTTGGCTAGTCTCCGCAGGCTCGGCCTCCCGTCTCAAGGACCTCCCCTGCAAAATACGATTGTCATACGGCAATCGAAAACACGCGAGGATAGATACCTTTTCAAAGTGCTGGGACTTCGGTCTCAGTTACCTGTGAGGCTGGGAGTAGCCCTGGGTAATCGGCCGTAATGGCTACCAAGGCGTTGTCCTTGCTCAATTGATGAAACACCCCATCAATCAGCTCCACGGATAAGTCCGGATCCTCTTGAGAGGCCGGGTCGAGGGACCGTCTCGGATCCTTGGGTTGTGGAGGAGGGTTGTTTATTTCTTTAACAGCCTGACGCAGTTCCTGCGTTGAAGTCGTTAGACTGAATATTTAACGATGGGAATATAAAACGGATGGGCAAGTAAAAGTGTCCACTTACCCAACTTGGGGGATTGTACATAGAAAATCCACCCTGTGGGTTGACGCAGAGAAATTCCTCCTCTTCTCCCTTGTACAAAGCGGACAAGGTCTTTATTAGAGCGGCAGCCGAATCCGGCCCCTTACGGCCGTGGCGGGTGGCGTCGTCCTCTGCGTTGAAGTCCCACATGGGGCGGCCTCTATACTGAAGCGGCTGCACCCCTCGCATGATGCATGCGGCCATGACCCCGATCATGGTCAGTCCGGAATGAGCTAATAATCTTATTCGGCCCATCAGGTAAAGAACGTCCCTGTCACTTTCCCTTTGAGGGCTCCGTGGACGCCAGCTTAGGCACTTCTTTAGGGGAGCACTGTCGAACTCAGGGAGGCTGATCCGGATAGGATCCGGCAGCGGGACGTCCTCTATATAAAACCATTCCGAAGGCCAGTCCTCGGACGCCTTCTTTGGGGTTCCGGATAGATATCCGGTCCCGGCGATGCGCCACACTTCGGCTCCGCCCACTTGATATATTGACCCCTTCTTAGAATGGGGCACGAGGTAGAATAGCCTTTTCCACAACGCAAAATGAGCCTCGCACCCCAAAAACAGCTCGCAAAGGGCTACGAAGCCCGCGATATGCAATATGGAGGCAGGCGTGAGGTTGTGCAGCTGGAGGCCATAGAACTCTAGGAGCCCCCGGAGAAAGGATGAATTGGAAATCAGAGCCCTCTTATTAAGTAAGGGACAAGGCATACCCGCTCTCCTTTGGAGGGATTGGGGGCGCTCTCCGCTTGCTCTCCGCCATTATAGGTGGCAAGTCCGGCTCGAACCAAGACCATATAGGCCGGGGGAGAAATCCCTTGGCCTGGAGCATCACTAGCTCGCTGTGCGGGATGGAGCACCTCTTCCAATCTCCAGGCTGAGGGCTGGAAGGGCGAGAGGAGGAGCTGTGGAAGCCGGCCTTGATGGAATGGACCTCTGTCGGATACGCTCTGATGAATACTCGCGGAGGGGAGAAGGTGTGGTTTGGATCTAAATCCTCGTCCCCTTAAATAGGAGGTTCATTCACGCGGCTAGGGGTGTAAATATAAAAAAACACCCTGACTTTTCGTATTCGTTTGACACGTGGAAGACGGCCATTATTGGGCGTAGAAGCCAAGGAGCACTACATTTACAAGAAACCGGACACTATTCAACAGGTACATGGAATTTGGAGGAGAACCCGCCTTGCAATGTTGAAGACAATTTGTGCGCCGGACTCATCGTCATTGAAGCCTGGTTCAGGGGCTACTGAGGGAGTCCTGGATTAGGGGGTGTCCGGATAGCCGGACTATACCTTTGGCCGGACTCCTGGACTATGAAGATACAATATTGAAGACTTCGTCCCGTGTCCGGAAGGGACTTTCCTTGGCGTAGAAGGCAAGCTTAGCGATACGGATATGTAGATCTCCTACCATTGTAACCGACTCTATGTAACCCTAGACCTATCCGGTGTCTATATAAACTGGAGGGTTTTAGTCCGTAGGGACAACAATCATACCATAGGCTAGCTTCTAGGGTTTAGCCTCTCTGATCTGGTGGTAGATCTACTCTTGTACTACCCATATCATCGATATTAATCAAGCAGGACGTAGGGTTTTACCTCCATCAAGAGGGCCCGAACCTAGGTAAAACATCGTGTCCCTTGCCTCCTGTTACCATCCGGCCTAGACGCACAGTTCGGGACATCCTACCCAAGATCCGCCGGTTTTGACACCGACAGTACCGAAGAAGGATAAATCCTGGTGCCTGTGTGTCGATTTCAAAGACCTTAATAAGGACTTCCCTAAGGACCCCCTCCCACTACCTCGCATCGACCAGATTATTGATGCAACCGTGGGACATTATTCACTGTGTTTCCTCGACGCATACTCCGAATACCATCAAATTAAGGTGGAGGAATCCGACCAGGCTGCAACGGCATTCATCACCCCGTATGGGCCTTTCTACTTCAACACTATGCCTTTCGGGCTCAAGAACGCCGCTGCCACTTACCAACGCATGATTCAAACGTGCCTGGAAAAGCAAATCGGCAAGACTGTGGAGGCATATGTAGATGACGTAGTCATCAAAACCAAGCAAGTTGAATCATTGGTGGATGACTTACGCCTTACATTCGACAACCTCCTAACATGTGATATACGGCTCAATCCGGAAGAGTGCATTTTTGGCGTTCCCACCGGCAAACTGCTCGGGTTCATTGTATCCAATAGAGGAATTGAAGCAAACCCAGCTAAAATCTGGGCCCTATCACAATTGGCAACACCAACTGACCTCAAACAGGTCCAAAAACTAGCCGGGTGCATAGCAGCTTTTAGCAGTTTTATCTCCAGATTAGGAGAAAAGGCATTGCCATTGTATCTCCTGCTCCGACGCATCGACCACTTCGCGTGGACGGACACTGCAATGGCTGGACTGGAGGAAATAAAAACTTTGCTAGCTAGCAACCCAATCCTGGCAGCACCAAACGTCCGCGAACTGATGTTGCTTTACATATCTACAACCCACCAGGTGGTGAGTGTGGTGCTCGTCGTCGAGCGAGAAGAAGAGGGGCATAAATTCCCACTCCAAAAACCAGTATAGTACGTATCGACGGTCCTTACACCATGAATATCCCGATACCCGCATTATCAGGAGATAGCATATGCGGTCTTTATGGCATCCCGCAAGCTGCGGCACTACTTTCAAGACTTCTCGATCACGGTGGCTCCAGAAGTACCACTCAATGATATTATAAACAAACGAGACACCACCGGCGGATTGCCAAATAGGCCATTGAGCTCTTACCATTTGAAATAACATACAAACCATGCTGAGGCATTAAATCTCGGGTGTTGGCTGACTTCTTCGCCGAATGGATAGAGGCCGAACTCCCTAAAGAGTACGACATGTATTTCAACTAGGTGATGCACTTCGATGGCTCTAAAATGTTAGCCAGACTTGGGGGTGGTGTCGTCTTGACATCCCTTATAGGATACACAGTCCGTTATGTGATTCAAATACTGTACACAGACTCTAACAATGCAGCCGAATACAAGGCCCTATTGCATGGTCTCTGGTAGGCTGTCTCCATGGACATACAACGCCTTGAGGTGCACGGGGATTCAAACCTCGCAATATCCCAAATAAGCGGAGAATTTGACGCAAAAGATCCGAAGATGGCGGCTTACCGCAACGCCGTACTCAAAATATCTGATCGGTTTGAGGGCCTCGAGTTTCATCACGTGGCTTGAGAGAGTAATCAAGTCATGGACATCCTTGCTCGCATGGGTGTTAAACGCGACCCCGTCCCACCTAACACCTTTGTGGAAAGGCTCTTCAAGCCATCTGTGGTATGGCAGGACGAGAGCGGCAACACTGGTCCGGAGCCGACCATACCCCTAGATTCCGAACATAGTTTCGATATCATCGGGGGCTCGGGCACCGAAATAACACCATCGGCCCTTGAAATCATGGCTGTAATTGCCCCGTGGACCGAGCCTTTCCTTGCCTACCTTACTAGGAATGAGCTCCCCGAGGATCAGACTGAGGCTCGTCACATCGTTCGACACTCGAAGGCCTACAAAGTTCATGAAGGAGAACTGTACAAGAAAAGTACCACCAAAGTCTTTCAAAGATGTATCTCCGAAGAAGAAGGACGGCAGCTCTTGGCTGAAATACGCGCTGGTCTTGGTGGCCATCACACCGCAGCTCGGGCCCTGGTAAGTAAGGCCTTCCGTACGGGTATCTTTTGGCCCACGGACCGGGCAGATGCACAGGACCTCGTACAGCGCTGCATTGGATGCCATCTTTTCGCTAATCAAAGCCATATGCCGCCCACCGCTCTCTGAACAATCCCCATCACTTGGCCCTTTGCGGTCTGGGGGCTCCACATGGTCAGACCCCTTAAAGGGGGAAGCCATAAGAGGAAATACTTATTGGTTATGGTCGACAAGTTCACTAAGTGGATAGAAGCCAAAGCAGTTAAAATGGCTGAGGCCGGACCGGTGACAGACTTTATATCTGGTGTAGTACACCGTTATGGTGTCTCGCATAGTATTATTACTGACAACGGCTCTAACTTTACAGCCGATGAGGTGAAAACTTGGTGTGCCAATTTGGGCATCAAGCTCGATTACGCCTCCATATATCACCCTCAGACAAATGGTCCAGTCGAACGGGCTAACGGTATGACAATGAGCAGCATGAAACCCAAACAAGTGCGATCTCTACAAGAATCAGACAAGCACTGGGTTGAGGAACTCGATTCCGTACTCTGGTGGTTGTGGACCACGCCCAATCGCATGACCGGATACACACCTTTCTTCATGGTGTACGGCGCGGAGGCTGTCTTTCCTTGCGACATTATTCACGACTCACCTTGAGTGCGCATGTACGAAGAGAGAGAAGCCGAGCTCGATCGGCAGGATGACTTGGACGGCCTGGAGGAGGAGCGCGATGTCGTGAAGGCCTGTTCCGCGTTCTACCAATAGCAGGCTTGACGATATCAAAGCAGAGAAGTACGGGCAAAGACTTACAATGTCGGTGAACTCGCTCTACGCCTACTGATGTATACTACACAACCTTCTTCTTGCAGACGTTGTTGGGCCTCCAAGTGCAGAGGTTTGTAGGACAGTAGCAAATTTCCCTCAAGTGGATGACCTAAGGTTTATCAATCCGTAGGAGGCGTAGGATGAAGATGGTCTCTCTCAAGCAACCCTGCAACCAAATAACAAAGAGTCTCTTGTTTCCCCAACACACCCAATAAAATGGTAAATTGCATAGGTGCACTAGTTCGGCGAAGAGATGGTGATACAAGTGGTATCTGGATAGTAGATAAAGGTATTTGTAATCTGAGATTATAAAAACAGCAAGTTAACTAATGATAAAAGTGAGCGTAAACGGTATTGCAATGCGTTGAAACAAGGCCTAGGGTTCATACTTCACTAGTGTAAGTCCTCTCAACAATAATATCATAATTGGATCACATAACTATCCCTCAACATGCAACAAAGAGTCACTGCAAAGTCACTAATAGCGGAGAACGAACGAAGAGATTATGGTAGGGTACGAAACCACCTCAAAGTTATTCTTTCCAATCAATCTGTTGGGCTATTCCTATAAGTGTCACAAACAGCCCTAGAGTTCGTACGAGAATAACACCTTAAGATACAAATCAACCAAAACCCTAATGTCACCTAGATACTCCATTGTCACCTCAAGTATCTGTGGGCATGATTGTACGATATGCATAACACAATCTCAATTCATCAACTCTTGTAACCCCTATACTTATAAAAGACAATCAAGCAGGAAGTAGGGTATTACCTCCATTAAGAGGGCCCAAACCTGGGTAAACATCGTGTCCGCTACCTCCTGTTACCCTCGATCCTTAGATGCACAGTTCGGGACCCCCTACCCGAGATCTGCCGGTTTTGACACCGACATTGGTGCTTTCATTGAGAGTTCCTCCGTGTTGTCGATAGAACGATCGATGGCTTGCCTCATCATCAAAGACAAAATCACCTCTGGAAAAGCCCTAGTTCCTGGGCAGATCCTCCAGATCAGCAATTTCACCATAGGTGCCCGCACGGCCATAAAGCCTGAGGCGGTCCCTCGGATTCCCAAAAATCATCTCCACATCAACCCCGAAAGCGTCGATAAGATGGATCCGAAAGATGTTTCGTCTTTAAACGAACTGCTAGATCGCATCGTCGCCCTAGGGGTCTCAACAGATAATGATCTGATTGGGCTTAAACCCGACCAGAGAGAAATCATATCCCCACCGGTCACCCACCTGGTGACCGACGTGGAATAGCGAGGTAAGGATACCACTCCTCCTACGCTAAAAACAAACTATGTTCGGATCTCCGAGCTCCGCGGGTCGGACATCCATCTTCGAGAAACTATCTGTCCTCCGAACATAAAACCAGGATTCGAGCCTAAAAACTCTCAGGACACTCTGAATCCTGGGCCATTAAACTCAGAAATTCTTCAAAGCCCGGATTCCTCAGTAGGCCACGGGTCAGATTTAATCCCACCCGCCCACCACAAGCAATACTCTCCAAGCAATTCCGGTCCCCGGGACATATGCGATTTAACGTATATACGTCAGCAACCTCAGAGCCCATCACTTTTGGGCTATATTCCTACTTGTTAAAAACAAGATTAAAGATTGTTGCGACGACAATGTGATCTCAGTATTTCGCAACAGCTGTACGAATGAGGGAATCCTTAATGCCCTCAACCGCAGTCGCATACCGCACTTTGCAGATCTGGCACATATAGTGCAGAAGTACTGCGCAATGGAAAGCGCTTGGAAAACTCAGACAACCTGCTGGGAACCGCAGGCCTTTAAGCCATCTCCCGGACGGGCAAAAAGGATGTACCCTCGCGGGGCACTTGACCATCATCCCGTGGACAAGAAAATTAAGCCCTTTACGGGACATAGAACTGTCTTCGAGGAATGGCTCGATAGGCCCTGTCAAATACACATGATGCCGAATACCGAACCAACGCACAACCTATGGGCATGGTGGATACTCCGGCAAGTGGGCAGGAGCAGCGAAGGTATCCTCACCAACACTGCCCCAGAGAAGTACTCTTCGAAGGACGACGATCTCAATGTACTCACGGTCTTCGAGACCTTCTCATCAAATAATCGGCGCAAAAGGGCGCTCCGCGAGCTCGCCGAAGTCTGCCAAATAGCAGCAATAAACCCTTGGAACGATACGGCGATTAATTTCAACGTCGAGGACGAACCAAGGTCCCGCTCGGTCCGGGCACCAGCCGCTTTGGTCCTAAACCCAATCGTGGATGGCTTTCAGCTTACGAAAGTGTTAATGGACGGTGGCAGCAACCTGAACCTCATCTATGAGGACACACTCAATAAAATGCAAATGGACAGGAGTCGCATTGAGCAGAGTAATACAACCTTTCGAGGCATTATACCCAGTCGGGAAGCAAGATGCTCAGGGAAAATCAAACTAGACGTGGTATTTTCGGCACGCCAGAGAAGTATAGGTCCGAAGAGTTACTCTTCCATGTAGCACCTTTCAATAGCGGGTACCACGCCATGCTGGGGCGAGACACATACACACGCTTTCAAGCTATACACCATTACAAGTATATGAAGCTCAAAATGCCTGGGCCCAATGGGGTTATCACTATTACCAGTCATCCAGACATAGCACTCCGCGCTGAAAATAAAACCGCTTCCCTGGCCCTCGAGGCATTGTCGAAGTCCCTCACGGCCGAAGAATTAACCACCTTACGTACCATAGTGGATAGGGACGACATAATACTCGATAAGAGACCTAAGTCAACTTCCTTCAAACCAGCAGACGAAATAGTCAAATTTCAAGTTCACCCGACGGACCCCAAGAAGACAGCTCCCATTGGGGCACAGCTAGATCCAACGGTCGATGCCGCATTACGCGCGTTCTTGCGCGAGAATTGGGACATCTTCGCTCGGCACCCTTCTGATATGCCAGGAATCCCACGCGAACTGGTCGAACATAGTCTCAATATACTGAAGGGATACAAGCTGGTCAAGCAAACGTTGTGGCGATTTTCCGAACCCAAACGACAGGCTATGGGGGAGGAGCTAGCCAAGTTACTCGGAGTTGGGTTTATCAGAGAAATCAAACATTCGGACTGGCTAGCAAACTTGGTCATGGTACTGAATAAAGATAAATCCTGGCGCCTGTGTGTCGATTTCAAGGCCGTAATAAGGCCTACCCTAAGGACCCCTTCCCACTACCTCACATCGACCAGATTACTGATGCAACCGCGGGACACGATTCACTGTGTTTCCTCAATGCATGAATCCAACCAGGCTCCAATGGCATTCATCACCCTGTATGGGCCTTTCTGCTTCAACACTATGCCTTTCGGGCTCAAGAACGCCAGCGCCACTTACCAACACATGATTCAAACGTGCCTGGAAAAGCAAATCGGCAGGACTGTGGAGGCATATGTAGATGACGTAGTCATCAAAACCAAGCACGTCGAATCATTGGTGGATGCCTTACGCCTTACATTCGACAACCTCTGAACATATGATATATGGCTCAATCCGGAAGAGTGCGGTTTCGGCGTTCCCGCCGGCAAACTGCTCGGGTTCATTGTATCCAATAGAGGAATTGAAGTAAACCCAGCCAAAATCCGGGCCCTATCACAATTGGCAACACCAACTGACCTCAAACAGGTCCAAAAACTAGCCAGGTGCGTAGCAGCTTTGAGCCGTTTTATCTCTAGATTAGGAGAAAAGGCATTGCCACTGTATCGCCTGCTCCGACGCACCGACCACTTCGCGTGGACGCACGCTGCAACGGCCGGACTAGAGGAAATAAAAACTTTGCTAGCTAGCACCCAATCCTGGCCGCGGCAAATGTCCGCGAACCGATGTTGCTTTACATATCTGCAACCCACCAGGTGGTGAGTGTGGTGCTCGTCGTTAAATGAGAAGAAGAGGGGCATAAATTCCTACTCCAAAAACCAGTATACTACGTATTGACGGTCCTTACACCATGCAAATCCCGATACCCGCATTATTAGAAGATAGCATATGCGGTCTTTATGGCATCCCGTAAGCTGCGGCACTACTTTCAAGAGTGCTCGATCACGGTGGCTTGAGAAGTACCACTCAATGATATTATAAACAATAGAGACGCCACCGGCCGGATTGCCAAATGGGCCATTGAGCTCTTACCATTTTAAATAACGTACAAAGCACGCCGAGCCATTAAATCTCAGGTGTTGGCTGACTTCGTCGCTGAATGGGCAGAGGTCGAACTCCCTAAAGAGTATGGCACGTATGCACTTCGATGGTTCTAAAATGTTAGTCGGACTTGGGGCTGGTGTCGTCTTGACATCCCCCACAGTAGACATAGTCCATTATGTGCTCCAAATACTATACACAAACTCTAACAATGCAGCTGAATACGAGGCCCTATTGCATGGTCTCCAGATGGCTATCTCCATGGGCATACAACGCCTTGAGGTGCGTGGGGATTCAAACTGCGCAATATCCCAAATAAATAGAGAATTCGAGGCAAAAGATCCGAAGATGGCGGCTTACCGCAACATCGTACTCAAAATATCAGCTCGGTTTGAGGGCCTTGAGTTTCATCACGTGGCTCGAGAGAGTAATCAAGCCGCGGACATCCTTGCTCGCATGGGCACTAAACGTGACCCCGTCCCACCTAACACCTTTGTGGAAAGGCTCTTCAAGCCATTCATGGTATGGCAGGACGAGAGCGGCAACACTAGTCTGAAGCTGATCATACCCCCCAGATTCCGAACAGAGTTCTGATATCATTGGGGGCTCGGGCACCGAAATAACACCATCGACCCATGAAATCATGGTTGTAATTGCCCCGTAGACCGAGCCTTTCCTTGCCTACCTTACTAGGAATGATCTCCCCGAGGATCAGACTGAGGCCCGTCGCATCGTACGACGCTCGAAGGCCTACAAATTTAATGAAGGAGAACTATACAAGAAAAGTACCACTGGAGTCCTTCGAAGATGTATATCCGAAGAAGAAGGACGACAGCTCTTGGCTAAAATACACGCTGGTCTTGGTGGCCATCACGCCGCAGCTCAGGCCCTGGTAAGTAAGGCCTTCCGTACGGGTTTCTTTTGGCCCACGGCCCGGGCAGATGCACATGACCTTGTATAGCACTGCGTTGGATGCGAACTTTTCGCTAATCAAAGCCATATGCCGCCCGTCGCCCTATGAACAATCCCCATCACTTGGCCCTTTGCGGTCTGGGGGCTCTACATGGTCGGACCTCTTAAAGGGGGAAGCCATAAGAGGAAATACTTATTGGTTATGGTCGACAAGTCCACTAAGTGGATAGAAGCCAAACCAGTTAAAACGCCTGAGGCCGGACCGGTGATAGACTTTATATCCGGTGTAGTACACCATTATGGTGTCTCACACAGTATTATTACTGACAACGGCTCTAACTTTACAGCCAATGAGGTGAAAACTTGGTGCGCCAACTTGTGCATCAAGCTCAATTACACCTTCGTATATCACCCTCAGACAAATGGTCAGGTCGAACGGGCTAACGGTATGATAATGAGTGGCATCAAACCCAAACTAGTGCCATATCTGTAAGAATCAGACAAGCACTGGTGTGAGGAACTCGATTTCCTACTTTGGGGGCTGCAGACCACGCCCAATCGCACGACCGGATATACACTGTTCTTCATGGTGTACGGCGCGGAGGCAGTCTTGCCTTGCGACATTATTCACGACTCACCTCGAGTGCGCATGTACAAAGAGAGAGAAGCCGAGCTCGATCGGCGGGATGACTTGGACGGCCTAGAGGAGGAGCGCGATGTCGCGAAGTCTCGTTCCACATTCTACCAACAGCAGGCTCGGTGATATCAAATCAGAGAAGTACAGGCAAAAACTTACAATGTCGGTGAACTCGTTCTACGCCTACCAGAGAAGAAAAAGGACAAGCTCAAGCCCAAATGGGAGGGTCCCTTCATTATGGATGAAGTTCTCATTGGAGGAGCCTATCGCCTTCGCAATGCTTCAGATAATCGCTTGGAGCCCAACCCATGGAATGTTGCAAGGCTCCAAATATTGTACACCTAAGTCCGCCCATATACCTTTTTCCGCGTTCGTTATTTTCTCCCTTTCACCGTTTTCTTTTTTAGCGTTTTTATACGACTTCTATCTTGTGTTCGGATAAACCGCACACCTGAGGGGTAGACATCCTTAAATGTATATACCCCACAATACCTGGGGGCTTCTTTTCAAAAGAAGCTTATTATTATTATTTTCAAGCATCAGGCTCACCGCATATGCGTCATCTTCTCATATATGTCTTTTCTTCGCCATTATATGCATCTTTATGACTTAAGTTTTTGCCAAGCTGGGTTGCTTGGCTCCTATGCTTATGCCCTACATTCCCGTTTGTTTGGCTAGGGCATAAAGGGAGCACCTTTGTGATTGTTACAGCCGGGTTATCCGGATGTGTACGTCAGACGGGTGAAGCCGAAAGCTAGCGTTCTTAAGGGAATAATAGGTCGGCGAACAAAAGATGAACTGCACTCGTTGCGCTACAAGCCCCCAAAATACAATGTATTGTGATTTTTAGCATCACAACTCAGGTGTGCACAACAACGCATGCTAGCCCGGGGAAAGGAACCAATAATGGAACTATTCTCTCTAGAAGATGTTTCTTACTATCAAATGTAATATAACATAACTCCTCGAATACAACTTGTCAGTTCAAGCAACTATGACCGGACTTCCTAGTTCCCGAACATACTTATGTGTTTACCACCAGTACAATATTCAGAAACACTCCAAACTTTGGATTTAGGAGGTCAAAGCGGAAGGTCTACCATGACAATCGTTTTATAATTCGGCTAGAGATACGTTTGTCGATAAAAGTCCATTACTACTTGGACTCGAAAACTTCCTCCTCCTCTAGACCATCTAATAAGTTGTCTAGCTTACAATCCTGCTGAGAAAACTTGGCGGCTATCTTTACTTGGTCATATACTAAGCTAATGGGAATTTCCTGTCCGTCTGGTCCCCGAGGCCCGACCTGGGCCATATGATTCGGATCAAGTCCGGTGTATCGTGTTTTCACCATGGCCCAGGCCTATCGTGCACCTTCTCGGCATGCTGATATCTTCCATAGTCTAAAGCAGGGACGAGCTCCTTTGAATAAATTCACAAGCTCCTCCATACTTCCTGGAGGAGAATCATCTGGACATAGAGCTTTAGAAATGTTCCTCATTGCCTTCCAGGCTCGTTCATGCACTTTGGACAGCTCTTATAGCAGATCGCCTTGAAATCTAGACACCTCTTCTTTGGGCCGCCCAGTCAGCACGCCTACAGAAATAAAAGTTGTTAAAACTTCCCATTAGGGGACTGTACGGAAGTAAGGTTAAAAGGCATACTGAATATGCCGCCTTTCAGCTTTCTGTTCTCTTTCAAGGCATCCGCCAGTTGGGCTCGTATGTCCTTCAGCTCCTCTGCCTGCTTGGTGTGGGTATCTTGTTCTTCTCATCCCTGGTCCATGTTAGTATACGTTGGCCAGTGGCTTCTTGCCCTTTGGCATGCTCCTTGTCCGCCTGAGCAGCCTTTAGCCTTTCTTCCAACCGCTCTGTTGATCCCGCTGCTGAAAACAAAACAATGCATATTTTAAAATCACTGTTGGCGCAGAATCGTATTTCCCGGACAATGTTGTGCTTACCATCTGATGCCTTTCTGGAATTCTTCAAATTCCCCAGTTCGGCGGTGACAACAGCTAGTTTGGTCCGACATCCTTCAAGCTCCTTGGACAATGTGTTATTATTCTATGTGAGTACCTGATGATATAACAATCCTTCAATCAGTTGGGCCAACTGCTTCAAGTCTTGGGGGCTACGGGCATATGACCAAGTTAAATTGTCTCAAATTTCACCTGTATTTTCTTTGAGAACATTTGAATAATTCCATCAAGGCCATCTCGAGCTACCCGGATATAGGCATCCGTCAAATTCAGTGCGGTGAATTCTTGTTCTGACAAGTCCGGTGTACGCATGGCCTCCTTCAAGCGATGGTGGTTCATCACGCTCTCCACTTTGGAATTTGTGATCGACACATCATCTGAATCCTCTTGAGGAGGCGGAACGGGCGTGGCTTTTGCTCGCATCCTAATAGCGAGTTCATCACCAGATTAGTGGGCATCTGGCTAACTGGGCGCTTTCCCACCATTTGTCATGTACTCCTCCTAAAAGATAAAAAGGGGGAGACCTTTAAACATTCCAGACTCATGCCTAGGCATGCATTAAGTACAAATACCTCTTGGAAGACTGTGAAGCCTCTGCAGTACTCCCGGCTCCTTTTCGTTTTGAACGACGGCCTTGCACAGGGGACGTCCTCGAAGAGTTATGGTCCTTGGAACACCGATCCTGATGAAATACGGATTAGTACAACAGGAAAGGATACAAATGAGGATTTCTTCTTACGAAGCCTCTGGATACCCACGATGCAGAATGGGTAAAGGCGAGGGTAGCCGGCAATAATGGCCACTTCCGAACCGTCAAGGCTCGCCTGATAGAATACCCCATCGTCAAATTCTATATGTATATCCGGATCCTCACAAAAGCCAGGATCCTTATCGCGATTATGATCCTCCGGCTGAGGAGCAGGACAGTGGACATCCTCGATCATCCTCTTCCATGACTAAAGTCGGTGGCAATGAAAGGTGCATTTGATCAACATCTGTGATGCAGTAAAGTAATCACAGATGAATCGAGATCTTACCCATTCAATAGGAGTGTACATGGAATAGGCCTCCCGGCAGTTTAAACGAAGAAAATCTTGTTTTTTGCCCTTTTACAGATCGGTCAAAGTAGAGGCCAGTTCGGCTGGGGTATCCGGACCCTGCCATCTGTAATGGGACGTGTCGTATTCTCCATTGTAACACCATAAAGGAATTAATCTGGATTGGAGGGGTTGCACGCACCTCTTTACTGCGATCGCCATGACTTCGACTATTGAGAGTTTGGAGTGGGCCAGCAGCCTGGCCTTGCTGACCAATCGATGTATCTCTGTGCTGTCCTTTTCTTTGGGACTTCGGGGACGCCAGTTGAGGCGCTTCCTTAAAGGGGCACTAGAGAATTCAAGGAGGCCACTACGAACTGGATCCGGCAGTGGAACGCCATCCACATAAAACCATTCTGAAGTCCATTGCGAGTAAACCTCTTTAGGTGTTCCTACAGGGTATCCGGACCCGGCTATACGCCATACTTCGGCGCCGTCTACATCGAAAATAGAGCCTCCTCGATGGCGAGGAACGAGACAAAAGAACTTCCTCCATAATTCAAAATGGGCTTCGATACCCAAAAATAGCTCGCAGAGGGCAACAAAGCCTGAGATGTGCAAAATCGAACCTGGGGTGAGGTTGTGTAGTTGGATACCATAAAATTCCAATAACCCCCTGAGAAAGGGATGGATTGGAAATCCTAGGCCCCGCAGCAAGAATGGGATGAAGCACACCCTCTCCTCCTTATTGGGGTTGGGAAATTCTCGGCCATCGCATCATTGCCTGTTGAGCACAATCCCGCTCGAGCGGAGACTAGATCCGCGGGAGGGAGGTAGCCTTGCGCCTGGAGCCGACTTAACTCAATATAAGGCACGGAGCAACTCTGCCAATCGCCCTCTTGAGGGCCATGGGGACGTGAGGAGGATCCTGGAGTGCTGGCCATGGTCGAAGGCTTTGCTCGTGGCTAGATTTGGTGATTTCCTTTCGACGTGATGGGGGATGTCATTTGGAGGTCTATATCACCTTATATATATGCCTTCCGAACGTGGTAAAGGACTTATTTACAAAAAGGACATGGACCGTTCCTATTCATCCTACGCATGAAAGTCGAAGCGCCGTCAGGGGGGGTTGTAAAAAACGTTAAGATTGTCGCCGGATTATCGATAGTCCGGATTGTAATGAAGGACCCACCTTTCAAAGCCGAAAATACAAGACTGAAGACTACGTCATCATTGAAGGCGAGTTCGGGGGCTACTTAGGGAATCCTGGATTATGGGGTCCTCGCATGGCCGGGCTATGCGGCATGGGCCGGCTTGATGGGCCGTGAAGATACAAGATCGAGGACCTTCCCCCATGTCCAGATGACACTCTCCTTGGTGTGGAAGGCAAGCTTGGCGCTTGGATATGAAGATTCCTTTCTCTGTAAACCGACTCTGTACAACCCTAGGCCCCTCCGGTGTCAATATAAACCGGAGGGTTTAGTCCATAGAGGCGATCGTAATCATACAGGCTAGACATCTAGGGTTTAGCTATTACGCTCTCGTGGTAGATCAACTGTTGTAACCCCTATACTCATCAAAGTCAATCAAGCAGGAAGTATGGTATTACCTCCATCAAGAGGGCCGGGGCCTGGGTAAATAGCATGTCCCCTGCCTCCTGTTACCCTTGATCCTTAGACGCACAGTTTGGGATCCCCTACCCGAGATCTGCCGGTTTTGATAGGGGGCGGTCCCCCCTCTTTCCTTCTCCCCTCTTCCTCCTTCCCTCCTCCTAGTTGGAATAAGAAATGGGGGGCGAATCCTACTTGGACCAAGGATCCAAGTAGGACTCCCCCATTTGGCACGCCCCCCTTGGGTCGGCCTCCTCTTCCCCCCTCCTTTATATATGTGGGAGGGGCACCCCAAAGGCACACCAAGTCTTCTCTTAGTCGTGTGCGGTGCCTCCCTCCACAGTTACACATCTCGGTCATATCATCGTAGTGCTTAGGCGAAGCCCTGCTCCGGTAACTTCATCATCACCGTCGCCACACCGTCGTGCTGACAGAACTCTCCCTCATCCTCAACTGGATCAAGAGCTCGAGGGACGTCATCGTGCTGAACGTGTGCTGAACACAGAGGTGTCGTACATTCAGTGCTATGATCGGTTGAATCGCGAAGACGTTCGACTACATCAACCGCATTACTAAACGCTTCCACTTTTGGTCTACGAGGGTACGTGGACACACTCTCCCCGCTCATTGCTATGCATCTCCTATATAGATCTTGCGTGATCGTAGGAAAATTTTGAAATACTGCATTCCCCAACAGTGGCATCCGAGCCAGGTCTATGCGTAGATGTTATATGCACGCGTATAACACAATGAGTTGTGGGCAATAATAGTCATACTGCTTACCACCAATATCTTACTTTGATTCAGCGGTATTGTTGGATGAGGCGGCCCAGACTAACATTACATGACCGCATTCATGAGATTGGTTCTACCGACGTGCTTCGCACACAGGTGGCTGGCGGGTGTCTCTTTCTGCAACTTTAGTTGAATCGAGTTTGACTACAGCTGGTCCTTGTTGAAGGTTAAAACAGAACACTTGACAAAAAATCGTTGTGATTTTGATGCATAGGTAAGAACGGTTCTTGCTAGAATCCCGTAGTAGCAACGTAAAACTTGCAATAACAAAGTAGAGGACGTCTAACTTGTTTTTGTAGGGCATGTTGTGATGTGATATGGTCAAGACATGATGAGATATAAATTGTTGTATGAGATGATCATCTTTTCTAGAAGTTATCGGCAAGTGGTAGGAACCTTATGGTTGTCGCTTTATTGTATGAAATGCAATCGCCATGTAATTGCTTTACTTTATCACTAAGCGGTAGTGATAGTCGTGGAAGCAATAGTTGGCGAGATGACAATGGTGCTACGATGGAGATCAAGGTGTCAAGCCGGCGACGATGGAGATCATGAAGGTGCTTTGGAGATGGAGATCAAAGGCACAAGATGATGATGGCCATATCATGTCACATATTTTGATTGCATGTGATGTTTATCCTTTATGCATCTTATTTTTCTTAGTACGCCGGTAGCATTATAAGATGATCTCTCACTAAATTTCAAGGTATAAGTGTTCTCCCTGAGTATGCACCGTTGCTACAGTTTGTCGTGCCGAGACACCATGTGATGATCAGGTGTGATAAGCTATACGTTCACATACAATGGATGCAAGCCAGTTTTGCACGTGCAGAATACTCGGGTTAAACTTGACGAGCCTAGCATATGCAAATATGGCCTCGAAACACTGAGACCGAAAGGTCGAACGTGAATCATATAGTAGATATGATCAACATAGTGATGTTCACCATTTAAAACTACTCCATCTCACGTGATGATCGGACATGGTTTAGTTGATATGGATCACATGATCATTTAGATGACTAGATGGATGTCTATCTAAGTGGGAGTTCTTAAGTAATATGATTAATTGAACTTTGATTTATCATGAACTTAATACCTGATAGTATTTGCATGTCTATGTTGTTGTAGATCAATGGCCCGTGCTACCGTTCCCTTGAATTTTAATGCGTTCCTACAGAAAGCTAAGTTGAAAGATGATGGTAGCAACTACACAGACTGGGTCCGTAAATTATTATCCTCATTGCTGCACAGAAGAATTACATCTTGGAAGCACTGCTAGGTGCAACACCTGCTGCAGGAGCAACTCCGGGCATTATGAACGTCTGGCAGAGCAAAGTTGATGACTACTCGATAGTTCAGTGTTCCATTCTTTACGGCTTAGAATCGGGACTTCAAAGATGTTTTGAACGTCATGGAGCATATGAGATGTTCTAGGGTTGAAGTTAATATTTCAAGCAAATGCCTGAATTGAGAGATATGAAGTCTCCAATAAGTTCTATAGTTGCAAAATGGAGGAGAATAGTTCTGTCAGTGAACATATACTTAGTATGTCTGGGTACCACAACCACTTGACTCAGCTGGGAGTTAATCTTCCTGATGATAGTGTCATTGACAGAGTTCTTCAATCACTCCCACCAAGCTACAAAAGCTTCGTGATGAACTATAATATGCAAGGGATGGATAAGACAATTCCCGAGCTCTTCGCAATGCTAAAGGTTGCGGAGGTAGAAATCAAGAAGGAGCATCAAGTGTTGATGGTTAACAAGACCACTAGTTTCAATAAAAAGGGTAAAGGGAAGAAGGGGAACTTCAAGAAGAACGGCAAGCAAGTTGCTGCTCAAGTGAAGAAGCCCAAGTCTGGACCTAAGCCTGAGACTGAGTGCTTCTACTGTAAAGGAGCGTCACTGGAAGCAGAACCGCCCCAAGTATTTTGCGGATAAGAAGATGGCAAAGTGAAAGGTATATTTGATATACATGTTATTTATGTGTACCTTACTAATGCTCGTAGTAGCGCCTGGGTATTTGATACTGGTTCTGTTGCTCATATTTGCAACTCGAAACAGGGGCTACGGATTAAACGAAGATTGGCTAAGGACGAGGTGACGATGCGCGTGTGAAATGGTTCCAAAGTCGATGTGATCGCCGTTGGCACGGTACCTCTACATCTATCATCGGGATTAGTTTTAGACCTAAATAATTGTTATTTGGTGGCCGCGTTGAGCATGAATATTATATCTGGATCTTGTTTGATGCGAGACGATTATTCATTTAAATCAAAGAATAATGGTTGTTCTATTTATATGAGTAATATCTTTTATGGTCATGCACCCTTGATGAGTGGTCTATTTTTGTTGAATCTCGATTGTAGTGATACACATATTCATAATATTGAAGCCAAAAGATGCAAGGTTAATAATGATAGTGCAACTTATTTGAGGCACTGTCATTTAGGTCATATTGGTATAAAGCGCATGAAGAAACTCCATGTTGATGGGCTTCTGGAATCACTTGATTATGAATCACTTGATGCTTGCGAACCATGCCTCATGGGCAAGATGACTAAGACTCTGTTCTCCGAAACAATGGAGCAAGCAACTGACTTATTAGAAATAATACATACTAATGTATGCGGTCCAATGAGTGTTGAGGCTCGTGGCGGGTATCATTATTTTCTGACCTTCACAGATGATTTGAGCAGGTATGGGTATATCTACTTGATGAAACATAAGTCTGAAACATTTGAAAAGTTCAAAGAATTTCAGAGTGAAGTGGAAAATCATCATAACAAGAAAATAAAGTTTCTACGATCTGATCATGGAGGTGAATATTTGAGTTATGAGTTTGGTCTTCATTTGAAACAATGTGGAATAGTGTCACAACTCACGCCACCTGGAACACCACACCGTAATGGTGTGTCAGAATGTCGTAACCGTACTTTATTGGATATGGTGCGATCTATGAAGTCTCTTACTGATTTACCACTGTCGTTTTGGGGTTATGCTTTAGAGACGGCTGCATTCACGTTAAATAGGCACCATCTAAATCCATTGAGACGACACCATATGAACTGTGGTTTGGCAAGAAACCTAAGCTATCGTTTCTTAAAGTTTGGGGTTGCGATGCTTATATGAAAAAGCTTCAACCTGATAAGCTCGAACCCAAATCGGAGAAATGTGTCTTCATAGGATACCCAAAAGAGATTGCTGGGTACACCTTCTACCACAGATCCGAAGGCAAGATATTCATTGCTAAGAATGGATCCTTTCTAGAGAAGGAGTTTCTCTCGAAAGAAGTGAGTGAGAGGAAAGTAGAACTTGATGAGGTAATTGTACCTTCTCCCTTATTGGAAAGTAGTTCATCACAGAAATCAGTTCTAGTGATTCCTACACCAATCGGTGAAGAAGCTAATGATGATGATCATGAAACTTCTGATCAAGTTACTACTGAACCTCATAGGTCAAACAGAGTGTGATCCACAGCAGAGTGGTACGGTAATCCTGTTCTGGAAGTCAGGTTACTTGCAAAGGTGAGATTTAATAGAGATAGATAAACGGTAAAGTAAATATTTTTGGTATTTTTGGTTTATAGATTGGAAAGTAAAAGATTGCAAAATACTATATCGGAAACTAATATGATGGAAACTAGAAGATTATAGGATGGAAAATAGACCCAGGGGCCATAGGTTTCACTGGAGGCTTCTCTCAAGATAGAAAATATTACGGTGGGTGAATAAGTTACTGCCGAGCAATTGATAGAAAAGTGCAAAGTTCTGACGATATCTAAGGCAATGATCATGAATATAGGCATCATGTCCGTGTCAAGTAGACCGACTCCTGCCTGCATCTACTACTATTACTCCACACATCGACAGACTCCTGCTTACATCTAGAGTATTAAGTTCATGAAGAATAGAGTAACGCATTAAGTAAGATGACATGATGTAGAGGAATAAACACAAGCAATATGATGTAGACCCCATCTTTTTATCCTCGATGGAAACAATACAATATGTGCCTTGCTGCCCCTACTGTCACTGGGAAAGGACACCACAAGATTGAACCCAAAGCTAAGCACTTCTCCCATTGCAAGAAAAAACAATCTAGTTGGCCAAACCAAATCGATAGTTCGAAGAGACTTGCAAAGATATCAAATCATGCATATAAGAATTCAGAGGAGATTCAAATAATATTCATAGATAAGTTGATCATAAATCCACAATTCATCGGATCTCGGCAAACACACCGCAAAAAAGTATTACATCGAATAGATCTCCAAGAACATTAAGGAGAACATGGTATTGAGAATCAAAGAGAGAAAAGAAGCCATCTAGCTACTAGCTATGGACCCGTAGGTCTGTGGTAAACTAATCACGCTTCATCAGAAGGGCAATGGTGTTGATGTAGAAGCCCTCCGTGATCGAATACCCCTCCGGCAGGATGCTGGAAAAGGCCCCTAGATGGGATCTCACAGGTAT
This sequence comes from Triticum dicoccoides, assembly GCF_002162155.2. Classification (NCBI taxonomy): domain Eukaryota; kingdom Viridiplantae; phylum Streptophyta; class Magnoliopsida; order Poales; family Poaceae; genus Triticum; species Triticum dicoccoides. The sequence goes on from NC_041388.1 coordinate 487,015,192, forward strand.
AGAAGGTTGCGGCGGTGAAGTGTTTTTGTGGCTCCCTGACGTGCACTCCAAGTCCTCTAGATGTCTTCTGGTCCAAGAAAAATCATCGCGAAAGTTTTATTCCGTTTGGGCTCCATTTGGTATTCCTTTTCTACGAAACTCTAAAACAAGGAAAAAAACAAAAACTGGCACTAGGCTCTAGGTTAATAGGTTAGTCGTAGCATCTTAATGCATATAAAACATCCAAAACAGATATAATAGCATGGAACAATAAAAAAATATAGATACGTTGGATACGTATCAGTAGCATAATTTCTTTGAGCACTGTCTAGAGTTTTGCTAGCATATTGGATAACCTTTAATTTCTTATCAACTCTTTGTCCTAGAACAACACCAACAACATAGTCACTAGCATCACACATAATTTCAATAGGTAAGTTCCAATCAGGTGGTTGAACAATGGGTGCAAAGATTAAGGCTTTCTTAAGTGTTTCAAAGGCTTCCATACAATCATCATCAAAAACAAATGGAACATCTTTTTGTAAGAGATTAGTAAGAGGCCTAGAAATTTTGGAGAAATCTTTAATAAATCTCCTATAGAAACCAGTATGACCAAGGAAACTTCTTATACCTTTGATATCCTTAGAACATTGCATTTTCTCAATTGTATCAACTTTAGCTTTATCAACTTCAATACCTCTTTCTGAAACTTTATGCCCCAAGACAATACCTTCATTCACCATAAAGTGTCACTTCTCCCAATTCAAAACAAGATTAGTTTCTTCACATCTCTACAAAACTCGAACAAGGTTGCTTAAGCAGTCATTAAAAGAAGTTCCGCACACACAAAAATCATCCATGAAAACCTCAACAATATTTTCACAAAAGTCAAAGAATATAGAAGCCATACATCTTTGAAAGGTAGCAGGTGCATTGCATAAACCAAAAGGCATACGCCTATAAGAAAAAGTACCAAAAGGGCATGTAAAAGTAGTTTTTTCTTGATCCTCTCATGATACGGGTATTTGGGAAAACCCAGAGTATCCATCTAGAAAACAGAAATGTGTATGCTTTGATAACATATCTAGCATTTGATCAATAAATAGTAGGCCGTAATGATCGTTCCTAGTGGCTTTGTTTAGTTTTCTAAAATCAATTACCATCCTATAACCTGTTATAATTCTTTGTGGGAAAAGTTCATTTTTATCATTAGGGACAACGGTAATACCTCCCTTCTTAGGGGCACAATGAACAAGACTTACCCATCTACTATCAGCTATATGATAGATTATACCTGCTTACAGGAGCTTTAATATTTCATGTCTTACCACTTCCTTCATCTTAGGATTTAATCATCGCTGATGATCAACAACTGGCTTAGCATCAGGCTCCATATTAATATTGTGTTGGAATAGAGTGGGACTAATGCCCTTAAGATCATCGAGAGTATATCCATTAGTAGCACGGTGCTTCCACGGAGTTTTTAATAATCTCTTTTCTTCATGCTATGAAAGGTTAGCACTAATAATAACATTATACCTTATTATCATCAAGGTAAGCATATTTCAATGTATCAGGCAATTGCTTAAGCTCAAACACGGGGTCAGTCTTTGGGGGAAGAGGATCTCCAATAGTCTCCACAGGCAAATGGTGTTTCAAAATAGGTATTTGTTTGAAGAATATCTCATCTATCTTGTTTCTTTCATTCATATGCATATCATTTTCATGGTCTAGCAAATATTGTTGTAATGGGTCAGTAGGAGGCACGACAATAGAAGAAAGACCAATAATTTCATCCTGACTAGGCAATTATTTATCATGAGGTTGTCCATAGAATTTGGAGAAATTAAACTCATGAGACACATCACCAAAGGTAATACTGACAGTTTCCCTAGTGCAATCAATCTTAGCATTGACCGTATTCAGGAAAGGTCTACCAAATATAATGGGACAAAAATCATCTTGTGAGGAACCAAGAACTAGAAAATCAGTAGGGTATTTAATTTTCCCACATAATACTTCAACATATCTAACAATCCCAAGTGGTGAAATAGTATCTCTATTAGCAAGCTTAATTGTAACATTAATGTATTCTATCTCAGTAGGTGCAATATCATTCATAATTTCTTGATATAGGGTAAATGGAATAGCAATAAACTAGCACCCAAATCACATAAGCCATGATAACAATGATCTCCTATTTTAACAGAGACAACAGACATGCCAACAACAGGTCTATTTTTATCTTTAGGATCAGGGTTGGCAATTCTAGCAGCTTCATCACAGAAATAAATAACATGCCCATCTATCGGTGTACAAAAGTAGGGGCCTTTCTGTACCCCTTTTACTTGTGCACGGGCAGTCGTATCCACACCTGTGGCCATGCTTGGCGAGGCAGAAGAAGCAAAGGTACGAGACTGCCAAGGCAGCACTCAAGCCAGAGGCATGAAGAGCGAAGGGGCAAGATGGGCTTCCCCTGGAAAACCCCTTGCCGGGGCGGCCTACATAGCCCCGGCAAGAGCCTTGCCGGGGCAACTCGCCCCACACCAGTGAGGCCGCCACCCTTGAGCTTGAGAGCTCTGACACCATCGCCAACGTCGAGACCAAGACTCGGGGCCGCCCGCTTGGTGGCATGCAGTCTTTGTGAAGACCAAAGGCCTGCGAGCCTAGATAAGAACCAGAAGACGAAGAACCCCAGCAAAGATTCTTGCCGGGGACGGCCGAAGACCCCCCGCAGGATCCTTGCTAGGGACGCCTGCGAGACCCCAGCAAGACCCTTGCCGTGGGCGTCTGCGGGGCCACGGCTAGGCCCGCACCCACCAATATTTCGCTACCCTGCGATCGTTCCGACGCGGCAACCAGCCCGCCAACTAGGTAAGCGCCTGCGTGGCAGCATGCAGCTTCTGGGCCAACTAGTCAAGCACCTGTGTGGTGGCATGCAGATCTTCGTGAAGACCCTGTCACCGCACCAGCCAGCCAGCCAGCATGGCGCTGGATGCCTCATCAGCTTGGGCGCGCATCGAAGCAAGGCGAGGCGGCGACGGATAGGACAAGCTCTGTTGCCACCCCTGATAAGGCAAGAGGGCACGTACGTAGCACATTAAATGCATTTGTCCTATGGTGTCAGGAGATAAACTTGTACACTATAGATACTTCCCACCTCTTGTGTGCCGCTGTGGCGACCCCTTTGACATATAAAAGGAGGCCCGAGGCGTACGGTGGGAGGATTCGGACTTTTTGGAATGGGCACACATAGTAGCTAGTCCAAGAACGGAAGAACACCAAATAAACACAGACAAGCAGGACTAGGGTTTTACGCATCATTTCCGGCCCGAACCTGGGTAAAAATCCCCTCGCGCTGATCGGTAGACCTGCTCTTTGCGCAGCTCCACGCCCCGCCAACCGTAGAAGGGATTCCCTGGGATCCCATAGGTGTTGTTTTCCCCGACATCCTTTGGTGTGCCAGGCAGGGGGCGCTGAGGCTATGAAAATCTTCTCTAAAAGTTAGCGCATTGACTCCTTCATCGCGATGGCTCCAAAGAAGAGGGCAACAGCAACCAGCCACACTCCGGTGCCATCGGCCAGGCAAGCGGTGTCGTCTGCGGTCGCAGCAACCATCCGCATCGCGATGGAAAAGCTAAGTCACGCAAAACCTTGAGCAATTTATTTTTTATATATAGGGTTATTTTCCTCGAAGGATTTTGCTCCTTGTATGGAAAACCTGGACGCAAGGGAACCCTTCCGCTATTGGCAACACCCTTGTTCTGTTTTGAGTCTGCTCAACAGTTCAAGCTACTGCGCCGAGAACGGCAAGGTGGCTTGCCCGGCAGCAAGTGCCCCCGGCAGGCTGCTAAGGATTCGTTCCTCAAAGCGCCACAGCACGGGTTTACGTGCCGGCAAACCTACCCAACTAAGTGTAGGGTGTGTACATACAAATAAACATCAAATTGTCTTGGTCATGAACTCGCAGCGGCAATGAGAAACGGGAAGGCTAGTCCCGACGTTGGCCTTACATCCTCTTGACTCCATCAACGCAGCTGATGATAGGCTCAATATGCTCTTCGAGTGCCTCGAGGTCCGCATCCTCCGGCAAACTCTCAAGCGCGTTGGCGAAGTCGACGCTGGGGTTCCAGAATGCCACCTTGGTGAGCACCTTGGTCAGGGTGCCCCGCAAAGTCTCCGAGCCTCATTGGCCCGATAAGTCGCTCGACTGGAGCAGAGCTGTTCCAGGGCGTCGAGGACGCCCTTGAAGAACAAGGTCAGCCTGGCACTTGGGCTTATGTTCGCCTTCTGGGAGTACCTGAATTTGGCATGTCCATGACGGCTAGCTGCGTGGTGAGCCTCTCTGCAACGCCAACGAGGCGGCTGGTCCAAAGCTTCCCTTCCAAAGTGTCCAGTTTTAGCTTCAGATCATTGATGGAGTCGCTGGCCTTGAAGAGCAGCTTGGTCTTGTCGAAAATGGTGACCTGCAAATCCGCCAGGGTGCGTTCCACCGTGTCCTTGTCCTCCGTCAGCTTTGAGATCTCCTTCTTCAACTCCTCCCACTCCAGCTCCAGCTTCTCCACCTTGCAGGCTTGGTCCAGGGCTAGAGAATCAAGTGCACCCTTGTGCTTCTGCTCCAACTCTTGGGTCCGTTGTGCGATGATCTTCTCAATTTCCTCGTCCTTGCCATGGAGCGTGGCGGCAAGCGCCTGTTCACGAGCAATGAGGTCTTCCTCCTGGGTGTCCAGCGAAGCTTGCTGCTGCCGCCGGTCAGCTTCGTCCTTGGCGGCATGTTCCTTCGCCGCCTCTTGAGCCTTCTCGATGTCGGCCTGCTTTAGGAGGAGCTCTCGCTTGCGCTCATCCAGCTGATCATGGGCGGTCCTCAGTTCCTGCCGGGCCTCGACGAACCAGACTTGCATCTGAGCGACGTGCTCCTGAAAATCTGCTTCCACCTTGTCCACCGCCGCCATCCTGGAGTTCACCTTATCTTGGCGGGCACGGTGGAGCGCCTGAAGCTTCTAGAAATTGGCGCTCATGGCCCAGAGGAGTTGCTCCTCTCGGGAACCGCCGACGTTGGCGCTCGGTTCGTCGACAACCTGGAGCCCGGCGATGGTGAGCGCCTCATCGTCGAAAACCTCCCCTTCGGTTGGCGCTCTGGTGCTTGCCGTCCCTAGGAGGCGGATGAACAGATCATCGCCCATCCTCAAGTACTTATCTGGGGCGGGGGCTGCATGGGAGGAAGGTTGGTCGTCGGCCATCCCCTCCCCGGCAGGCACCTTGGTGGCCTTCTCGGCAGCAGCCTTGTCGGCCTCCCCGGCAGCAGGCTTGGCGGCCTCCTCGGTAGCAGGCTTGCCGGCCTCCCCGGCAGCAGCCTCCCCGGTCTCCTCGGCAGGCCCCTTGGCGGCCTCCTCGGTGGCGGACTTGGCGGCTTCCCTGGCTGCGATCTTGGTGGCCTCAGCTTCGGCATCATTGGCGACCTCCTCGATGACAGTCTCGATGTCTACCTGGTCCGCTGAGGGAGCGTCTGGAAACCAGAAAGGAGAATGAAGCAAGGCCAAAATCAAAGTTAGGAACAAAGAAAAGAAAGAGCATCACGTGGCAGAGATACCAAGGGACGGGAGGCAGGCAACTTACCCATGCCGAATTGAGAAGAAGTGGTTCCCTCCCCGCCAACGTTCGTTGTCGGGACGGAACCGCCAACGCCCAAGCTTTCCCCCTCTTCCTTTGTACGCGTGGGCTCGATGGTGGATGCCCTTGTCGGTGATACACGTCTGGGTGGCGTGGTTGATGGGGGCGGCGTGTCAGGGGTGGCCCTCGACGGCTCCTCCTGCTGCCGCTCTCCTCCTGTGAACCCAGCAAGGTCAGCACCAAGGATACACACCCCAACGCCCGTCGATGGGGAGTGAATAATGAACTGACGCTGGGGGCTGAAGCGGGGGCTGCGCCGAGGGTTGTTGTCCGGGCTGATCACCACCAACACCGGCGTGCGCGGAGCGCTCGCGGGGGGCTCACTGACCGTCTAAGCTTTGGCTCTCTTCGCCGCCCTCTGGGCCAGCGTCTCCGTGTCACTGTGAAGATAAGATCAATTCGTGGAAAGATGGCACGGGTGGAGGGTCAGAAATGATGAGAGGCAAGGTGCTTACTCCTCCTCCTCCACTGGCCTCCTCTTCCTCTCCGGGCTAAAGGACCCAAGGTCGAAATTGACCTCCGGGGCAGCGTCTGCAAGGGGAGGAGAAGGGGATGGAGTCCTGGGCCGCTTGGACGAGGAGGAGGCGGCGGCCACGGCCTTCTTCGCTGCCGCAGCCCTCCTCTGGCGCGTGGGCTGCGCCTGGGCCCGTTCCCGTTGCGCGATCTTGCCTAGCCGAATAGGCTCGTCGGAACCAGCCCGCCGCAGGACGCGTTTCCTCCCTGGGGCGGAGGAGTCATCCGCATCGGTGTCCTCTTAGGCTGACTCCTCGACCGCTTCTTCAACAAGGGGGGCCCCAGCGCCGGCGCCACTGGGTTCCCTGGCAGACCCCGTCCACTCGGCAAACTCCCTCTCTTCTGCAGCTGCGTCGGCCTCATCCTCCACAATGCCGAGGTTGTCGGCCTCCTCAGCAAGTGTTGCCTCCTCCGCCCTAGAGGCAATGTACGCCAGCTCTTCCTCAGTGGTGTCATGGATGAGCTGTGGCTCATCACGAACATACCTCTCCGACAAGTTGTCAAAGAATGCATGCACTAGCTCCGCCTTTGGCTCAGCCTAGGTCAAATCGAGGCCGTGCGCGTTGAAAACCGGCATCATGGCGATGATGGCGGTCAGACAAGAGTTGTTGCTCAGCGGGACTACCCCCCGCTGGCAACCCGAATAGGCTGTCAGACTTGCCGGCCTTGGCGGCCTTGCCGGTCTTCTCAGCCTTGCCGGTCCTCTCGACCCTGCCGACCTCGTCAACCTTGAGTCGGAAAAGCCTCTGACAAAGATGGGCATGCTGCAGCACCATGAAGTTGTGGTTCAGGCCGGGGCGGGGCGGAGCCTCATGATATCGGTCGTGTTCCTAAAGTCCCAGGTCGGCCTCCCCTTATTATGCAGTGGGGCAATCCGGCGGCACATGAAGTCGGCCCCGATCATCTCGAGAGTGAGCCCGGCCGAGGTGAGGAGATGGATCTTGGTGATGGCAACCGTGAGCTTCTTGTCATCGGCGTCGAGCTCACCCCAGTCCTTGCTACGGACCGGCGGCCTCTGACGGACCCGGCAGAACTCATGCGGATCTGTCTCCTTGATCCAGCACCACCGGCCCCGCCACTCGTCTCACCTCTCCTTTTGGGCACCCTCCGGGTACGTGCCCCTGCTCTAAGTCCTTGGGATCCAAGTAATGCAGCCAGAGATGGCGCCCCATGGCTGGATGCGAGGGGTGAAGTAATGGTGGAAGAGCGTCGTGCTGGGGTACACTCCGGCGAAGCCCTCGCAAAGATGGGCAAAGAAGGCCATGCACGCGACGGTGTTCGGCGTAAGGTCCGGAAGGTGGAAGCCATAGGTGTGCATGATGTCGTTGAAGAAATCTGAGAAGAGGGTGTATTGCATCCGTAGCTCCACCAACTCGATCTCTGGCGCCTCCTTCCCCCCGGCGTCCTTGGCCGATCCCTTGCCCTTGCCTATCTTGGGCGCCATGGTGGCTGAGAGGGGGTGAGGGATCAAGGGCAATGGAGGCGCGGCGGTGGCGAGCAGAGGTGAAAGCTCCGATTTGCGCTTGAAGAAGAAGAGGAGAACGGCGGTTCCAAGATTGGAAAATGCACGGAGGGTAAATGAGCAGCGCCCCTGCGGTTTCCTCTTTTTTACGGGGAAAACATGGGCCACCTCTTTACTATTCACCATGGGGTGACGCAAGCGTTCTACGACTGTACCACGCATGACCCCCACGTCATGCACTCAATGTGGGTCGTGGGGAAGCGCAACTGGCGACTAAGGAGGATAAAACTCTGCCACGTGTGCCCGCGCACCGTTCTGGGCCTGGCCCAACAACGCTTTGCGCTTATGTGTGGCCCAGGCCCGGGGGCTCCTGTCGGTGTACAAAAGTAGGGGCCTTTCTGTACCCCCTTTACTTGTGCATGGGCAATCGTAGCCACACCTGCGGCCATGCTTGGCGAGGCAGAAGAAGCAAAGGTACAAGACCGCCAAGCCAGCACTCAAGCCAGAGGCATGAAGAGCGAAGGGGCAAGATGGGCTTCCCCCGGCAACACCCTTGCCGGGGCGGCCTACATAGTCTTGGCAAGAGCCTTGTCGGGGCAACTCGCCCCACACCAGCGAGGCCGCCACCCTTGAGCCTGAGAGCTCTGACACCATCGACAACGTCGAGACCAAGACTCGGGGCGCTGGCATGGTGGCATGCAATCTTTGTGAAGACCAAAGGCCTGCAAGCCTAGATAAGAACCAGAAGACGAAGACCCCCGGCAAAGATTCTTGCCGGGGCGGCCGAAGACCCCCGGCAGGATCCTTGCCAGGGACGCCCGCGAGACCCCGTCAAGACCCTTGCTGGGGGCGTCTGTGGGGCCACGGCTAGGCCCACACCCACCAACGTTTCGCTACCCCGTGGCCGTTTCAACGCGGCAACCGGCCCGCCGAGTAGGCAAGCACCTGCATGGCAACATGCAGCTTCTGGGCCAACTAGTCAAGAACTTGTGTGGTGGCATGCAGATCTTCGTGAAGACCCTGTCACCGCACCAGCACAACAGCCAACCAGCCAGCATGGTGATGCATGCCTCGTCAGCTTGGACGCGCGTCGAAGCAAGGTGAGGCGGCGACGGACGGGACGAGCTCTGTTACCACCCCCGATAAGGCAAGAGGGCACGTAGGCAGCACATTAAATGTGTTTGTCCTACGGTGTCAGGAGATTAACGTGTACACTATAGATACTTTCCACCTCCTGTGTACCACTGTGGCGACCCCTTTGACATATAAAAGGAGGCGTGAGGCGTACGGTGGGAGGATTCAGACTTTTTGGACTGGGCACGCATAGTAGCTAGTCCAAGAACGGAAGAACACCAAATAAACACAGACAAGCAGTACTAGGGTTTTACGCATCATTTGCGGCCCGAACCTGGGTAAAAATCCCCTCGCGCTGATCGGTAGACCTGCTCTTTGCGCAGCTCCACGCCCCGCCAACCGTAAAAGGGATTCCCTGGGATCACATAGGTGTCATTTTCCCCGACACGGTCAATATTATCAACTAAGAGATCTTTAACCATAGCAACATTAGATTCTACTTTAATTTGTTCAGAGGGTGTAGGTGTTCTTATATAACTTTTGTTGACCACATTTGAAACTTTAGCATGTTCTTTTATCCTTACAGGAAAAGGGGGTTTCTCAATATAAGTATTAGGAATAACTAGATTAACACTATAAGTGATAATTTGTTCTTTAGCTTTAGTAGGTTCTTCTACTTTCACTTCAATGGGGGGATGATATTTAAACCACTTCTCCTTGGGGAGATCAACATGAGTAGCAAATGATTCACAAAAAGAAGCTACTATCTCATAGTCAAGTCCGTACATAGTGCTAAATTTATGAAAATCATCGGTATCCATAAAAGATTTAACACAGTCAAACTCAAGCTTTATACCTAACTTTTTATCTTCAGAGTTGCATTTAATTCTTTCCAAAAGATCCCATTTGAATTCAATAGTCTTCTTCATAAAAGAACCAGTAAATAAAGTGTCGAGCATGGATTGATCATTACGAGAAAGCCGTGCATAAAAATTCTGCATGATAATTTCTCTTGAGAGCTCATGATTGGGGTGTGAATACATCATTGACTTAAGTCTCCCCCAAGCTTGAGTGATACTTTTTCCTTCACGACGACAAAAAATGTATATATATATATAGGGATTGACTATTCGTCACCCTGGGTGAGGAATAGTTATTCTTCACCCCCCCCCCTCTATTTTACCATCAATGCACCGTAATTTTACGTTCCGTAAGTTTTGTCTTATTTCCGACTTGAAAAGAGACCGTAAGAAAATATATAGTCATCGTAAAAAATATTTTATGTTATGTAAAATTACAAACATAAAAACATAGTGTAAAATACACATAAATTGCAAATTTTCTTGTCTTATCACCTATATTTTTATTTTTTATGCCAAATTTTACGTAGTGAATCAATAAGAATGTAACTATTTAAATTCCAAACGTAATTTAATTATCAAATGATTGTAAGATTACCTCGGGTGAAGAATAACTTATTCTGCACCCTGGGTGATGAATAGTATCACTATATATATACATACATACATACATACATACATGAACACTATTATAATCATGGGATGAGAATAATATTTTGATCACAACCTGACCTGCCCCGGCAGTAGTATGTTGAACTTCCCCCATTGTTAGGTTGAACTTCCGCCAACATTGCCCAAATGGGCCTTGCGATATACTGTTGGAAAGCTATGGACACGAGTATCATGACCCAAGTTAAATTTTTGGCAAAATGTAAGCGGTTTAAGAGCAGTTTTGAAAAACCGTTTTTTCTTCATACAAAAAATGTGAATCGTATTTTCGATCGCATTTCTAAACCCTTTCTCGGAATGAGGCAAATAATATGGCGTTGGAAAGCTGCTGCAAAATCGCTTCTTCCACATGTTGAGAGTTTTCTCTAATTCCCTACGGTTAAAGAGAAATTTGGAAAATCATAAACTTTCACAAACCGAACAGCCGAGTTCGTATTTTCGATGCCATTTCTAAACGGCTAATCCAATTGTGGAAAATGGTATGGCGTTGGAAAGCTTATGAAAATGCGCTACTTTTTCATGTTGAAAGTTTTTTATAATCTTGAACGGTTTAAAAGTAATTTAGAAAACGTTCCAAATTCCACCGAGTTCGTATTTTCGAGTTAGTTTTTTAACTGTACGTCTGAATGCAGCAAATGATATGGCGTTGGACACCTTGAGGAATTGTGAAACATTTTGGTATATATTGTTTATCCCAATTCCTCACGGTTTTAAGTCAATTTTGAAAATGGCTAAAATCATTTTTTAGCCGTAATTTCTACACACTTTATCCGAATGGGGCAAATAATATATTGTTGAAAAGCTACGGAAAATGCGAAACTTTTCATGTAGATAGATTTCTCTGATTCCTAGCCGTTTTCAAGTAATTTCAAAAATGGCGAGATCATGTGTTCTGCCTTTATCGCGAAATAGATTCTTCGAGAATGCACCGCATGAAGAACTTGAACTTCTCAGCATGTCTACTTGAACTTCACTATGTTTTTCACGTGCTTTTTCTCGTAGCTCTCCATCCACTCACCAGAATTGAGCAAGTGATATACCGATGGAAAGCTGCTATAAACACACAAATTTCCCGTGTTGATCATTTTTTTCATACTCGCGACGGTTTAAAAAAATTCATCTGAAATTCATTCAGTGTAGTAGTTGAACTTCTGTTGTTTTCACGGTGAAATTATGTGACGTATTTTCGTTTGTAATTTTCCCATCCATTCGTCAGTGTTACACAAATGATATTCCTTTTGTACAAATCTCTCTCACAATAATTTTTTTAACTTTCTCCGACAGAGGACTTGAACTTATTACAACAAAAAAATTGGAGCTTGCCTTTTAATTCATTTTTTCATATTAAACACACACCATGTAGTACATGAACTTTTTTCATTTTTATAATTTGAATTTTTTATTTTCTTTTTGAAATGAAATTGCTCCCAAATAATAACTGAACTTCTTTGTGGAATGAAAGAATTATTTTAAAATGCAAAAAACAATTCCTTTTGTGTTTTCGAACATGGAAATACAAGTTGAACCTCTCTCGCAAGAATTTTGAACTTCCCCGGACACAGCACTTGAACTTCTTTTCAACAAACCTTTTAAGCTTTTATTTTTCTATACTTTTATTCTCACCGGAAATGCATTCCTTGCAGTACTTGAACTTCTCATTGTTTTCAATATGAACTTCTTTCTACAGATAAGAATTTTTTGAATACATAAAAACGTGTTTTAAATGGTATGCATGAAATTTTAAATCGTTCATCAAAATGTAGCACATAATATATTGTTGAAAAGCTTGTGAATAGCAGCAAGTTTTCATGTAGACAGGTGTTACAAATTCGTTGTTGTTTGAGAGCAGTTTTTAAAATGGCAAAACAACGTTGTTTTTTGCCTTTTTTCAATATGTAAATGAACGACGGACGTCTCGCGCATGAATTTTGAACTATGCTAGGAGGAGCACGTGAACTTCTTGTAACAAACCTTTTAAGCTTTTTATTTTCTATTCCCATATTCTTATCTTAAACGCATTATGTGTAGTAGTTGAACTTCCTTCTATTTTCACCTTGAACTTCTGTCACATAGTTTTGTTCAACCTCTCTCACAAGATTTTTTTAACTTTCTCAGGCCGAGCACTTGAACTTCTAGCAACAAAATTTTTAGTCTTTGCTTTTTCATTCTTTTTTAATACAAAATACACACCGTGTAGTACGTGAACGTCTGGCAGTTATCAATCTGAATTCTGAGATCATGCGTTCTGCCTTCATCGTGAAAACAGAGCCTCCGAAAATGCACTGCGTGAAGAGGTTGAACTTCTGGAGCAGTTCTGTTTGAACTTCACTCTGTTTTTGACATGCTATTTTTTGCCCGTAACTTGCCAACCACTTATCGGAATTGAGCAAATGATAAACCGATGGAAAGGTGTTGAAAACACGCAACTTTCCCGAGTTGATCTGTTTTTCATGCTTGCAGCGGTTCAAAAGAATTTTTTGAAATACATAAAAACGTGTTGTAAACAGTATACATGAAAATGGAATGTAGCATATAATATATGGTTGGAAACCTTATGAATAGGAGCAACTTTTTTGAACCGTGTAGGGTGGAGCACGTGAACTTCTTGCAACAAACATTTTAGGCTTTCAGTATTGTAGTCTTTTATTCTCATCCAAAATGCATTTCCATATAGTAGTTGAACTGCTCGCTATTTTCACGTTGAACCTCGGCCACGCATTCCTAAAAAAACGTTTGTCATAAGCATCAAACATTTTTTCTAAATTGAACTTCATACTCTTATTTTTTTTCTAGAAATTTGAAGAATTTGAGTTTTTGTATACATCAATCTACTCCTTTATTTTAATTTGAAAATTTTCATTTTATTCTTTAGTAACATGGAAAAATTGAGTTTTTTTATAAATATTGAACTTCCCTATTTTTGTAAATTGGATTTCTTGGTTTATTTCTTTTAGTAATTTAGACTTCTTGGTTATTTATTTTAGTAATGGAAATATCATAGTTTTGTAATAAATATTGAACTGCTCTGTTATTTAAATTTGAACATCTTCATTTTATTCTTTAGTAATGAGGAAAAAATCTGAGTTTTTTTATATACTTCGAACTTCTATGTTATTTTAATTTGAACTTCTTAGTCTTATCCTTAGAAAAAAAATTAGATAAGCATCAAAGGTTTTTAAAAAAATTGAACTTCATACTTTTATTTTTCCAAGAAACCGAATAATTTGAGTTTTCCATATACAATGAACTACTCCGTTAGTTTATTTGGAACTTCCCGATTTTATTTGTTTATTAGCACGGAAAATCCAAGTTTGTAAATTTGAACTTCTTAGTTTTTTAATCTAAACTTCTTGGGTTTTCATGAAACGGTAAAAAAATAGACTTTACCTTTTTTATTCTTTTTTCATGTATGAATCACACACCATACAGTACATGAACTTCTGGCTATTATCAATTTGAATGGCTCTCTGTTTTTTGCCCTAACTCATAAAGCACTCATCCAAATTGAGCACGTAAATCCTAGGGTTTTTTATAAACTCCGAATCTCGGGTTTTTTAAATAAAAAATATGTTTAAGTAAACATCAAACAACATAAAATATGAGTAAAGATTTGTTTCAAATTCATCATGGTACTAAATGTTTTTTTAGTATGATCAAACTTATTTTTTTCAATGATATAAACCAAAAAAATTAATGTTCAACGGAATATGTCACATGATGTCTCGTTGGAGAGAATTCGAATAGGAACGACTTTTGCATGTAGAGAGATTTTTCAAAATTCATCGCCAAAAATGCCATTGTTTTTTTCTTGTTTTCTAAACATGTAAATCCTAAGCTTTAATGAACTTTGAAATTTTGTGTTATTTTAATTTGAACTTCACATTTTTTAAAAAAATTGAGTAAAGAATTGTTTTGATTTTTAAATAAACATCAAACTTGACAATTTTTTCATTTTTGAACTTTCATGGATGATTTGGTAATAACAAGGGATATTGTGTTTTTTAATATGGTAAAAATCTTAGTTTTTTAATAAAGATTGAATTGTTTTGTTATTTTAATTGAACTTCTAGTTTTTTTAAATGAGGAAATATATTTAAAACTTTTTTACTTCTTCCTTTATTTGAATTTGAACTTCTTTGTTTTTAACAAATGATAAAAATCTAAGTTTTTTATAAACTTTGAACTTCTCTGCTATTTTAAGTTTAACTTCTAGGTTTTTTATTCTAGAAATAAAGAAAATCTATTTTTTTATAAATTATTTTGAAAATGCTCTATTATTTTAATTTGACCTTCTTGGGTTTTATAGCAACATGAAAAAAAATGTTTTCTTGTTACAAATATTGAAGCTGCTTTTGTTATTTTTATTTGAATTTTTGGTTATCTTCTTCCAATAATGGGAAAATCCATGGGAAAAAATTATACACCATAACATTTTTTGGAACTCTCCAAATTATTAATTTTGAACTTGACGCTTGTTTTCTTCTTGGTATATAAATGGTGAACTAGTTTGCTATTTTAATTTGAACTTCTTGGTTTTTGTACAGTAGAAAAAATACAATTTTTTATATAAACATCATTTTTTTCATTTGTCTATCGAATGATAGTTTTAAATCGGTTCATATGTTCCTTGTGTTGAACAGTGAGAAAGTTGTTTGAACTCGGTTTTAGCTTTAATTGCAGTAAACATATTTCGAGAAGTCGACTTTTTTTTAGAACTCAGTTAGTGCATTAAATGGGGGAAAGTGTGTGTCAACTATCTTGGTTGTTTTTCAAATAGGAGCCCTATGTGCATATACATTTTCTGGGGCAATTTGGTGCTCTCAAGAAGACATCCCTTTCATTCATTTTTATTTACAAACATAAAATAACAGAGAAAAATGTTATGTTATCGTAGGCATTACAATGAACACCTAGAGAGCATCCAAATCTGAAGTGCACACAAGCAGCAGCCCGTGATAGTGAGTAGCAGTAGTCCAGTGGTAGTACTAGTCATAGACACATATGTGGAGAGTGAAATTACATGTGCACACACTTAATAATACACGAACCTTCCTGGAAGTAATACATGAACTTCTCTGTACAGTCTTGTTTCTCATGTTCACATGCACATCGGTTTTCCAAAACAAAAGCTTAGGAGAATACAATTGGGGAAAAACTCTACATAATGTGTACTGAAACATCACAATAGAAAGTCGATTCTAAACTTTTTGCAACAAGTTAGACCTTTGTGTGTAGGTCTAAAGACCATCACCACCAATGGTTCCTTTCTGGCCTAGCGGTGCATCGGTCTAGTCAGCATCCCCACCAATGGGGATTTCACTATAGAGTTCCAAATTCCAGAATGACAAAATCAATCAACCTAGAAGTTCCTTTGTATTGTTGTTGCATCTCCAACAGAACAAATCAAAAAGATACAGTTAGAATGTAAGATTGGCCAAGTGCTGACTGCTCTACTCTCAACCTAATGGAGCCCATCATCATCTGTTGCCCATACTACAGATAAAAAACAAAGACAGTTAGCATCATACTCCCTCCGTTCCATATTACTCGTTGCTGATTTAGTACAACTTTGTACTAAATTAGTTACAAGTAATATGGAACGGAGGGAGTAGTAGCAAGCAATACGGCAGAGTTGGACGGCCTGATGTGGCGAAGCTGAACGGCTTGGACACAGCGACACCGAAGCTGTAGTTGGAGAAGGCAGATGGGGAGATACGTGAGCTCCTTCCAGGAGGCTCTATGACAGCGGCGCCAGCGTTCCACCAGGCCGGCGTCTTGGAGGTTAAGCACGGCCCCTACAGCCGACCGAGAGCAGCCCTTCTTGTCAGATGTGAAGGACAGTGGAGACATGGCAGCGGGACGCCAACGCAAGGTGGCAGTGTGGTGCAGATTTGGTGGCAGCAGCAGGTGTGGCCAGAGGTCACTAGGGAGGATTTGACAAGCCTCGTCGGTGGTTCTACTATCCCTTGCACTGTAGTCCAATCACCCCGGTGATGGTTGTGGAGGAGAGCTGCAGGAAAAAGCAAGCCACCCAAAATGTTTTATCTCTATTTTTTCGCTTTGAGCTCTGGCACCTCTACAAATCCCTACTTCCCTCTGTGAAGGGCCTTTCTTTTTTACTTTATGCAATTTTTATTTTTATTTGAGTCTCCATCTTCTCTTATAAAGCACAAACTAAGGGGCACAATGATCGTACTTGAGCATTGGGTGTAGCTAATATGCGAGTGTGTTTCATGAATGGATCAATGATTATGCATGATGGGCTAGGGATAACTTGCTTTAGTGTTGATATTTTGAAAGACATGGTTGCTTGCTGATATGCTTGAGTATTGAAATCTTCATGTCAAAACTAGACTGTTGCTATCAACCATATAAAAGTCCATATGTCCATGCTACAAAAGAAAAGAATATGTGATGAACATGTTAGGCAGCATTCCACATCAAAAATATTGTTTTTATCATTTACCTACTCGAGGACAAGTAGGAATTAAGCTTGGGGATGCTGATACGTCTCCAACGTATTTATAATTTTTGATTGTTCCATGCTGTTATATTATTATTCTTGGATGCTTTACAATCATTTTATAGCAACTTTATATCATTTTGTGGGACTAACCCATTGACATAGTGCCCAGTGCTAGTTGTTGTTTTTTGCTTACTTTTTACTTCGCAGAAAATCAATACCAAACGGAGTCCAAATGCAGCGAAAAATTTTGGAGATTTTTTTTGGACTAGAAGACACATGTTGGGCCAAAGAAGTACTAGAGGGGGGCTCCGAGGGGAGCACAACCCACCTGGGCACGCCTGGGGGCCCAGGCGTGCCCTAGTGGGTTGTGCCCACCTCGATCGCCTCCCATGCCGCCTCTTTGATCTATAAATACCCCGAAAATCCAAAAACCCTAGGGGAGTCGACGAAACACAATTCCAGCTACTGCAAGTTCCAGAACCACCAGATCCAATCTAGACACCATCAGGGAGGGGTTCATCATCCTCATTGGCGTCTCTCTATGATGTGTGAGTAGTTCATTGTAGACCTACGGGTCCGTAGTTATTAGCTATATGGCTTCCTCTCTCTCTCTCTCTCTCTTTTGATTCTCAATACAATGGTCTCTTGGAGATCTATTTGATGTAACTCTTTTCGCGGTGTGTTTGTTCGGATCCAATGAACTTTGAGTTTATGATCAGATCTATCTTATCCATGAAAGTTATTTGATTTTTTGATCTCTTATATGCATGATTACTTAGAGCCACATATTTCTTCTTCTAATCTTTGGATTATTTAGGCCGACTAGATCGATTTTTCTTGCCATGGGAAGAGGTGCTATGTGATGGGTTTGGTCGTGCTGTGTTCTTTCCAAGTGACAGAAGGGGCGGCAAGACACGTATTGATCGTTGCAATTAAGGATAACAAGATGGGGTCTATTCCTACATGAATAGATCTTGTCTACATCATGTCATCGTTCTTATTACTCCATTTCTCCATGAACTTAATACACTAGATGCATGTTGGATAGCGTTCGATGTGTGGAGTAATAGTAGTAGATGCAGGCAGGAGTCGGTCTACTAATCTTGGACGGGATGCCTATATAATGATCATTGCCTAGATATCATCATAATTATTTGAAGTTCTATCAATGATAGACTAAGGTGTCCCGATGTTTCGATGAGATGGTGGCTATCGTTTTCTGTGGGAGTCGACCTTGACGATCCGACTACGAACGTGCGAGACGTCGCGCCTTAGCAATCGCTAAACCAACTTCCGAGGGTTATTGACCACGCCGGAGCACGATCAACCTGACCACGAGGGTCTGTTTCCTGCGAGCAAACGAAGAACAAGCAAGAAACTGAGATTGCAATCGGGATATTGCGAATATAAGATGAAAGCTTTATTGGTCAAGGTGGGGTTCTGTGACGTCTTGGTCTGGTCGTTGGACACAAATGAAGTACGCGAAGTTGCAGCTATGGCTAACTTTTAATCTAAACAAAACCCAAAGTCTAAACGACGCCCTAAGGGCTGTATATATGGAGGAAGAGGGGGGAATTTCGTGGCCCTTGAGGGTGGGGTCCGAAACCAACCCTAACTCTTGTTTCCCCACACATACGGACTCTAAAAATAGCCTATACTTAAGTATTTCGAAATTACATGGGCATGGCCCATTAATAAGGTGACGCAGCACCTAGAATAGCCTATGGACGAATATTATGAAGTGGCATCTTGTATATTTCGTCCAAGGCTTCATGCACTCCTTATGGCGGCTTTAAAGTCCTGAAATCATCACTTGTAACTCCGTTCTTGATCCCCTTGCGCATGCCATCAACTCCATGTGTGTTCTTGCTCCAATGTTCATCCTTCTCCAAGCTAGGCCCTTCATTTGTAAGCAAAACAAATGTATCCAATTTAGGCAGCATCATAATCTCATGAACATTAGAATCATTACCAAGAAACGAAAGTACCTGGTAATTTAATTGGCGTGCGCGAGCTCTAGTAATTGGTCCAGTATATCTAACAGTAGGGGCTGTGGGTGTAACAATGGTATTGATGTCCTCATCATCCTCCCCTTCTTGAAATGAAGTCGTCCTCGACGGAAGCGCATCTTCCTCACCCAAATAAGGCTTCAAATCTGCAATGTTAAAAGTGGGACTAACCCCAAAATCTACAGGTAGCTCAAGTTTATATGCATTATCATTTATTTTCTCTAACACCTTAAAAGGACCATCAGCACATGGCATTAGCTTTGATTTGCGCAGATTAGGAAATCTATCTTTACGCAAATGTAACCAAACAAGATCTCCAGGCGCAAACACAACATGTTTTCTACCCTTATCTCCAGCAAGTTTATATTTAGCATTCATACGCTCAATGTTTTCCTTAGTTAACTCATGCATTTTTAAAATCAATTCAGAACGTCCTTTAGCATCAAAATTAACCTTCTCTGAAGATGGAAGAGGCAACAAATCAATAGGTGCACGAGGTAGGAAACCATACACAATTTCAAAAGGGCACATCTTAGTAGTAGAATGCAATGAACGATTATAAGCAAATTCAATATGAGGCAAGCATTCTTCCCACATTTTCTTGTTATTCTTCAAAACAGCCCTAAGCATAGTAGACAATGTTCTATTGACTACTTCAGTTTGTCCATCAGTTTGGGGGTGACAAGTAGTACTAAAAAGCAGCTTAGTCCCCAACTTAGCCCATAAACATCTCCAAAAGTGGCTAAGAAATTTAGTATCACGATCCGAAACAATAGTATTTGGCACACCATGTAAGCGAATAATTTCACGAAAGAACAAATCAGCAACATTAATAGCATCATCACTTTTATGACATGGTATAAAGTGTGCCATTTTCGAGAACCTATCCACGACAACAAATATGCTATCCCTCCCCTTCTTTGTTCGAGGTAAACCTAAAACAAAGTCCATAGATATATCCTCCCAAGGAACACTAGGTACAGGCAAAGGCATATATAAACCATGAGGATTGAGTCGTGACTTAGCTCTTTGACATGTAGTGCAGCGAGCAACAAAACGCTCAACATCTCGTCTCATCTTTGGCCAAAAGAAATGTGTAGCAAGTATATCCTCCGTCTTCTTGACGCCAAAGTGTCCCATTAATCCTCCTCCATGCGCCTCCTGCAACAACAAAAGACGAACGGAGCTAGCTGGAATGCATAGCTTGTTAGCACGAAACACAAATCCATCATTAAGAACGAACTTGTTCCAAGTTCTCCCTTCCTTACAATTCTGCAATACATCTCTAAATTCAGCATCATGAACATATTGATCTTTGATGGTCTCCAAATCAAATATTTTAAAGTCAAGTTGTGAAAGCATAGTATAACGACGAGACAAGGCATCAGCAATAACATTTTCTTTACCCTTCTTGTGTTTAATGACATAAGGGAAAGTCTCAATGAATTCAACCCATTTAGCATGTCTACGGTTCAGTTTTGCTTGACTTTTAATGTGTTTCAAAGATTCATGATCAGAATGTATAACAAATTCCTTGGGCCATAAATAATGTTGCCATGTTTCTAAGGTCCGAACAAGAGCATATAATTCTTTATCATAAGTAGAATAGTTCAGACTAGGCCCACTCAATTTTTCAGAAAAGTATGCAACAGGTTTTCCATCTTGTAATAACACACCTCCTAATCCAATTCCACTAGCATCACATTCAATCTCAAAAGTCTTATTGAAATTAGGAAGTTGGAGTAAAGGAGCATGTGTCAACTTATCTTTCAATACCATGAAGGCTTCTTCCTGTGCGATACCCCAAACAAAAGGCACATCCTTCTTTGTAAGCTCGTTGAGAGGTGCAGCAATGGTGCTGAAATCTCTCACAAAACGCCTATAGAAACCAGCGAGGCCAAGGAAACTCCTCACTTGTGTGACCGTTTTGGGCTGCGGCCAACTCTCAATAGCTTCAATCTTGGCTTTATCAACTTCAATTCCCTGTGGAGTAACAACATAGCCAAGAAAAGATACTCGGTCAGTGCAAAAGGTGCACTTTCCAAGGTTTCCAAACAAACGTGCATCACGTAGAGCAATAAAAACAGCACGTAAATGTTCCAAATGTTCCTCCAAAGATTTGCTATAAATTAATATGTCATCAAAGTAAACTACCACAAATCGTCCAATGAAAGCACGTAAAACTTCGTTCATTAACCTCATGAAAGTACTAGGTGCATTAGTTAACCCAAAAGGCATGACTAACCACTCATATAATCCAAACTTAGTTTTAAATGCTGTTTTCCATTCATCTCCCAATTTCATACGAATTTGATGGTATCCACTACACAAATCAACTTTGGAGAATATTGTAGAGCCACTCAATTCATCAAGCATATCATCTAGCCTAGGAATAGGATGACGATAATGAATAGTAATATTATTTATGCCTCTACAATCAACGCACATACGCGACGTACCATCCTTTTTCGGCACTAAAATGATAGGAACAGCACAAGGACTAAGGGATTCGCGTATATAACCTTTGTCGACCAGTTCTTGTACTTGACGCATAATCTCCTTCATCTCCTCTGGATTGGTACGGTATGGTGCACGGTTGGGTAGCGAAGCACCGGGAATTAAGTCAATTTGATGCTCAATCCCTCGAATAGGTGGTAATCCCGGTGGCACGTCTTGTGGAAAGACGTCAGCGAACTCCTACAAAATGTTAGTGACAGCATGGGGCAAAGAGGAAGGCACGTCCTCGAATGAAAATAATGCCTCTTTGCACACAAAAGCATAGCAAACAGATTTGTTGAAATCTAGCTCATCAATATCATATTTGGTGGCAAGTAAACATGCACTTTTCAATTTAATTTCAGAAACAACAGTAGATGGTTTATTATTAGGCTTCATTTGGTGCTCAAATTCTTTTGCCACAATCTGATTTTCACTCTTATTTTTCTCCTGTTTTGCTTTATTAGCTCTATTAATATCATCTTTCAAAATGGAATCAGGAGTCATAGGAAGCAAAGTAATATTTTTATCGTTATGAACAAGAGTATACTGATTGTTTCTACCATGGTGTACAGAATTTTTATCAAATTGCCATGGTCTACCAAGTAATAAGGAACATGCTTGCATAGGTACCACATCACAATCAACATAATCAGCATATGTAGAGATACTAAAATGCACACGAACAGTACGTGTTACCTTAACCTTGCCGCTGTTGTTGAACCATTGGATGTAGTAAGGATGTGGATGAGGTCTTGTGGTGAGAGATAGCTTCTCCACCATCTCCATGCTAGCCAAGTTATTGCAACTCCCTCCATCTATGATCACGCGAACAGAACGTTCCTTCACAACTCCCTTTGTATGGAACAAATTATGCCTTTGATTTTGCTCAGCTTGTGTAACCTGCACACTCAAAACACGTTGAGCAACTAAACATTCATACCTGTCAGCATCTTCAGGAGCCATGTATTGCGTCTCATGATCAGAATCGTCTCCACCGTGTTCGTCACGTGTAATAAGAGCCAAAGTCTCCTCATCATAGTCACTAGCGGACTCATACCCACCATCCTCAGTAACAATCATCACACGCTTAGATGGGCATTCTCTCGCATAATGACCTCCACCCTTGCAACGTCGACAAATAATATCATGTGTTTGCCCTGTTGATGCCATGGATGAAGAAGAGCTCTTTGTAGGCCCAGAAGGTGTGCTCTTGGCAGATAGTGGTGATTGTGCCTGCTTTATTGTATCATGGTTGGAGGTGGTAGCCGACGGAGGCGCCGGTGTAGCAGAACGTGTGGAAGTAGATGATGCACGTGGTGTCCATGATGAAGGTCGACCTGCAGAAAAGTTAGTCCGCGCCAATGCCTGTCGATCCTGCACTTCACGTTCAGCTTTACAAGCAAGATGGAATAAACGAGTGATATTAGTATACTCCTTATACTCTAGAATCGTCTGAATCTCTCTATTTAATCCACCCATAAAACGTGCAAGCATAGCTTCATTCTCCTCAACAATACCACATCTAATCATGCCAGTTTGTAATTCCTGATAATATTCTTCTACAGAATTTTTTCCCTGTCTTAAGCGCTGCAATTTTTGAAGTAATTCACGTTGATAATATGGTGGAACCCAACGAGTACGCATAGCAGTTTTCAAAGCAGCCCAAGTAGCCGGAATAGGATATAATCTACAACGCTCAGACCACCAAACACATGCAAAACTAGTGAATGCACAAACAGCAGCAGGAACACGTCTCTCCTCGGGATATTGTAAACATGTAAATCGTTGTTCAGTTTCTAACTCCCAAGTAAGATATATATCAGGAACATATCTACCCTCAAATGGTGGAATATTCAATTTTAGTTTAGGGAGATGGTCATGATCTCGTACCTGAGGGTGAGCCCTACCATTGCCATTATTTGCATGTGGACGACCTGGTGGTTGCTGTGCTGGTGGTGGCACGTAGTTCTGATTTTGATCAACCTCATCCTCATAATCTCCCACATAATCATCCTCCTCCACATCAGCAGTAGGAGCCACAGAAGTATCAACAGCAGCACCAGCAGTTTGGCCCAACTGAAGAGGGACACGGCTCGCTCGGCGGAGGGCTGTTTCCCGACGTGGAGGTAGTCGGTGTTGTTGCTGTTGTTGCAGAGGTGCGGCAGGAGCAGCCGGTGGTGGTGGTGGAAAACACGAAAGCAATTCAGCAAACTTGTTATCGAGCTTTGTTTCAAACGTCTTCTCCATGCCATCTATCTTCTCCATGGCCTCTTCAAATCTGTTTATCACATCTTGCACCTGTACACTCATCATTTGCTGAAACGTATCATGAAGCTCCTTGTTCGTCAAGTTCTCCCAGTCAGTCTCATCGGCTTGTGATCCTGGCATGGTTAGCAGCAATAGAAACACACAAGAATATGATCCTATAGACTACTAACAAGTGGTGGTGGTGGCGGGTGTCACAAATCCGTCAAGCAAATCTCAAATTCTTACCAGTTCTTACCCAGCAGCAGGCGGTGATCGGCAACCATTATAGTCAAAACTCTCAAAAGCTTGGATAGAGCGATTGCCAGGGAGAGTCAAACGCACGACGTAGATGTATGTGGAGCTGGGAAGGCTTATAGTATGGTAGCAAAAAGGGTCAGCAATAATCAATTCAGAGATGCAAAGTTGAATAAATGCTCAACGACGGTACTGTGCTGGTCCTAGGCTAGACCGTGCTAGAGATGCGAGCCTAGAACACTAACAAAATCACGGCGCTGCATGTAAATAAGGGAAAAGCACACTCTGGAACTCTTTTTTTTCGCTCTTTTTTTTGCGCTCCTTTTTTTTGCGCTCCTCTTTTTTTGCGAAAAATCACTATAATGGCGAGTGTCTCAAAACTCTTCCCTCATCAAACTGATAGGATGGGCACGAAAAAAAAATCACTTTTTTCGGAAATCAGGGCAGCGACGACGAAAAAGTGCGGCAAAAAATCACTATGATGGCACGTGGCTCAAAAGACTCAGAAAAGCCTAAAAATAGGATAGGGAAAAAAATTTGCCCGTGAAAATTTTGGCCTAAAAACTGCCCGACGACGAAAACTGCCCGTAAAATATTTGCGCTCCTCTTTTTTCCCGAGACCTACGCAGGCAAGGAAACACGAATCGGAATTTAGATTGATCTCAAGAACAAACCTAATATGAGAAGAACTCGGATTGGTGGTGGATATATGGTTGTGGTATATGGCAGCGGTGGTGGTATATGGTAGCGGTGGTGGTATATGGATACAGATTGGTGGTGGTATATGGATACGGATTGGTGGTGGTATATGGATATGGATTCAGAGCGGTGGCGGATAAGCAAAAGTGGTAGATGGGTGATGATGATGGTGCGGCGGCGGCGTGACAACTTATGACCAGAACTCGAAACTCTAAAAGACTAGACTCTAAGACCAGCAACTTGACACGACGATGCAACCGCAAATTCAACAAAGCAAAAACCCTAAAAAGATTATGCAAAGGCTCAGATTGGTTCGGATATGATGAACTAACCCTAATTTTTTTGTGGCTTTTTCGTGGACTGTAGGTATGAAGAACAGACTCGATCTAATCTAAGAAAAACTGTAAAATCTCACCGAGCAACCTGGAAATCTGATACCACTTGATAGACTAAGGTGTCCCGATGTTTCGATGAGATGGTGGCTATCGTTTTCTGTGGGAGTCGACCTTGACGATCCGACTACGAACGTGCGAGACGTCGCGCCTTAGCAATCGCTAAACCAACTTCCGAGGGTTATTGACCACGCCGGAGCACGATCAACCTGACCACGAGGGTCTGTTTCCTGCGAGCAAATGAAGAACAAGCAAGAAACTGAGATTGCAATTGGGATATTGCGAATATAAGATGAAAGCTTTATTGATCAAGGTGGGGTTCTGTGACGTCTTGGTCTGGTCGTTGGACACAAACGAAGTACGCGAAGTTGCAGCTATGGCGAACTTTTAATCTAAACAAAACCCAAAGTCTAAATGACGCCCTAAGGGCTGTATATATGGAGGAAGAGGGGGGAATTTCGTGGCCCTTGAGGGTGGGTCCGAAACCAACCCTAACTCTTGTTTCCCCACACATACGGACTCTAAAAATAGCCTATACTTAAGTATTTCGAAATTACATGGGCCTGGCCCATTAATAAGGTGACGCAGCACCTAGAATAGCCTATGGACGAATATTATGAAGTGGCATCTTGTATATTTCGTCCAAGGCTTCATGCACTCCTTATGGCGGCTTTAAAGTCCTGAAATCATCACTTGTAACTCCGTTCTTGATCCCCTTGCGCATGCCATCAACTCCATGTGTGTTCTTGCTCCAATGTTCATCCTTCTCCAAGCTAGGCCCTTCATTTGTAAGCAAAATAAATGTATCCAATTTAGGCAGCATCATAATCTCATGAACATTAGAATCATTACCAAGAAACGAAAGTACCTGGTAATTTAATTGGCGTGCGCGAGCTCTAGTAATTGGTCCAGTATATCTAACAGTAGGGGCTATGGGTGTAACAATGGTATTGATGTCATCATCAATCAATTTCCCAATAGTAATTTGTTTACCCGTCGTATGCTATTTTTCTCGACGGAAGCCACTAGTGAAATATACGGCCCCCGGGTCTATTCTTTATCATATTTGCTTCGAGATCTATTTTTGCTTTTGCTTTAAGATCTATTATTCCAAAACCCAAGAATACCTTGCTGCAATTTTTTGTTATTTATTTTATTTCGCGTTTCCACGAGATCTATTTATCTGATCTACCACAAACCAATTGCCACCTCTTGAGCATGCGTTGGTTTTCCCTTGGAGAGGAAAGGGTGATGCAGCAAAGTAGTGTAAGTATTTCCCTTAGTTTTGAGGACCAAGGTATCAATCCAGTAGGAGACTACACGCAAGTCGCCTAGTACCTGCACAAACAAACAAGAACCTCGCAACCAACGCGATAAAGGGGTTGTCAATCCCTTCATGGTCACTTATGAAAGTGAGATATGATAAAGATAATAAGATAAATATGTTTGGTATTTTTGTTGTATAGATTGAAAAGTAAAGATTGCAAAATAAATAGTAAATAGTAAGCTAGAATTGTAGATCGGAAACTTATATGATGTAAAGTAGACCCTGGGGCCATAGGTTTCACTAGTGGCTTCTCTCTAGATAGCATATATTATGGTGGGTGAACAAATTACTGCTGAGAAATTGATAGAAAAGTGCATATTTATGAGAATATCTAGGCATGATCATAAACATAGGCATCACGTCTGTATCAAGTAGACTGAAACGATTTTGCATCTACTACTATTACTCCACACATCGACTGCTATCCAGCATGCATCTAGAGTATTAAGTTCATAAGAACAGAGTAACGCATTAGGCAAGATGACATGATGTAGAGGGATAAACTCAAGCAATATGATATAAACCCCATCTTTTATCCTCGATGGCAACAATACAATACGTGTTGGTTCCCTTTCTGTCACTGGGATCGAGCACTGCAAGATTGAACCCAAAGCTAAGCACTTCTCCCATTGCAAGAAAGATCAATCTAGTATGCCAAACTAAACCGAAAATTCGAAGAGACTTAGAAAGATATCAAATCATGCATATAAGAATTCAGAGAAGAATCAAATATTGTTCATAGAAAATCTTGATCATAAACCCACAATTCATCGGATCTCGGCAAACACACCGCAAAAAGAATTACATTGAATAGATCTCCAAGAACATCGAGGAGAACTTTCTATTGAGATCCAAAGAGAGAGAAGAAGCCATCTATCTAATAACTATGGACCCGAAGGTCTGTGGTTAACTACTCACACATCATCGGAGAGGCTATGGTGTTGATGTAGAAGCCCTCCATGATCGAGTCCCCCTCCGGCAGATCGCTGAAAAAGGTCCCCAGATGGGATCTCACGGGTACAGAAGGTTGCGGCAGCGGAAAAGTGGTTTTGTGGCTCTCCTGGATGTTTTCAGGGTATAAGAGTATATATAGGCAAAAGAAGTAGGTCGATGGACCTACAAGAGGCCCACGAGGGTGGGGGCCCGCCTACCCCCCTGGGCGCGCCGCCCTACCTCATGGCCGCCTTGTTGCTTCCTTGACCTCCACTCCAAGTCTCCTAGATTGCGCTTGTTTCAAAAAAGATCCTCGCGATAGTTTCGTTCCGTTTCGATTCCGTTTGATATTCCTTTTCTGCGAAACACTGAAATAGGCAAAAAAACAGCAACTGGCACTGGGCCTCCGGTTAATAGGTTAGTCGCAAAATAATATAGAAGTGCATATTGAAGCCCATTAAACATCCAAAACAGATAATATAATAGCATGGAACAATAAAAAATTGTAGATACGTTGGAGACGTGTCAAGCATCCCCAAGCTTAATTCATGTTCGTCCTCGAGTAGGTAAATGATAAAAACATAATTTTTGATGTGGAATGCTACCTAGCATAATTTTCAATGTAATTTTCTTTATTGTGGCATGAATATTCAGATCCAAAATATTCAAGACAAAAGTTTAATATTAACATAAGAATAATAATACTTCAAGCATACTAATAAAGCAATCATGTCTTCTCAAAACAACATGGCCAAAGAAAGTTATCCCTACAAAATCATATAGTCTGGCTATGCTCTATCTTCATCACACAAAATATTTAAATCATGCACAACCCCGATGACAAGCCAAGCAATTGTTTCATACTTTTGATGTTCTCAAACTTTTTCAATCTTCACGCTATACATGAGTGTGAGCCATGTACATAGCACTATAGGTGGAATAGAATGGTGGTTGTGGAGAAGACAAAAAGGAGAAGATAGTCTCACATCAACTAGGCGTATCAACGGGCTATGGAGATGCACATCAATAGATATCAATGTGAGTGAGTAGGGATTGCCACGCAACGGATGCACTAGAGCTATAAGTGTATGAAAGCTCAACAAAAGAAACTAAGTGGGTGTGCATCCAACTTGCTTGCTCACGAAGACCTAGGGCAATTTTGAGGAAGCCCTTCATTGGAATATACAAGCCAAGTTATATAATGAAAAATTCCCACTAGTATATGAAAGTGACAAAATAGGAGACTCTCTATCATGAAGATCATGGTGCTACTTTGAAGCACAAGTGTGGAAAAAGGATAGTAGCATTGCCTCTTCTCTCTTTTTCTCTCTTTTTTTTATTTGGGCCTTTTCTCTCTTTTTTATGGCCTCTTTTTTTTGTCCGGAATCTCATCCCGACTTGTGGGGGAATCATAGTCTCCATCATCCTTTCCTCACATGGGACGATGCTCTAATAATGAAGATCATCACACTTTTATTTACTTACAACTCGATACTTAGAACAAAATATGACTCTATGTGAATGCCTCCGGCGGTGTACCGGGATGTGCAATGAAACAAGAGTGACATGTATGAAAAGTTATGAAGGTGGCTTTGCCACAAATACGATGTCAACTACATGATCATGTAAAGCAATATGACAATGATGAAGCGTGTCATATTAAATGGAACAGTGGAAAGTTTCATGGCAATATATCTCGGAATGGCTATGGAAATGCCATAATAGGTAGGTATGGTGGCTGTTTTGAGGAAGATATATGGTGGGTGTATGGTACCGACGAAAGTTGCGTGGTACTAGAGAGGCTAGCAATGGTGGAAGGGTGAGAGTGTGTATAATCCATGGAGTCAACATTAGTTATAAAGAACTCACATACTTATTGTGAAAATCTATTAGTTATCGAAACAAAGTACTACACGCATGCTCCTAGGGGCATAGCTTGGTAGGAAAAGACCATC
Source organism: Triticum dicoccoides (assembly GCF_002162155.2). Lineage (NCBI taxonomy): Eukaryota > Viridiplantae > Streptophyta > Magnoliopsida > Poales > Poaceae > Triticum > Triticum dicoccoides. The sequence goes on from NC_041388.1 coordinate 487,044,201, forward strand.
GCTCGTCCCCGATCGCCACTCATAAGGAAGGAAGACAATCAAAAAATAAATCATGCTCCGACTTCATCACATAACGGTTCACCATGCGTGCATGCTACGGGAATCACAAACTTTAACACAACTATCTCTCAAATTCACAACTACTCAACTAGCATGACTCCAATATTACCATTTTCATATCTCAAAACAATCATCAAGTATCAAACTTCTCATAGTATTCAATGCACTTTATATGAAAGTTTTTATTATACCCATCTTGGATGCCTATCATATTAGGACTAATTTCATAACCAAGGCAAATTACCATGATATTCTAAAAGACTCTCAAAATAATATAAGTGAAGCATGAGAGATCAATAATTTCTATAAAATAAAACCACCACCGTGCTCTAATGTAACACCCCGGATGTAATTTACCTTATATGTATCCCAACTCTTGCCGTTTCCGGCACTAAGTTATTTTATTTCCTCGGGTTCGGGTTTTTGTCTTTGTGTGTTGTTGCCTTTGTCATGCATCTCATATCTTGGCATCATGTGCATTGAATTTTCATACGTGTTCGTCTCATGCATCCGAGCATTTTCCCCGTTGTCCGTTTTGCATTCCGGCGCTCCTATCTCCTCCGGTGCCCCTTTCTACCTATTTTCGTGTGTGGGGGTTAAACATTTCCGGATTGTACCGAGTCTTGCCAAGCGGCCTTGGTTTACTACCGGTAGACCGCCTGTCAAGTTTCGTGCCATTTGGACTTCGTTTGATACTCCAACGGTTAATCGAGGGACCGAGAAGGCCTCGTTTGTGTTGCAGCCCAACACCCTTCCAATTTGGCCCAAAACCCACCTAAACCCCTCCTATCGTCTAGAGCGTTCGATCACGATCGCGTGGCTGAAAACCGCACTCCATTTGGAGCTTCCTAGCTCCCTCTATGCCTATAAATAGCTCTTCCTCCAAAAAATCTCAGGTCTTCTTCCACCCTAACCCTAGAAAAACTCCACCCGCCGCCGCCGGACAAAAATCCGGGCAGCAGACGTGTCCGCCCACTCCGCCGGACCAATCCTCCATCGCCACCTGTCCCGGGCGGGACCGCATCGCCGCCTCGCCCGCGCCGGCCCGCCTGGCCCGCGCGCGGCCCTCCCCGGCACGAGCCGAGCGCCGCCCGCACCCGTTTCTTCTTCCCCGAGCCGGCGCCCGCCTTCGCCGGATTTCACCTCGCGCCACTGCGCCCGCCATCGCCGGCCACCGCGGCCTCCGTCGTCACCTCGCCGCCCCCTGCCTCGCCGACGTCGCCGCGGCATCCCGACGCTCCGGCAAGCCGCGCCACCGTCCACGCCGCCTCATCCGCGCCACCAACCGGCGTCGGAGCCGCGCCCTTCCTCCACGACGCCGCGCCGGAGCTCCCCAAGTCCGGCGACCCGAGCTCCAATTCCGGCGAACATCGTAACCCGCGCCAGATCCAGATCTGGGACATCTCCACGGTTGACTTTTTCCTACTAACCCTAGAATTTTTGCAATCTTCGTCATGTCGTAACTCCGCATTCGTAGCTCCGATTTGCATGTGTAGCATATCAAAATGTTCGTCTCAAAGAGTAAATCATTTCATATCATTGCATCATTTTCATTTGAGCTCATCTTGATGCCTGAAATGCTGTTGGAAGAGGGCTATGTGATAAAATTGCCAGATCTGTTTCATCAAATAGATATTTGTCATTTTTGCCATGATTAATGCATGCATGATATGCTCCTGAGCTCTACATGAGTTTTGTTATATGCCATGCCATCTTTATAGTGGTGCTTACCATGGATTTTTGTGATATGTGTGGTGACTACCACAAGCTTGCAAAGTAGTGCAATCGGTAATGCTGATTTCAGGGACTTAGAATTTCACAAAGTCCTTGAGCTGATTTTGTCATTATGCCATATGTTCATGTTGTTTCCTAGTGATCCGTGCCTCTTTTGAGGATGATCGTTAACATTGTGGTGCTCTATCCATCCATGTCTTTTTTGCATTTATGGAGCACCCTAGCTTGAGTCAATCGAGCTCTACATTTGCTATTTCGTGAATCCTGGCAGATTGTTGACTTGTTAGCGATTTTGCCGAGGATGTTGCTATTGATCCGTGCATGCTATGTTGTTGTTCTTACCATGTCTAGCATCTATGCCATGTATTCTTGATGGGTGTATGCTTAGTTTGTCATGCCATGCTCTGTAGTGAGTGCATCGAGCTCGTAAACATGCCTACTCATTAACTGTTTTGCATGCTCCAGTTTTTCACTAAGTCTGAGATCTGTTTATGTTTTTGCCATGTTCATATGCTTGCAATTGTACTTTCTGATCCCTTTTGGCTCAAGGTCACTAAGGGACTTTTGTTAAGTGCTTTGAGTAGCTTCATGTCATGCCTTGCTTTGCCATGTTAAGTTCCTGTAGCATGTAGTTTTCATGCTCCAAAGTGTGCTTCCTGATGTTAAATTCCAGACTTGTGTTAATTTCACTAAGTCTGAAACCTGTTGTCATTTGCACTTTTGCCATGCTTGTTTGAACCTCTTAATGGATGAATTAGCCGTAGCTCAGTGTTCATATTTTGTCAAGCATCATGATTAGATCCCTTCCATGTATTTTGTTGTCATGTTTGAGTGCTTTAGCATATTTATCTTGATGCATTTAGATGACTATTTGCTGATTATCGCAGACCGGTGCCATATTTGTTTTGCTTGCCATTTCCAAACCGTGCATCGGAGTCCGGTGATCTTTATATCGATTTCAACCGAAATCACCTCACCTTTCCAGTGGCACTCTTGGATTTCCAAGTTGTGGCCAGGTTCAATCATTCCTTGTTAAATCTTGCATATGCATCACATATCGCATCCCGCATAGCATACCATGTTCACATCATGTTGTTTGAGCATTGCACGTGGTTGATTGTGTTCCTTTTGCTTGTTTGTATTGTTTGGGTAGAGCCGGGAGACGAGTTCGAGAACGAGGAGCCCGTTGAGTTTGCTTACGAGGATCAAGTCAACTCTGACAACTTTGCAGGCAAGATGATCACACCCTCGAAATCACTTCTATCTTTGCTTGCTAGATGCTCGCTCTTTTGCTATGCCTATGCTATGATGCCTACCACTTGCTTATCATGCCTCCCAATTGCCATGTCAAACCTCTAACCCACCATGTCCTAGCAAACCGTTGATTGGCTATGTTACCGCTTTGCTCAGCCCCTCTTATAGCGTTGCTAGTTGCAGGTGAAGATTGGAGATCGTTCCTTATTGGAACATTGTTTATTGTTGGGATATCACCATATTATCTTGTTTATCTTAATGCACCTATATACTTGGTAAAGGGTGGAAGGCTCGGCCTTTTGCCTAGTGTTTTGTTCCACTCTTGCCACCCTAGTTTCCGTCATATCGGTGTTATGTTCCCGGATTTTGCGTTCCTTACGCGGTTGGGTTATAATGGGAACCCCTTGACAGTTCACCTTGAATAAAACTCTTCCAGCAATGCCCAACCTGTCAGTGCTCCTCTGAGTGTTGGTCCAACCTGTCAGCTGTCGGTGGCCGCCAGGGGCAACTCTGGGCTGGCCTACCGGAACCTTGGACAATCCGGTGTGCCCTGAGAACGAGATATGTGCAGCTTCTATCGGGATTTGTCGGCACATTCGGGCGGTGTTGCTAGTTTAGTTTTACCATTGTCGAGAATGTCTTGTAACCGGGATTCCGAGCCTGATCGGGTTTTCCCGCTAGAAGGAATATCCTTCGTTGACCGTGAGAGCTTGTGATGGGCTAAGTTGGGACACCCCTGCAAGGTTTTGAACTTTCAAAAGCCGTGCCCGCGGTTATGGGCAAATGGGAATTTGTTAATGTCCGGTTGTAGATAACATGAAACTTAACTTAATTAAAATGAATCAACCGCGTGTGTAACCGTGATGGTCTCTTCTCGGCGGAGTCCGGGAAGTGAACACGGTGTTGGAGTAATGCTTGAGTAGGTTGTTCTAGGATCACTTCTTGATCATAGTTGTTCGACCGTGCTTTTGCCTTTTCTTCTCGCTCTCTTTTGCGAACAGGTTAGCCACCATATATGCTAGTCGCTTGCTGCAGCTCCACATATTACCTTGCCTTACCTATAAGCTTAAATAGTCTTGATCGCGAGGGTGCGAGATTGCTGAGTCCCCGTGACTCACAGATTACTTCCAAACCAGATGCAGGGACCGATGATACCGTTCCAGACGATGCGCTTGAGCTCAAGTGGGAGTTCGATGAAGACTCTCGTCGTTACTATGTGTCTTTCCCAGATGATCAGTAGAGGTGCCTAGTTGGGGCGATCGGGGACCGTATCGCATGTTGGGGTTGATCTTTTATTTTGGTACCGTAGTCGGACCATGAGTGTATTGGATGATTGTAATGTTATTCATGTATGTGTGTGACGTGGCGAGTGTAAGCCAACTATGTACCTTTTCCCCTATTATCTATTTACATGGGTTGTTGTGAAGATTACCTTACTTGCGACATTGCTTTCAATGCGGTTATGCCTCTAAGTCGTGCTTCGACACGTAGGAGATATAGCCGCATCGAGGGCGTTACATCTAAACAGATATAAGTGAAGCACTAGAGCAAAATTATCTAGCTCAAAAGATATAAGTGAAGCACATAGAGTATTCTAATAAATTCCGATTCATGTGTGTCTCTCCCAAAAGGTGTGTACAGCAAGGATGATTGTGGTAAACTAAAAATCAAAGACTCAAATCATACAAGACGCTCCAAGCAAAACACATATCATGTGGTGAATAAAAATATAGCCTCAAGTAAAGTTACTGATAGACGAAGATGAAAGAGGGGATGCCTTCCGGGGCATCCCCAAGCTTAGGCGTTTGGTTGTCCTTGAATTTTACCTTGGGGTTCCTTGGGCATCCCCAAGCTTAGTCTCTTGCCACTCCTTATTCCAAAGTCCATCAAATCTTTACCCAAAAACATGAAAACTTCACAACAGAAAACTCAACAGAAAATCTCATGAGCTCCATTAGTATAAGAAAACAAACCACCACTTTAAGGTACTGTAATGAACTCATTCTTTATTTAAATTGGTGTTAAACCTACTGTATTACAACTTATCTATGGTTCATACCCCCCGATACTAGCCATAGATTCATCAAAATAAGCAAACAACACACGAAAAACAGAATCTGTCAAAAACAGAATAGTCTGTAGCAATCTGTAGGTTTCGAATACTTATATGACTCCAAAAATCCTGATAAATTAGGAAGTCCTAAATAATTAGTATATTGATCTACTGCAGTTGGAATTGGTATTTTATCGCTCTCTGGTAAAACAGGAAAATTATTCTCGTGAGCGCAAACTTTCTGTTTTTTCAGCAAGATCAAATAACAATCACCCAAGAAGATCCTAAAGGCTTTACTTGGCACAAACACTAATTAAAACATAAAAAACACAATCATAACAGAGGATAGATGATTCATTTATTACTAAACAAGAACAAAAAGCAAGGAGCAAAAATAAAATTGGGTTGCCTCCCAACAAGCGCTATCGTTTAATGCCCCTAGCTAGGCATAAAAACAAGAATAGATCTAGGTATTGTCATCTTTGGTATGCAATCAATAAGTGGCTCTCATAATAGATTCATAAGGTAATTTAATTTAATTTCTAGGAAAGTGTTCCATGCCTTTCCTTAATGGAAATTGGAATCTAATATTTCCTTCTTTCATGTCAATAATTCCACCAATCGTTCTAAGGAAAGGTCTACCAAGAATAATAAGACATGTAGGATTGTAATCTATATCAAGAACGATGAAATCTACGGGCACATAATTTCTATTTGCAATAATAATAACATGATTAATCCATCCCATGGGTTTCTTAATGGTGGAATCCGCAAGATGCAAATTTAAAGAACAATCATCAAATTCATGGAAACCTAGCACATCACACAAAGTTTTTGGAATTGTGGAAACACTAGCACCCAAATCACATAAAGCATAGCATTCATAATCTATAATCTTAATTTTAATAGTAGGCTCCCACTCATCATCAAGTTTTCTAGGGATAGAAACTTCTAGTCCAAGCTTTTCTTTATGGGATTGCATTAAAGCATCAACGATGTGTTTGGTAAAAGCTTTATTTTGATCATAAGCATGAGGAGAATTTAGAACGGATTGCAACAGGTAAATACAATATATCAAAGAGCAATTATCATAATTAAATTCCTTGAAATCCAAAATAGTGGGTTCATTGCTATGTAAAGTTTTGACCTCTTCAATTCCACTTTTACCAATTTTTGCATCAAGATCTAAAAACTCTGAATCATTGGGACGCCTTCTAACTAAAGTTGACTCATCTCCAGTCCCATCTTTATCAAGATTCATATTGGAAAACAAAGATTTAATAGGAGACACATCAATCACTTTTAGATCTTCATCATTATTATCACGAAAACTAGAAGAACATGCTTTCGCAAAGCAATCTTTTTTAGCACGCATCCTAACGGTTCTTTCTTTGCACTCATCAATGGAAATTCTCATGGCTTTGAGAGACTCATTGATATCATGCTTATGTGAAATAGATCTAAGTTTCAAAGAATCAACATCAAGAGAAATTCTATCCATGTTCCTAGCCAACTCATCAATCTTAAGCATTTTTTCTTCAAGCAAAGCATTGAAATTCTTTTGCGAATTCATAAATTCTTTAACACTAGTCTCAAAATCAGAGGGCATCTTATTAAAATTTCCATAAGATTTGTTGTAGGAATTGCCATAATTATTAGAGGAATTACTAGGGAACAGCCTAAAATTAAAATTTCCTCTATACGCGTTGTTACCAAAATTGTTCCTACCAACAAAATCCACATCCATAGATTCATTATTATTCTCAATCAAAGTGAACAATGGCATATCATTAGGATCAGAAGAAACACTCTTATTAGCAAACAACTTCATAAGTTCATCCATCTTTCCACTCAAAACATTAATCTCTTCTACCGCATGAACTTTTTTACTAGTAGATCTTTTGGTGTGCCATTGAGAATAATTAACCATAATATTATCTAGGAGTTTAGTAGCTTCTACTAACGTGATTTCCATAAAAGTGCCTCCCGCGGCCGAATCTAAGAGATTTCTAGAAGCAAAATTCTATCCAGCATAAAAAATATGTATAATCATCCATAAATTCAAACCATGTGTAGGGCAGTTACGTATCATTAATTTCATCCTCTCCCAAGCTTGTGCAACATGCTCATGATCAAGTTGCTTAAAATTCATAATATCGTTTCTAAGAGAGATGATCTTAGCTGGAGGAAAATACTTAGAGATAAAAGCATCTTTGCACTTATTCCATGAATCAAAACTATTTTTAGGCAAAGAAGAGAACTAAGTTTTAGCACAATCTCTAAGCGAAAACGGAAATAGCTTCAATTTAACAATATCATTATCCACATCTTTGTTCTTTTGCATATCACATAAATCAACAAAGTTGTTTAGATGGGTAGTGGCATCTTCACTAGGAAGGCCAGAAAATTGATCTTTCATGACAAGGTTCAGCAAAGCAGTATTAATTTCAAAAGATACAGCATCGGTAAGAGGAGCAATCGGAGTGCTAATAAAATCATTGTTGTTGGTATTTGAGAAGTCACATAATGTAGTATTATCTTGAACCATCATGACAAACAATCAATCCAACACACAATCACACAAGAGGCAAGCGAAAGAAGGCGAACGGAAAAAGGGCGAACAGAAAAGAGGCGAATAAAACGGCAAGGGTGAAGTGGGGGAGAGGAAAACGAGAGGCAAATGGCGAATAATGTAATGCGAGGGATAAGATTTGTGATGGGTACTTGGTATGTCTTGACTTGAGCATAGATCTCCCCGGCAACAGCGCCAGAAATCCTTTTTGCTACCTCTTGAGCATGCATTGGTTTTCCCTTGAAGAGGAAAGGGTGATGCAACAAAGTAGCGTAAGTATTTCCCTCAGTTTTTGAGAACCAAGGTATCAATCCAGTAGGAGATCACATGCAAGTCGCCTAGTACCTTCACAAACAAACAAAAACCTCGCAACCAACGCGATAAAGGGTTATCAATCCCTTCACGATCACTTACGAAAGTGAGATATGATAAATATAATAAGATAAATATTTTTGGTATTTTTGTTGTATAGATTGAAAAGTAAAGATTGCAAAATAAATAGTAAATTAGAATTGTAGATCGGAAACTTATATGATGTAAAGTAGACCCGGGGGCCATAGGTTTCACTAGTGGCTTCTCTCAAGATAGCATATATTACGGTGGGTGAACAAATTACTGCCGAGCAATTGATAGAAAAGCGCATAGTTATGGGAATATCTAGCCATGATCATAAACATAGGCATCACGTCCGTATCAAGTAGACCGAAATGATTCTGCATCTACTACTATTACTCCACACATCGATCGCTATCCATCATGCATCTAGAGTATTAAGTTCATAAGAACAAAGTAACACATTAGGCAAGATGACATGATGTAGAGGGATAAACTCAAGCAATATGATATAAACCCCATCTTTTTATCTTCGATGTCAACAATACAACACGTGTCGGCTCCCTTTGTGTCCTGGGATCGAGCACTGCAAGATTGAACCCAAAGCTAAGCACTTCTTCCATTGCAAGAAAGATCAATCTAGTAGGCCAAACTAAACCAAAAATTCGAAGATACTTGCAAAGATATCAAATCATGCATATAAGAATTCAGAGAAGAATCAAATATTGTTCTTAGATAATCTTGATCATAAACCCACAATTCATCAGATCTCGGCAAACACACCGCAAAAAGAATTACATCGAGTCTATGTCCAAGAACATCGAGGAGAACTTTGTATTGAGAACCAAAGAGAGAGAAGAAGCCATCTAGCTAATAACTATGGACCCGAAGGTCTGTGGTAAACTACTCGCACATGATCGGAGAGGCTATGGCTTTGATGTAGAAGCCCTCCATAAACGAATCCCCCTCCGGCAGATCACCGGAAAAGGCCCCGAGATGGGATCTCACAGTACAGAAGGTTGCGTCGGTGGAAAAGTGGTTTCATGGCTCTCCTAGATGTTTTTAGGGTATAAGAGTATATATAGGCGAAAGAAGTAGGTCGGTGGAGCTATGAGGGGCCCACGAGGATGGGGGCGCGCCTACCCCCTGGGCGCGCCGCCCTACCTCGTGGCCGCCTCGTTGCTTCCTTGACCTCCACTCCAAGTCTCCTAGATTGCATTTGTTCCAAAAAAGATCCTCACGAAGGTTTCGTTTCCGTTTGGATTCCGTTTGATATTCCTTTTCTGCGAAACACTGAAATAGGCAAAAAAAATAGCAACTGGCACTGGGCCTCCGGTTAATAGGTTAGTCCCTAAAATAATATAAAAGTGCATATTAAAGCCTATTAAACATCCAAAACATATAATATAATAGCATGGAACAATCAAAAATTATAGATATGTTGGAGACGTATCACCAATCTATCATTTTACCGAGAGGGATTGACAACCCCTCTTACGCGTCCCGTTGAAAGTATTTGTTCTTTGTGTGCAGGTACCGTTTACGTAGTGTTGCTTGGTTCTCCTGCTGGTTCGATAACGTTGGTTTCATCACTGAGGGGAATACCTACCATAGTTGTATTGTGTCATCCCTTCCTCTTCGGGGAAATACTAACGCGGACACGGGCCATCACGGTGGCGGAAAAAGTATTTCATGGACTCTGTGGTAGGTTTTGGTATTTTAGAGTATTTATATAGGCGGAGGTAGGTCAAAAGGGGGCTCGTGGGCCCCACTACCCACCAGGGCGCGCTAGAGGCCCATGGCGCACCCTGGTGCTTAGTGGCCCACTTCTCCGTCTTTTGGTGACCTCCCGAAGGTTCCAGGTTCCTTTATTGCGAGAAAAAATCTCCAAAAAGTTTTGTGGCATTTGGACTTCGTTTGGTACTGATATTCTACAAAGTCAAAAACAAGAAAAAATCGGAAACTGGCACTAGGCACTAAGTTAATAAGTTAGACCCAAAAATGATATAAAGTTGCTTGTAAATGTATATAAAACATCCAAGATTGATAATATAATAGCATGGAACTATAAAAAATTATAGATACATTGGAGACATTGGAGACGTATCAAGCATCCCCAAGCTTAATTCCTACTCATCCTCGAGTAGGTAAATGATAAAAACAGAATTTTTCATGTGGAATGCTACCCAACATAGTCATCATATATTCTTTTCTTTGTAGCATGGACATTTGGACTTGTATGATTCAAAGAAATAGTCTATGATTTGACATGAAAACATCAATACTCAAGCGTATCATCAAGCAACTATGTCTTTCACCTAGCCCATTATGCTCAATCATTGATCCATTCGTGAAACACACTCAAATATTAGCTACATCCAATACACAAGTATGACAATAGTGTTCCCTAGTTGGTGCTTTATAAGAGAAGATGGAGACTCAACATAAAAATAAAAATTGCATAAAAGTAAATATATAGGCCCTTCGCAGAGGGAAGCAGAGATTTGTAGAGGTGCTAGATCTCATAGCTTAAATTGAGAGACAAAATTTGTTTTGAGAGGCATGCTTTTCCCGTCAACGAAAATGACCGAGAATTCGCAATATCTTCCATGCTAGAAAAATTATAGGCGGTTCGCAAACAAAACTTAAAGTTTATTTTCTTTCCACCATTCTTTCACAATTCATGGCTAGCCGTATCCAGGGGTGCTTTCCATACCATCACTTTCCAATGAATTTATTATCATAGTATTTCTTTCATTTCATGACCGGACATCCCTATTACTTGCCACACTCTCGTGCAATGACAAGTGAATAAACATTCATCGTGAGAATAAAATACCTGGCATGGAAAATATTGGCCACCCCCTGCCGCTTCATGAGCGGTACAGGCACATGAAAAGGAAATTCATTTTGAAAATTAGAGTTGGCACATAGAAATTTACTTGAATGGCATGGAAATACCGCATATGGGAAGATATGGTGGACTCATTTGGCACAACTTTGGTTTTAAGGAATTGGATGCACAAGCAGTATTCCTGCTTAGTACAAGTGAATGCTAGCAAATAGATTGAGAAGCAACCAACCGAAAAACGAAAACGGTCATAAACGAGCATTGAACATAATTAACACTGAATAATGCACCACAAGTAGGATATAATTTCATCGCATAACTATTGAATTTACGTGCATGCATAGGGAATCACAAACCTTAACACCAATATTCTTACTGAAGCATAATTACTCACCAACGTGACTCACATATCACAAAACTATTGCAAGGGATAAAGTTTATAATATGCAATGATCTTCATGAAAGTTTTTATTATATCCCCTTTGGATATATATCACTTTGGGACCAAATTCATATCTCATGCAAATTACCATTACTATTCTTAACTCTCAAAAAGATCTAAGTGAAGCAGAGAGCATAAAATATTTCTTCAAAAAAATTCAACTCTCAAAATAATATAAGTGAAGCATGAGAGCATATTTCTTTAAAATTTACCAACTCTCAAAATAATATAAGTGAAGCAAGAGAGTTTATTTCTTTAAAATATAACCGCCGCCGTGATCAAAAAGATTTAAGTGAAGTACCAGAGCAACTGCCTAGCTCAAAAGATGTAAGTGAAGCACATAGATTATTCTAGCAAATCATGATATTTGTGTGGCTCTCTCAAACAAGTGTGTTCAGCAAGGATGATTGTGACAAACTAAAAAGAAAACAAGGAAAACACTCATATAATACAAGATGCTCCAAGAAAAACTCATGATATGTGGCGAATAAAAATATATCTCCAATTAAAATTATCGATGGTCGTTAGAAGAAAGAGGGGATGCCTTCCGGGGCATCCCCAGGCTTAGTTGCTTGGGAGTCCTTGAACATTACCTTGGGGTGTCTCACGCATCCCCAAGATTAGGCTCTTGCCACTCCTTATTCCTTCATCCATCGTGATCTCGCGCAAAACTTGAAAACTTCTATCACACAAAACTTAACAAAACCTCGTGAGGTCTATTTGTATAATAAAGCAAATCACCACTTTAAGTACTATTTCAAACCCATTCATATTTTGTTATTGCATTGTACCTACTGTATTCTAACTTTACCATGGCTTATACCCCCCATACAATCCATAGATTCATCAAAATAAGCACACAATGCAACGAAAACAGAATCTGTCAAAAACAGAGCAGTGTGTGGTAATCTGAACTTTGACCATACTTCTGTAACTCCAAAACTTGTGAAAAAATATAAAACATGGGAAATTTGTATATCAATCATGTGTAAAAAATTAGAATTTTATCACGTTCCAGCATAGCACATTAATTCTGCTACTGGGCGCAAAAGTTTCTGTTAATGCACAAAATCAAAGCAACTATCACCCAAATCATCCCAAAGGCTTTACTTGGCACAAACACTAATTAAAACACTAAAACAAAATCATAAAAGTAGCATAATTTTGTAAAATCATAAAAAATAAAAGAAAAATATTGGGTTATCTCCCAACAAGCACTTTTCTTTAAAGCCTTTTAGCTAGGCTTTGATAATTTTAATTATGCTTGCATGAAAGACAAGAATTGAAGCACAAAGAAAGAATCACATAGCATGTGAAAATCACATTTAAGTCTAACATACTTCCTATGCATAGGCATTTTATAAGTAAACAAATTATCAAAAGAAGCAAAAAACTAGCATATTCAAGGAAGAAGAATAAAACATTGACAATCTCAACATGAAGAGAGGTAATTTAGTAACATGAAAATTTCTACAACCATATTTCCCTCTCTCATAATAGTTACATGTGGGATCATATTCATAGTCAACAATATATCTATCACATAACATATTCTCTACATGATCCACATGCATGCAAAGTTGACACTCTTCCAAAATAGTGGGATTATCATTATATAAAGTCGTGACCACTTCAAGCCCACTTTTGTCAAAAATTTCATAGGATTGATCATTCTCCAAAGTAGTGGGATCATTATTACCTAAAATTGCAACTCTTCCAAACCCACTTTCAATATTATTGCAAACACTATTATCAATATCATATTCATCATGAGGCTTAAATAAATTTTAAAGATCACAAGAAGAATCACCCCAATCATGATCAATGCAATAATTAGTGGACATAGCAAAATTAGCATCCCCAAGCTTGGGGTTTCGCATATTATTAACATGATTGACATTAATAGAATTTATAGTAACATCATTGCAATCATGCTTTTCATTCAAGGAGCTATCGTCAACCACTTTATAAATTTCTTCTTTTAACACTTCATCACAATTTTCAGATTCATGACTTTCAAGCAAAACTTCATAAAGATAATCAAGTGCACTCAACGCACTAGCAATTGGTTCATCATAATTGGATCTTTTAAAAATATTAGCAAGTGGATGAGGATCCATTACCTTTTTGTTTCCTTATTTTCAATAAACACACAAAACAAGCAAAGCGACAAAGTAAAATATTTTTGTGTTTTTCCATAAAACGTTTTAGAAGTGGGGGAGATGAAAACGAGAGGCAAATGGCAAATAATGTAAATGTCAGGAGATAAAAGTTCATGCGTAGGTACTTGATAGATGTTGATGATGTCTCCCCGGCAACAGCGCCAGATATTCTACATAATTTTCTAATCAAATTTCATATATATCATGTTACAATTCGAGTTAGGGTGTAAAAAATTATGGATATTTAAAAAAATCATGTTTGTACTTAAAAGTGGACTACGGGTTAATTACCAGAAATTATATGGTGTTTTCTATAAAAACAAAAAACAATTCGTTTTGTCAGCTAAAGTTGACTGCAGGTTAATTACTAGAACTCCAGGGTTTCTTTTGTAAAAACAAAAAAACGATTCATTTTTTCATAAAGATGTACTGTGGGTTGATTCTTGCAAATGTAAGGGTGTTTTCTGTAAAAATGCATGAAGGACGGGTAGGAGCACTAATACCTTTATTAGGGCATCTCCAACGTCGACTCTCAAGCCTCCCGCAACCTTCTGACCACAGAAGCCATCCAATGCGGTCTTGTATCGATCTGCGACATGGTCCGGACGCGCTTTCTCCCGCAAACCAGAGACAAACCTGAGGGAGCTTTGCAGGAGTCCGGACCGCTGTCACACCCTCTTCTGACCGCCCTGGCCCACCCAAACCACTCCTCCCTTTCCTGTGCATGTTCCCGCGTGGCGCCAGATGCCCGCATTCATGCCATTGTAGAGCGCGTCGCTCCACATTGAAGGCGGCTCTTCTTGATAACCCACAAGTATAGGGGATCGCAATAGTTTTTGAGGACAGAGTATTCAATCCAAATTTATTGATTCGACACAAGGGGAGCCAAAGAATATTTGCAAGTATTAACAGTTGAGTTGTCAATTCAACCACACCTGGAGACTAAATATTTGCAGCATACTGATTAGTAGCACAATAGTATGGTAGTTTGATAGTGATACCAGTAATAGTAACAGTAATGGTAACAGTAGTAGCGATAGTTTTGTAGCAATTATGACAGTAGAGATCAACATGTGAAAAGCTCGTAGGCATTAGATCGGTGATTATGTTGGATAACATTCATCATGTAACAGTCATAACCTAGGGCGACACAGAACTAGCTCCAATTCATCAATGTAATGTAGGCATGTATTCCGTATATAGTCATACGTGCTTATGGAAAAAAAATTGCATGACATCTTTTGTCCTACCCTCCCGTGGCAGCCGGGTGCCCTACCGAGCCGGCCAGATGCGACTGAGGAAGCTCGTTGCTCCACCTCCCTCGCCTAGCCCAATGGATCTAGTTGCCGCCCTAAGCCGGCGCGTGGCTCAACAATTCGTCGCTCCAAGCCAGCTCGAGGAGGAGTGGCGAGTTGTTCCACACTGACATGGCCTGGAGCACGGTGTCATGGGCATCGTCGCTGCCATCGATGATACCACGTCATCCTGCGCCTACAACCGTGCCTCCTGTGTCTACGACTGCGCACTCCCGTGCCTGCGGCCATGCCATGGAAGCACAGACAAAATCCGGGTGTCCAGAGATAAACGAGTCGGTGGTGAGCGTGTCTGCGTCCGCCGCCATCATCGAAGAGAAGTAGAACACGGGAGGCCGCCGTCGCTTTTGTATCCCATGAGGGCCACCGCCAAGGCAACGTTGTGCTCGGTTCTTCTTCAGCGCGGACCAGCGTCGACCCCACATGGGCTCCACGGAAAGGGAAGCGAGCCGTCCTTTGCGTTGAAGCATATACCTCCGAGGGCTCCCAGCAGTCCGGTGATCGGGCTGCCAGACATGAGGAAGACAAAGTGATCCACTGGCGACCATTTAGATTAGGTATTAATTATACCTCCAAAGTCGGACTAGCACCGCTTGGTTGATGTAAATATAATGAAATTCGTCATGTTCATATGAAATCCGGCCGTGTTTGCACGAATTTTGTCCGGTTGGTTCGAAATGTTGTAAAAATGTATGCGGCTATGGTTGGATGGCGTTCTCCCGCATACGTGTCCGCAGACTGGTCCCCCCTATCCGCAGACAGATGTGGGTCCACCGTCGTGTCACGTCTTTTTGCATAAAACACCCCACTCTTTTTTAAAATCAACCCACATCCCGGTTTAAGTGATTCCAAAGATAATGTTTCACCGTTTGCAGAAAAAACGCTGCATTTTCCTCAAATAAACCCGCAGCCCAGGTTTAAGTTACTCCAGAAAAATTGTTCGTTGTTTGCGAAAAACACCCCGACATTTGGTTTAATTAACCCGAAGTACATATCATACGTTTTTTGAAATAGTCGTATCTTCTAAACCATAACTCCAATTTTAATATATTATATATGATATTTGATTAAAAAATTGTAGAATCTGAAGATGATGTTATCTTACCTGTTAACCATTTAAAAATGTTATTTAGGGTGTTGCCTTAATCAACAGTGCACGATCCGCCTCTCTTTTGTATGGATGTAGATCCGGATTAAAGATGAACACCTTAGTAAAATTAGATTGGACATGAAATAAATCATCTGTAACAACGTATGGATGCGTCAGCAAAACCTCGCACGGGAAAAAGGGAAGCAAATTTCTTGTCTTATGCGGAGAGAGAGACGCCTTAGGATTGATCACATTCAAATGTGTTATGATTGTGTGAGCACTGAGGCCACTGTCGGCGAATGTAGGAGGAGGATAAGTGGCGACACATATGGGATGTCGTGTTCAAATAAATAACATGGACCTACTGGGGCCTTGAGCCACAATAAATAACATGGATCTAGTGAGGTCTTGAGTCATACTTATTGGTTAGGGGCATCCATTATTTTTTTCTTTCCATAGCAATTGCATGAGCTCTTTTTCTACTCTCTCCGTTTCTAAATATTTGTCTTTTTAGAGATTTCAACAAGTGGCTAAATACAGAGCAAAATGAGTGAATCTACACTCTAAAATATATTTATATACATCCGTATGTAGTAGCAGTTATTGGTTAGGGGCATCTGTTATTTTTTCTTTCCATTGCAATCGCATGAGCTCATCTAATACAACTATTGAATGCGCTTTGAATTGCACTTCTGCTCGTAACCACTACGAACCGGAAAGGAAGGAAGCAGCTTTAGAGGAGGGATGTCGTCAAACAAAGGATTTTTTATATGCTAAAGATACCGCGGGTCGGACACAAAGTAAGAATCCGAGCTCTTTCAGAGTGGTATCTCACTGATGGCTCGGGCCCCTTCGGAAGGGGGCCTTCTTCGCCTTCCATCTAAGCTGCACAGGAAAGGCCCAAAGCCAATCCCAGAGAATAGTAAAGCTTCATAGGCCGACCACTACATAAGCCGCTCTCGAAGAAAGCTCGAAGAGCTTCCCTTCATTCGCTTCGCGGGAGTCGCACACAACACATAGTTGGAAGTCAGAGGGCCCGTACTACCTGCCTAACCCTTCGCTCTAAGGGACCGTAGAATGGAAAGTGCCTTCTAAACAACTCGGCAGAAGGGAAGGGGCCTACGGTGAACACCCATTTGCATCCAACTGCTCTTTTTCCTGCTAGGAGTGGAAGAAGATCCCACGTCTTGTTCTTCTAGGAGTGGAAGAAGATCCCACGTCTTGTTCTTCTGATGTGCACCAAGCTCCTCCTTCATTGCGTCTTTCTTTCCACCAGCCTTTCGCCCATTAATGCGGTACATGAGCTGGGTTCAGAACACCGTGAAACAGTTCGGTCCATATCCGGTATGGGAGTTAAAGCATTGAGAGGACCGGGAAGCGATCCCCAGGGAAGGAAGCCAATAATGAGAGTGTCAGGGCGGAACTTCATTAATGAAAGGATTTGCACTGCCTCACCATGCCGCAGGATTTGCACTGCCTCACCATGCCGCAGGGACGAACTTCAAATTTTCTACTCCCTCCGTTTTTAAATATTTGTCTTTTTAGAGATTTCAACAAATGACTACATACGGCGCAAAATGAGTGAATTTACACTTTAAAATATATCTATATATATATATCTATATGTGGTAGTCCATTTAAAATCTCAAAAAGACAAATATTTAGGAACGGAGGGAGTAGTATATAATAAGTGGACAGAGATAGAAATATTTTTTTACGTGCGGTAGTATATTACTGACCCACCGCCCCAACTGAAACCAACAGTCAGCCATTGTTTCGATGGGCCGGGATCAAGCAGAAGCCACACGTCGATGATTTGGTCCAACAGCACAAGAGGAGCCACACCATCCACATATCCATACGTGAATTCATTGGTGTGCAATTAAGAGCACGGCAGCACCACAAATCACAAAAGCAGCACCAGCCAGCCAAGTGCACCTGAATTCGTTTCATTCTCCATCCACACACAAACAAAAGAAAAAGGCGGCGAAAAAAATAGAACTGTAAATGTGAACCACAAGAAGTGGAAAGGAAGAGCACAAAGCTGAGATCCAATTCTGCACACGTGAAATTAAAAGCCACAACACAAAGGGCCAAACCACATGAAGCAATGAATGGCTGCACATGACAAGGTTTTAAGCCAGTAATGGCCCCCTCTTTCCTGCTAAGAAAGCAGGCCAGGCCACCGCATGTTCTCCAGGTACATGATCATGTTCCTGCCTTGATCGTGCATTCAGTGAACTGGAGCACCAACGTGCCATGTTTGCGCAAGTACTGGGAAGGTAAAAAATACTGGGGGCCAACATTAGAAACAGGAATCATGAATCAAATTGGCAGCCCAAAAGATTGCACATCGCAGAAGTGAATGTACGGAAAACTCTTACAAAGACTCGCACGGAAAACTCTTACAAAGACTCTGGTAG
>NC_041388.1:487062875-487064865 GCF_002162155.2 Triticum dicoccoides
GAAATAAAAACCCGGAACATGCGGCATATGATTCAGCACCGGTCAAATATAGCAGCCCACTGAACATATTACGAGTCTACAAGGTACACAATTTTGACCCAACAAATTAATCCGGCAATACAGTCAACAGAATCCCAGCAATCTCAAACATAGTAGCTTACACGGCAAGGACTTGAGAAAAGAACAGCCAGAATAGATTCAGAAGACCCAGACAACTCGCAACTTAGAAGCACTTCCGGTGGACAATCGCTGGACCTGACTCGTCATACTCGCCCTTCGAGATCCACATCTGTAGCATAAAAATCAGAACACATGGTTAGTACAGCAAATAGGGAGTGTATTTACTGTAACTACTGCAATGATATTAGGATGTATGATCGCTATTTAAGCGAAAGAAAGGCGCAAGATTCACCTGTTGGAAGGTACTAAGGGAGGCAAGAATCGACCCTCCAATCCAGACACTGTACTTCCTCTCAGGCGGTGCCACCACCTTGATCTTCATGCTGCTTGGTGCAAGGGCAGTGATCTCCTTGCTCATACGGTCAGCAATACCCGGGAACATAGTTGAGCCACCACTGAGCACGATGTTACCATACAGATCCTTCCTGATATCCACATCACACTTCATGATAGAGTTGTAGGTGGTCTCATGGATTCCAGCAGCTTCCATACCAATGAAAGATGGCTGGAAAAGGACCTCAGGGCAACGGAACCTCTCTGCCCCAATGGTGATCACCTGCCCATCAGGCAGCTCATAGCTCTTCTCCACAGAGGAGCTGCTCTTGGCATTTTCCAGCTCTTGTTCATAGTCAAGAGCCACATATGCGAGCTTCTCCTTGATGTCCCTTACAATTTCCCGTTCGGCAGTGGTGGTGAAGGAGTAACCTCTCTCCGTAAGAATCTTCATCAAACAGTCAGTTAGGTCGCGCCCAGCAAGGTCAAGACGAAGGATGGCATGTGGAAGGGCATATCCTTCATAGATTGGCACAGTATGGCTGACACCATCACCAGAATCCAACACGATACCTGGAAAAACAACATTGATTTCCCAGCTCAGATTGAGGATGAAGCTTACATTTTAGAATGTGTGTGCTCGCAACGACAATTACCTGTTGTGCGTCCACTAGCATATAGGGAAAGCACAGCCTGGATGGCCACATACATGGCTGGAACATTGAAGGTCTCAAACATGATTTGTGTCATCTTCTCCCTGTTAGCCTTGGGGTTCAGGGGCGCCTCAGTCAGCAGTACTGGGTGCTCCTCAGGTGCAACACGGAGCTCATTGTAGAAAGTGTGATGCCAGATCTTCTCCATGTCGTCCCAGTTGCTGACGATGCCATGCTCGATCGGGTACTTCAAGGTGAGGATACCCCTTTTGGATTGGGCCTCGTCACCAACATATGCATCTTTCTGCCCCATCCCCACCATCACACCAGTGTGGCGGGGGCGCCCAACGATACTTGGGAAGACGGCCCTGGGTGCATCATCCCCTGCAAAACCAGCCTGTGGAGAAAACAGATGGCAGTCAGCACGATGAAAGCCGGACTGAGGACACCAATTGACCGAAAGGAGCAATACAAACCTTGACCATGCCAGTTCCATTGTCGCAGACAAGGGGCTGGATGTCCTCACCGTCAGCCATTTGATTGAGTGACTCTGTTGCACAAAGTTTGACAAGAAGGCTATTATTACCAGATACCAACGAAAAAAGTGACACGAACAGAAGAAAATTCACCATGAGAAATCTCAATGATACTACGTTGCAGCAAGAATATTAGCACCTACAACATCATCTGAGTTCCACATGCCGTAACTCTGCCTTTTCTTTTCTCCCATTTTATAGTACTCCAATATTTGTGTGTAATATACAGCATATATGACTTGCAAAATATGTAAGCAAATCAATCGATGGTCCAATCATCTACACTCTGATCAAGAACCACACAAGAACATCCACATGCAGTTTCTTGGCCGTTATAACTCTACTAGG
>NC_041388.1:487065182-487134638 GCF_002162155.2 Triticum dicoccoides
AATTCAACAGATCTAGCACGCCCCAGCCCCGGCCGCGCAGAAATCGCATGCTTCCAGGCCAAAATTAGCAGGGATACTCCGGAAAAGAAGAAAGGAAACTGGTGCGAGGACGGCCGGGCGTGCTTACCCGGGGATCTAGGGGAACCTGCCCGCCTAAGGACCTCCCACCGAGATGAGCGGCAGCTGCAGAGAGCGGAGGAAGAGGATGAGGGGGTGGGTGGCGGCGGTGGTGGCGAACCAGGCAGAGGCAGGAGAACCAAGTGCTAGGCTTGGCCTTTTATACGCACACATATTTTTTCCCCAGCCCTCTCTTGTTTTCCCTGAGGCAAATAAATAAATTATTTAATTTCATCCGCCAGTTTTCATGAAAAAATGGTAAGAGATAAATAGGTTGGTTTGCAATAATCTATACTATAATGTACCGATATAAAAAAGCGATATTTCTTCTTTAAATAGTATGAATTGGTCACGTAGTATAAAAAGAATGAATTGTGCCAGCATTTCATCTTTTCTCTCGAAATAGGCTTTCGTCCAGCTTTATATATAATGCATCAACCGAACAAAGTACACGGCCGAACAATACAAGGTGAAGAGGTAGGTCTCTTACAAAGCCCATCCTAGAATAATCGCACACGCACACCACAAAGCGACTACGCTACTAAAAGATAACATAAGTGGAACTGAGTACAACGCCATGCCACGCCCTAGTACACCTAAACTCCACGACAACGTCCTCATAAGGGAAATCAGCACAACGCGTCACCGCTGCCGAGTCCACAATGGACAAAAGGTTTTCACCTGAAACCCGGACACGAAGGGGATCACCACGACAATGTCTTCAAGAAGAGAGCAGCACCCGCGAGCAGCACCGTCGTCGGTGCCGGAGCGTAGAGCTTTCGCGCAGTAGCTCCCGCCTGCCACCACGAGGTCTTAAGGAGGAACGCAACGAGATCAGAATCCCAAATTCGGATGGGGGCATCTCCACTGCCAGAGATAGAAGGTGTGCCCTCGCCACCCTCCGTTATGCCCCTCGCCACCCACACAACCAAGAGGCACCACCACCACCGCCACCATGGTGCCCGCGGAGAGCCAACCATGTGGACCGCCTTCCAGGACCGCTGTCCCGGCATCCAAGCCACGAAACATAGCCAACCACCCGCTTCATAGTGCACATACCGTGACTGAAGAAGCCCGGCATCCGCCCCTGAGCCAGGGTCAGCGCCACCACCGTAGGGGCACCGACACCCGAAGTCCCCTCCAATCCCACTGGACTAGGAGGCATGACCCAAAGATTGTCGACGGCTATCATTGAGCCCACAGCTCAGACGACGCCAAGCTCACGACCATCAAACACTGATTTGACTGCCGGCTTAGCTCTGTCACGACCACCACCGCCACAGACCCACACCAACGCCATAACGTGAGGACATCTACCAATCGAACCGCAAGCTCCCACCTTAGTTGAGTCGGAGGCAACCTAGAGTCGAGCACCGATTCCAGGGCGACCAAGCGCCGGACCTTGTGCGAGGAGGAACGAACCCCAGGCAGGAGGACCACGTCAAACTGCGACACCGTTGGCTAGTCCGTGTTGCCAGCCCACTGCCGGCAACCACCTGGGAGAGGCGGGCGCTGCCCATCAGATCAGAGCCCAGATTAAGATGGAGCCAGCCTTTGGCAACCGGCAACTTCGGTCGCTGGGCAGCCGCACCACATCCATGCCAGCCCCGTCTTCCGTCGGCTCCACATGCACACCCTGCCACCGTCGGTCGATGCCCAGGTCTCCACCCACTACCCACTGCTCCACCTCCCCATGCCCGCGAGAAGTCAGTCGGTCACCACCACTGCCATCTGCCACTACCCGATGACCTAGGGCCTCCCGCGCTGCTCCCAGGCTTCGCCGCAGGGGCCCGCCGCGCATCAGATTCCCCGCCGCCACAGGCAGCCCTGCACGAACCACCCTCAATCGCGCTGCCCGAAGCGTAGCCACCACGCTAGCACAGTCCCGAACGTCGGCTCGCCGCTGCGTCGCGTCCCTGCCCGCAGAGAACAAGAGAGCCCTGCCACTGACGGCTCCAGTTGATCTTTGCCCGGCAGAGCCCCCTGGCGGCGACGGGGGAGGAGGAGGGAGGAGGAAGGTGGCTGGCAGCGGAGGTCGAGGTGCCCTCCCGGCCGCCTCGCGAGCGGCGGCGCGGGAGGGCATAAGGTCACCAGATCCAACCAACCTCAGGCTGCCTCCACTTTGGTTTCTCAACCATCTCCTTGTTTCATCTCATCCTTTCAACATCGTCTATCCAATGATGATCTATGCTACCCCGGTGTGTAGCGCTAAACATGACTAGCACCCTCACTAATTAACGTTAGCATCAACAAATTAATTGTATACTACCTAATATTAACATGCAATTAAAGATATTGTCGAAAATTAGTATGTGATGCAATTGATAATTTTTCAAATATCCTCTTAGAAAAGATTGCCTAATATTAACATGCATTGCATGTACACGATTAGTAGTACTCCCTCCCATCCAAAAAGTGTCGTTGTTTTGAACTAAGGTTAGTTTGCAACACTTTACTGGATTGGTAGGAATAACATTTAATACCTGAATTTTTGTCGGCGTGCATCGAAGCAAAAGTTGAAACAACATATCCTCAAAAAGAAAATTTAAAACATAAACTTATTTTTTGTGGGATAAATTAAACATAGAATTGTAAAGAGTTGTGTCTCAAAACAAACTATGTCCGAAGAACTAGAAAATTGGTTTGTTTAAAAAGCAAGATAACCCACGAAAAATGTCCTTAGAAATCAGAAGAACAAAAATAACACGTGAAAAATGTTGTGCCGTGCACCAAGCATTTTTAAGAGAGCCAAAAATAGTATAAATGTGTTTATTAGACTTACAGATGAAGAATAGCAAATTTAGAGAGGACATAGTATCAAAGAAATCCTTTGAAATATATTTCTTGATGCTAACAATGTTGTAAAACATTTTATTTTTAATGGAAATTATAAAACAATTTTTTGTGGGATATAACCCTACTTAATTTATGTGCCTTTCATTTGTTTCAAATGGGGTTGTGGGCTTGTACAGTCACGGCACTTGCATCTATGAGCTTATTTACTATTTATTTACATTCCAAAAAGTCTTAAAAGAGGATATTTTATATCATGGTTTAATAAACCCATAGTTTCATTCTTATTGATATATCTACAGTGCATATGAAGAGATTATTTGATATGCCCTCCACAACCGGTTTAGTAGATGGACATTTTAAAGAAATAAATAACTCAACAAATTATTATAACCAAATAATTAAAAGGGGACCCAATGCCATCTCATGTCCAGTTATGAATCTCCTGCTTGGCAAATGATCCTGCTTGGCAAATGATTCGCTCAACTCCAGTTGTCACGGATCATTAACTACAAGCACGTAGTGAAAGCCTCATTTGAAATGCTCTCATCAATTTGCAAATTCCAACTAGTAATACAGGGGCAATTGATAAATATATAGCGATTTTTTTAAGGGAAATCCCATTTAGTTGTGAATTATTTCCTTTAGCAGAAATAAAAAGTGGTCCAGAAAAAATACAGCAAGATAAATAAGCGAACCTGTTTCTAATATTCTGGGGCTGGAATGAGCTGGCGGCGGATAGAGAACCTGCATCGCACCATGTCTGACGTGGAGGCCCCAGGGCCGTCAGATTACATCATACGTGGGCCCCAATAAGCGGTGCGTTGCACGGCGATCTGATCCAACAACACGTAATGGATCCCGCTTGGGCCTGGGCCAACTGGAATGAAGGCCCAGCTCACCTAACAGTAATATTCCATCGGTTTCTTTCCTTCTTTCTTTTCTTTGGATTCTTTGGATAAAGAAATAGTCTGTACCTTAATCTCTTTCTTTGTAGGAGTAGAAAATATCAACTAGGGAAAGAAGACAGCTTGTTCCCCTGAAGCATCTGATTACTCTCGTAGTCTAGGTTTTTAGATTGTTCATCGTCTTTGCTTTGGCGGCGACGATGACAATGTTGAATAAAGATTCTTCGGATCCTTCCCTAATGAGGCCATCGGTCCTATGGTTGGGGATGGATTTGGAAACCAGTCTGTTCAAGTAAGGATGGCGTGGCGGCGGCGGCATCCTCGTGGTGGACCTGTGTCCTCGGGCTCCGCCGTTGCGACAGCGTTTGCTCCAGCGTCGACGCGGAGCTTGGGAGGTAGTCCAGAAACGGATGCAGATTCTGATCTGTATCGACGACATCTGAAAGACGAAGCATGTGCTGGGCTCGTGGTTCGTGGATGATAGATATGGATTCCTCCTTCGGCGTTTTAGTCGTGGTGGGGTGCCAGATCTGGAGTTCGATGGCGTGTCCGGGGTGTTGCCCCGGTCTGATTCTTCAACGGTAAGGGCTTCACTTTTGGTGAGCCATCTTGGAGGTCCTCAAAGCTGCATATCAGCGATGGAGCCGCGTTGAACTCGGGTGAGGAGGTGATTCGTCATTCTTTTCTTCGGTGGCTGCTGTGGTTGTGCCGGAGGCAGGTGACGGGCATTGGTGTCAAGCTCAGAGATGTTCTGCTATCTTTTCAGTTTTGTCATGTCGGTCTTTACGTGACTTGTACTTTATTCTTTATGATATGAATGAGACACATATTACCATGCAAAAAAATCTATCGGCAACTCGGTATTGTTTTCCCCCGCAAAAAAAAAACAAAAACTCGGTATTGTTTTCAACTTGGACCATTATTTATGTCTTATTTTTCTTTCCTGTAGGAATTTTGCACGATGTGTTTAGGCTGATTATGTGAATAAAAAATGGCCAGCGATCTGTGCCGGCGCGGTTGGACCGGTCGAGCCCTAGCCGTCCGATGCAGTTAGTGTGGGCTGTCAGGTCTGTGTGCGAGGCTCCATCGAACGAACCATTGTAGCAAAATCGGTTGCAACAGTTTTTCGACCCGCCACAACGAGGAAACAGGGGAGCTAGATCCTCCCACGTCTGCCCGTCTCCGACCCACGGTGGTGACGGCCGGATCCACCGGTTTTTTGATGAACTAGATGAAGATATATCTGAAGGAAATATGCCCTAGAGGCAATAATAAAGTTGTTATTTATATTTCCTTAGATCATGATAAATGTTTATTATTCATGCTAGAATTGTATTAACCGGAAACTTGATACATGTGTGAATGCATAGACAAAACACAGTGTCCCTAGTGTGCCTCTACTAGACTAGCTCGTTAATCAAAGATGGTTAAGTTTCCTGACCATAGACATGTGTTGTCATTTGATGAACATGATCACATCATTAGGAGAATGATGTGATGGACAAGACCTATCCGTTAGCTTAGCATAATGATCGCTAAGTTTTATTTCTATTGCTTTCTTCATGACTTATACATATTCCTTTGACTATGAGATTATGCAACTCCCAAATATCGGAGGAATACCTTGTGTGCTATCAAACGTCACAACGTAACTGGGTCATCATAAAGATGCTCTACAGGTATCTCCGAAGGTGTTTGTTGGGTTGGCATAGATCGAGATTAGGGTTTGTCACTCCGAGTATCGGAGAGGTATCTTTAGGCCCTCTCGGTAGTGCACATCATGATAAGCCTTGCAAGCAATGTGAATAATGAGTTAGTTATGGGATGATGCATTACAAAACGAGTAAAGGGACTTATCGGTAACAAGATTGAACTAGGTATGAAGATGCCGACGATCGAATCTCAGGCAAGTAACATACCAATGGCAAAGGGAATGACGTATGTTGTCATTACGGTTTGACCGATAAAGATCTTTGTAGAATATGTAGGAACCAATATGAGCATCCAGGTTCCGCTGTTGTTTATTGACCGGAGATGTGTCTCGGTCATGTCTACATAGTTCCCGAACCCGTAGGGTCCGCACGCTTAACGTTCGATGACGATTTGTATTATGAGTTATGTGTTTTGGTCACCGAAGATTGTTTGGGGTCCCGGATGAGATCACGGACATGACGAGGAGTCTCGAAATGGTCGAGAGGTAAATATTGATATATTGGACGATAGTATTCGGACACCGAAAGTGTTTCAGAATGTATCAGGTACATATTAGAGTACCGGGGGGTTACCGGAACCCCCGGGGGGAAGATATGGGCCACATGGGCCATAAGAGGGAGGCAAGGCAGCCCACAAGGGGTGGCGCACCCCCAGGGAAGGAGTCCGAATTGGACTATGGGAGGGGGCGTGGCCCCCTGAAAGTGCAACTAATCCTTGGGTTTTTTGGTAATTCTTAACAACATATAGCTCATTGAACTAATACTCTTTCAAGATGATCATTTCAGAAAGTTCAGTGATTGGCATGGCATGGACTAAAGATGTGGACCCCTCAAAATGCTAGGGACACATATTGGCTCAAGCTCAAGACTCTACATTTTCATTTTAGTGATCCAAGATCACATTGAGTCCATAGGAAAAGACAATACTATTAAAAGGGGATGAGGTGTTGCTTAATG
The DNA here is from genome assembly GCF_002162155.2 of Triticum dicoccoides. NCBI lineage: Eukaryota > Viridiplantae > Streptophyta > Magnoliopsida > Poales > Poaceae > Triticum > Triticum dicoccoides. Next base: position 487,071,670 of record NC_041388.1, read on the forward strand.
GCTTGGTTAATCAAAATGCTTAGTGATATGCTCCAAAAGCCCTCAACCACTTTCTCATATCCACATATGTCCCAAACCAAAAGTCAAACTCGGCCCCACCGATTTGATCTATCTGGCGCCACCGAGTTCATTTGACATAGCCATAGCCAGAAACCCTAATCAGTTCGGTCTCACCGATAGGGATCTCGGTCTCACCGAGATGGGATTGCAAACTCTCTGTTTCCATTCATAACGTTTCGGTCTAACCGAGATGAGCGTTCGGTCCCACCGAGTTCGCAATGCAAACTCTCTGTTTCCTTTTCGTGACATTTCGGTCTCATCAAAATGAGTGATCGGTCCCACCGAGTTTGCCTGACCAACTCTCTGTTTGCCTATTACAGGAATCGGTCTCACCGAGTTCATGTGATCGGTCTCACCGAGATTATGTTATGCCCTAACCCTAATGAAATCGGTCGCACCAAGTTGACATGTCGGTCCCACCGAAAATCCTAACGTTCACATTTCGAACTAAATCGGTCTGACCGAGTTTAACTATTCGGTCCCACCGAGTTTGGTAAATTGTGTGTAACGGTTAGATTTTGTGTGGAGGCTATATATACCCCTCCACCCTTCCTCCATTTGTGGAGAGAGCCATCAGAACCTGCCTACACTTCCACCATTCATTTTCTGAGTGAGAACCACCTACTCATGTGTTGAGACCAAGATATTCCAATCCAACCACAAGAATCTTGATCTCTAGCCTTCCCCAAGTTGCTTTCCACTCAAATCATCTTTTCACCAAATCCAAATCTATGAGAGAGAGTTGAGTGTTGGGGAGACTATCATTTGAAGCACAAGAGCAAGGAGTTCATCATCAACACACCATCCATTACCTTTTGGAGAGTGGTATCTCCTAGATTGGTTAGGTGTCACTTGGGAGCCTCCGTCAAGATTGTGGAGTTGAACCAAGGAGTTTGTAAGGGCAAGGAGATAGCCTACTTCGTGAAGATCTACCCTAGTGAGGCAAGTCCTTCATGGGTGATGGCCATGGTGGGATAGACAAGGTTGCTTCTTCGTGGATCCTTTGTTGGTGGAGCCCTCCGTGGACTCGCGCAACCGTTACCCTTCGTGGGTTGAAGTCTCCATCAACATGGATGTACGATAGCACCACCTATCAGAACCACGTCAAAAATCTTCATGTCTACATTGCGTTTGCTCCCTCCAAATTCCTCCCATTTACTTTTATATGCAATGATTTACATTCCGCTGCTATACTCTTAGATTTGCATGTGTAGGTTGATTGCTTGACTTGTGATAAGTTGCTAAAATCTTCCAAGACTTAAAATTGGGAAAAGGCTAGATTTTTATTTGGACAAGTAGTCTAATCACCCCCCTCTAGACATACTTTCGATCCTACACCCCCTTTTCTTCTCCTCCTCCCTCTCCTTCCCCCTCCCCTTTTGATAAAAGGAAAGGGGGGTCCGAATTGGACTAGGGGTCCAAGTGGGACTCCTCCCGCTTGCCGCGCCCTAGGTCGGCATCCTCCCCTCTCCCTCCTTTATATATAGGGGTGGGGACACCTCTAAGACACATCAATTGTTCTTAGCCGTGTATGGTGCCCCCTCCACCATTTACTCCTCTAGTCATATTGTCGTAGTGCTTAGGTGCAGCCCTGCGCGGATCACTTCACCATCACCATCACCCCGCCGTCGTGCTGACAAAACTCTCCCTCGACACTTTGCTAGATCAAGAGTTCGTGGGACTTCACCGATATGAACGTGTGCAGAACTCGGAGGTGCCGTATGTTCGGTACTTGATCGGTTGAATCGAGAAGACGTTCAACTACATCAACCGCGTTAAACTAACGCTTCTGCTTTAGGTCTACGAGGGTACGTGGACACACTCTCCCCCTCTCGTTGCTATTCATCTCCTAGATAGATCTTGCATGATCATAGGAATTTTTTGAAATTGCATGCTATGTTCCCCAACAGTGGTATCAGAGCCAGGTCTATGCGTAGATGATATGCACGTGTAGAACACAAAAGAGTTGTGGGCGATCATAGTCATACTGCTTACCACTAACGTCTTATTTTTATTCAGCAGTATTGTTGTATGAAGCGGCCCGGACCAACCTTACATGACCATGCTCATGAGACCGGTTCCATCGACAGACATGCAACTTGTTTTGAATAAAGGTGGCTGGCGGGTGTCTGTTTCTCCAACTTTAGTTGAATCGAATTTGACTATGGCCGGTCCTTTTTGAAGGTTAAAACAACAAACTTGATGAAACATCCTTGTGGTTTTGATGCGTAGGTAAGAATGGTTCTTACTAGAAGCCCATAGCAGCCACCTAAAACTTGCAACAACAAAGTAGAGGACGTCTAACTTGTTTTTGCAGGGCAAGTTGTGATGCGATATGGTCAAGACATGATGTGATATACATTGTTGTATGAGATGATCATGTTTTGTAAAAGTTATCGGCAACTGGCAGGAGCCTTATTGTTGTCGTTTTATTGTATGAAATGCAAACGCCATGTAATTGCTTTCCTTTATCACTATGCGTTAGCGATAGTTGGCGAGACAACAATGACACTATGATCGAGATCAAGGTGTCAAGCCAGTGACGATGGAGATCATGACGGTGCTTTGGAGATGGACATCAAAGGCACAAGATGATGATGGCCATATCATGTCACATATTTTGATTGCATGTGATGTTTATCTTTTATGCATCTTATTTTGCTTAGTACGACAGTAGCATTATAAGATGATCCCTCACTAAAATTTCAAGGTATAAGTGTTCTCCCTAAGTATGCACCGTTGCGACAGTTCGTCGTGCCGAGACACCACGTGATGATCGGGTGTGATAAGCTCTACGTTCACATACAACGGGTGGAAGACAATTTTGCACGTGCGGAACACTCGGGTTAAACTTGACGAGCCTAGCATGTACAGACATGGCCTCGAAACACTAGAGACCGAAAGGTCGAACATGAATCATATAGTAGATATGATCAACATAGAGATGTTCACCATTGAAAACTACTCCATCTCACGTGATGATCGGACATGGTTTAGTTGATATGGATCAAGCGATCATTTAGATGACTAGAGGGATGTCTATCTAAGTGGGAGTTCTTAAGTAATATGATTAATTGAACTTAATTTATCATGAACTTAGTCCTCATAGTTTTTGCATATCTATGTTGTAGATCAATGGCCCGTGCAGCCGTTCCCTTGAATTTTAATGCGTTCCTAGAGGAAGCTAAGTTGAAAGATGATGGTAGCAATTACACGGACTGGGTGCATAACTTGAGGATTATCCTCATTGATGCATAGAAGAATTATGTCCTTGATGCACCGCTAGGTGAAAGGCCTGCTGCAGGAGCACATGCTGATGTTATGAACGTCTGGCAAGCTCGATCTGATGACTACTCGATAGTTCAGTGTGCCATGCTTTACGGCTTAGAATCGGGACTTCAAAGACGTTTTGAACGTCATGGACCATATGAGATGTTCCAGGAGTTGAAGTTAATATTTCAAGCAAATGCCCGAGTTGAGAGATATGAAGTCTCCAACAAGGTCTATACCTGCAAGATGGAGGAGAACAGTTCTGTCAGTGAACACATACTCATAATGTCTGGGTACCATAATCACTTTTTTTGAATAGTGGTACCATAATCACTTGACTCGGCTGGGAGTTAATCTTCCAGATGATAGTGTTATTGACAGAGTTCTTCAATCACTGCCACCAAGCTACAAAGGCTTCGTGATGGACTATAATATGAAAGGGATGGAAAAGACTATTCCCGAGCTCTTCGCAATGCTCAAAGCTGCAGAGGTAGAAATCAAGAAGGAGCATGAAGTGTTGATGGTTAACAAGACCACTAGTTTCAAGAAAAAGGGCAAAGGAAAGAAGGGGAACTTCAAGAAAAATAGCAAGCAAGTTGCTGCTCCTGGGAAGAAGCCCAAGTCTGGACCTAAGCCTGAAACTGAGTGCTTCTACTACAAAGGGACTGGACACTGGAAGTGGAACTGCCCCAAGTATTTGGTGGATAAGAAGGATGGCAAAGTGAACAAAAGTATAGTTGATATACATGTATTGATGTGTACCTTACTAATGCTCGTAGTAGCGCCTGGGTATTTGATACTGGTTCTGTTGCTCATATTTGCAACTCAAAACAGGGGCTACGGATTAAACGGAGATTGGCTAAGGACGAGGTGACGATGCGCGTCAGAAATGGTTCCAAGGTCAATGTAATCGCCGTCGGCATGCTACGCCCACATCTACCTTCGGGATTAGTTTTAGACCTGAATAATTGTTATTTGGTGCCAGCGTTGAGCATGAACATTATATCTGGATCTTGTTTGATGCGAGACAGTTATTCATTTAAATCAGAGAATAATGGTTGTTCTATTTATATGAGTAATACCTTTTATAGTCATGCACCCATGGAGAGTGGTCTATTTTTGTTGAATCTCGATCATGGTGATATACATATTCATAATATATTGATGCTAAAAGATGCAAAGTTGATAATGATAGTGCAACATATTTGTGTCACTTCTGTTTTGGTCATATTGGTGTAAAGCGCATGAAGAAGCTCCATGCGGATGGACTTTTGGAATCACTTGATTATGAATCATTTGATGCTTGTGAACCATGCCTCATGGGCAAGATGACTAAGACTCCGTTCTCCACAACAATGGAGCGAGCCACTGACTTATTGGAAATAATACATACTGATGTATGCGGTCCGATGAGTGTTGAGGCTCGCGGCGGGTATCGTTATTTTCTGACCTTAACAGATGATTTGAGCAGATATGGGTATATCTACTTAATGAAACATAAGTATGAAACATTTGAAAAGTTCAAAGAATTTCAGAGTGAAGTGGAAAATCATCGTAACAAGAAAATAAAGTTTCTACGATCTGATCGTGGAGGCGAATATTTGAGTTACGAGTTTGGTCTTCATTTAAAACAATGTGAAATAGTTTCGCAACTCACGCCACCTGGAACACCACAGTGTAATGGTGTGTCCGAATGTCATAACCGTACTTTATTAGATATGGTGCGATCTATGATGTCTCTTACCGATTTACCACTATCATTTTGGGGTGATGCATTAGAGACAGCTGCATTCACGTTAAATAGGGCACCATCTAATTCCGTTGAGACGACACCGTATGAAGTGTGGTTTGGCAAGAAACCTAAGCTGCCGTTTCTTAAAGTTTGGGGTTGCGATGCTTATGTGAAAAAACTTCAGCCTGATAAGCTCGAACCCAAATCGGAGAAGTGCGTCTTCATAGGATACCCAAAAGAAACTATTGGGTACACCTTCTATCATAGATCCGGAGGCAAGATATTTGTTGCTAATAATGGATCCTTTCTAGAGAAGGAGTTTCTTTCGAAAGAAGGGAGTGGGAGGAAAGTAGAACTTGATGAGGTAATTGTACCTTCTCTTGAATTGGAAAATAGTTCATCATAGAAAACAGTTCCCATGATGCCTACACCAATTAGTGAGGAAGCTAATGATGATGATCATGAAACTTCAGATCCAGTTACTACTGAACCTCGTAGGTCAACCAGAGTACGTTCCGTACCTGAGTGGTATAGTAATCCTATTCTGGAAGTCGGGTTACTAGACCATGATGAACCTATGAACTATGAGGAAGCGATGATGAGCCCAGATTCCGCGAAATGGCCTGAGGCCATGAAACCTGAGATGGGATCCATGTATGAGAACAAAGTGTGGACTTTGGTTGACTTGCCCGATGATCGGCAAGCCATAGAGAATAAATGGATCTTCAAGAAGAAGACTGACGCTGATGGTAATATTACTATCTACAAAGCTCGACTTTTTGCGAAAGGTTTTCGACAAGTTCAAGGAGTTGACTGCGATGAGACCTTCTCACCAATAGCGATGCTTAAGTCTGTCCAAATCATGTTAGCAATTGCCGCATTTTATGATTATGAAATCTGGCAAATGGACGTCAAAACTGCATTCCTTAATGGATTTCTTAAAGAAGAGTTGTATATGATGCAACCAGAAGGTTTTGTCGATCCCAAAGGTGCTAACAAAGTGTGTAAGCTCCAGCGATCCATTTATTGACTGGTGCAAGCATCTCGGAGTTGGAATATATGTTTCGATGAAGTGATCAAAGCATATGGTTTTATACAGACTTTTGGAGAAGCATGTATTTACAAGGAAGTGAGCGGGAGCTCTGTAGCATTTCTAATATTATATGTGGATGACATATTGTTGATTGGAAATGATATAGAATTTCTGGATAGCATAAAAGGGTACTTGAATAAGAGTTTTTCAATGAAAGACCTCGGTGAAGCTACTTATATATTGGGCATCAAGATCTATACAGATAGATCAAGACGCTTAATTGGAATTTCACAAAGCACATACCTTGATAAAGTTTTGAAGAAGTTCAAAATGGATCACTCAAAGAAAGGGTTCTTACCTGTGTTACAAGGTGTGAAGTTGAGTCAGACTCAATTCCCGACCACTGCAGAAGATAGAGAGAAAATGAAAGTCATTCCCTATACCTCAGCCATAGGTTCTATCATGTATGCAATGCTGTGTACCAGACCTGATGTGTGCCTTGCTATAAGTTTAGCAGGGAGGAACCAAAGTAATCCAGGAGTGGATCACTGCACAGCAGCCAAGAACATCCTAAAATACCTGAAAAGAACTAAGGATATGCTTCTCATTTATGGAGGTGACAAAGAGCTCGTCGTAAATGGTTACGTCGATGCTAGCTTTAACATCGATATAGATGACTCTAAGTCACAAACCAGATACGTATTTATATTGAATGGTGGAGCTGTCAGTTGGTGCAGTTCCAAGCAAAGCGTCGTGGCGGGATCTACGTGTGAAGTGGAGTACATAGCTGCTTCGAAAGCAGCAAATGAAGGATGTCGGTGTACTAGAGTAGGGGTACCCTAGTATCCCGAACTTGTGCACGGGTAGTCGCAGCATCCCGCGGCAAGGCTTGCCGGGTGACCGCCAAGGTCCTCCGTGGTTCCTTTGGAGCCATTCAAGAACAAAGTATCCAAGCCAAGGAGACAAGACCCCGGCAAGAGGAGCTTGCGGGGAAGGCCAACCAAGGCACCTCAAGGAACTTGCCGCGACGCGCCACGCGTCCCGGCAAGGCCCGGTGAGCGACAAGCTCCCGGACGCGACAAGACAACAACCGCGGCAAGGCACTTGCCGCGGCAAGCCACCACTCTGTGCCCGCGCTCCAGCACATCCACCAACGTGTCGCTCTGGGACCCTTCCGGGCGTACGTGGCGGGAGGCTGTGCAGCCAGGGGTGCGCGGTGGCAAGCGGCGCTGACAAGATTACCATCGTGGCAAGCGGTGGCGTCCCTGGCGGTCCCTTTTGCACTGTTTAGGCGACGCAGACGGGCATTTAATGCCCTTGTCCCCTGCCGTCAGGGTTAGGTATGATACACTATAGCAGGTAGCTGTACCAACCACAACACCTTTCCATTTTTACCCTTGACTACGTTGCCACCTGTCGGTGACCCCTTGAGCATATAAAAGGAGGCCCATGCGCAATGTAGAGGGGGGTTGGCTGGTTAGGAGAAAGAGAACACTCACGCTCGGTCTCGTTAGCTGCTGGAGTGTGCTGTAGCACTCCGCGCTCCCGAGCAAGAACTCAATACAAACCACAAAGCAGGAGTAGGGTTTTACGCATCCGTGCGGCCCGAACCTGGGTAAACTGCTCGTGTGCTTCGCCTCGATCCGCTCTTCGCGCGACCTCCGCCCCCGCCGAACCGAAAGGGACTCAGTCCGCCGGTCCCATAGGTGCTCGTGGATTAGAACCCCGACATCTTTGGCGCGCCAGGTAGGGGGCGTCGAGGTTGTGTGAACCAGATCCGGCGTTCACGCGCGCTAGATTTTCATCATCTTCATCGACATGCCACCGAAGAAGAAGCCTTCGGAGGCGGCTGCTCCGTCCGCGCCGAACCCACCATCGCCGGAGCAAACGGCTGATGGGGCAGGCGCCGGCGGAAGAACGGGCGTCGACGAGGGAGCTCATGGTGCTTCCAGGTCCAAGGACAAGGCTGCGCTGCCCATCGGCGGCGTAGCCGGCTCCCACAATGACCGGGCGCACTCCAAGACCTCGGCGTCCGTGCATGCACCGTGCCCATCTCAGGAGGCGCGGGACCGACAGCGTCATGGTGCTCACAGTACCATGCGTTTGCTGGACCAAGATCAAGCTGGTGGATCTCGGAGTGCTCAAGACCAGCATGCACGCCAACATGCTGGCACGAGCGAGGCACGATCGCTGGACGGGATACTGCTCCTTCTAACACAGTTAGAAGTCCGAGCATATCCCACTCCTCGCACCGTTCGCCACCGCCACCCGCCACTCCAGCAGAAGCTTTGGCGCGAGCTCAACTGCTCCTGAACTACCCTTCAACGGCAGACAAGATCGACGACTGGAGGGCCACCATTCAGAGTCTCATCGGCTTCGCCAACGGCAACGCCCAACGGCAGCCGAGCACGTCGCAGCCGCGGCAAGTCGGCCAGGCACAAGCCGGTGGCGACAAGACCGGTGGGGGTGCAACCACTGTGCACTCTCCGCCCCGAAGGCCAAGATCGCCGACTCGCCGGATCCACCTCGACAGCGACTCCACCGCGTCATCAGATCCACGAGCTCGTCGCGATCAGCGCCAAGTTCTTCACGAACGACAGCAAGAAGATGCTCGTACTCGCATCGAGCGCCGAAGAGAAGCGCGACGTCAATCGGACCAGCGCGCTGGGCCCTCTATCGACATGCATGCGCCAGGGGAACCAGGCGGCCTGCCGTACGCGGTAGGTTGCCCTGCGTTTACTCATGAGCTGCGGCAAGTCCAGTGGCCCAGCATGAAGAATTTCAAGCCAGACGTACCAGAGAAGTACGACGGCAAGTCACATCCGTCGGAGTTCCTCAACATCTACACCATCGCGGTGCAGGCTGCCGGGGGGTGGGATGACAAGATCCTTGCCAACTACTTCCCGCGGGTGCTCAAGCCCAACGTCAGGTCCTGGCTCATGCACTTGCCGGACAACTCCATATCCTCCTGGGCAGACCTATGCCATCAGTTTGTTGGCGCCTTTACAGGCGGCCACAAACCTCATGGCCAAGAGAGTGACCTTCATCTGCTCGCCCAGAAGGAAGGAGAGCCCCTGCGCAAGTACATCCAGAGATTCAGCCGTGTACAGCACAACATCCCAGATGTCCACCCTGCCGCGGTCATCAGCGTGTTCCATCAGAACGTGCGTAACCGCAGGATGCGGGAGGAGATGGCGATGTGCAAGATCAGAGACGTCAGTGAGCTGTATGCCCTGGCTGACAAGTGTGCATGTGCTGAGGAAGGCAGGAAACTCCCCGGAGAGAATACAGGAGCAGAAGGATCTGACAGCGAAGATGCTGCCCCGGCAAAGAAAAACCGGCAGCGGAACAACAGGAAGAAGAAAGGCAAAGATGTGCTAGTCGTTGAGCAGTCCGGCAACGAAGGTGGCGCCAATAAAGCCAAAGTTGGTAGCTCCGGCAAGGAGATTGCCACATGCGCCAACTGCCAGGCTGTGGCGGTCACCGACAAGCAGTACTGCAAGATCCACCGCACCAAGGGCCATGACCTCCAGAGCTGCAAGAAGGTGGAACAGCTTGTCCAGCAGCAAAAGGCTGAGTACGAGCGATGCGACAAGGAGAGGGCCCAAGGAGGCGTTGGAGAATCCAGCAAGAAGCGTGCCGGCCGGGGAGGACGCCGCGGCAAGGAGACAGACCTCCCCGCGGCCGCGACAAGGATGAAGACGACGACGACGACGAAGACATGGATGATGTCGAGACCAGTGAGCAGGAGTTCCAAAAAGCCACAGAGGTCTTGTGCGTTGACGGCGGTGCTTCTCTGCATACTTCGCACCGCCAACTCAAGCAGTGGGTGCGGGAAGTCAATGCGGCAGAACCGCCTGTCGAGTCACGCAAGCTTCTGAAATGGTCCATCACGCCTATCATCTTTGATATTGAGGACCACCCTGATCGCACAACTGCGGTCGGGTGCTTGCCGATGTTGGTTTCACCAACTATCCGCAACCTCAAGGTCACTAAGATGCTAGTTGACGGCGGGGCCGGCTTGAATCTGATCTCCTCCGCTGTACTCCAGAAACTCCAGATCCCTGACAGCGAGCTTGAAGAGACCGGCACATTCCAAGGAATCAAGCCGGGAAGGAGCAAGCCGAAGGGGAAGGTCACGTTGCCAGTGACATTTGGCAGCGAGCTGAACTTCAGGACTGAGAGGGTCACTTTTGACGTTGCCGATTTTCCATTGCCTTACAATGGGATACTCGGCCGTCCAGCACTCGCCAAGTTCATGGCAGCCTCTCACTACGCATACAACATGCTGAAGATGCCAGGCCCGATAAGCGTCATCTCTGCCCCTGGCGACAAGAAGGATGCTCTTATCTGCGCCGACAAGATCTACCGGGAAGCGGCAGCCGCAACAGACCGCAAGTCACTTGCTGTTGAAGCTCCCGGGGGGAAGAAGACCAAGTCCGGCAAGAGTTCTGATGCCCACTCCGGCAAGCGCACCTCTTCGGAGTGCTGCGCTGCCGTCGAGGACGCACCATCGAGCTCCACCGGCAAGTATAAGAAAACAATGGCAGCTCCGCCAGAAACCAAGAAGGTGTCCGCCAAGGAGGACAGCACTGGTGGTACCTTCACCGTCAGCGCCACTCTCGACCCTAAATAGGAAAGCGCGCTCATTGCTTTCCTGCGGGCGAATGTCGACGTGTTCGCGTGGCAACCGTCCGACATCCCCGGTGTTCCCAAGAAAGTAATTGAGCACCATCTTGCCGTTTGTCCTCATGCGCGGCCCGTCAAGCAGAAAGTCAGGAAGCAAGCAGTGGAGCGCCAAGAATTCATTGCAGAAGAGATCAAGAAGTTGGAAGCAGCATGCCTTGTTAGAGGAGTACTCCATCCCACGTGGTTGGCCAATCCTGTAATCGTGCGCAAGGCAAACGGGAAATGGAGACTTTGTATCGACTTTACCGATGTTAACAAAGCCTGTCCCAAAGACCCATTTCCTTTGCCGCGCATTGACCAGATTGTTGACTCCATGGCCGGATGTGATTTGCTTTCATTTCTTGATGCATACTCAGGATACCATCAGATCTTCATGGCAGAAGAGGATGAGGAGAAAACCGCACTCATCACTCCATGTGGCACGTACTGTTTTATACGGATGCCTTTCGGTTTGAAAAATGCAGGTTCAACATTTGCAAGAGTAGTTCATGTCGCTCTAGAGCCACAAATGCACAGAAATGTAGAAGCCTACATGGATGACATAGTGGTCAAGAGCAAGGACAAGGCAACTCTGATTCAAGATTTAGACGAGACTTTTGCAAATCTGCGCAAGATCAACCTCAAGCTCAACCCCGAGAAGTGTGTGTTTGGAGTCCCCTCCGGCAAGCTTCTCGGGTTCTTCGTGTCTCAGCGGGGAATCGAAGCCAATCCCGACAAGATCAAGGCCATTGAGCAGATTGAGGCACCAAAGCGTGTCAAGGATGTACGAAGACTTGCCGGTTGCGTGGCTGCTCTCAGCAGGTTTATCTCTAAGTCTGCTGAGCGCGCCCTGCCGTTTTTCAAAATATTGAAAAAGGCAGGTCCAATGAAATGGACTCCGGAAGCGGAGGCTGCGCTGCAGGACTTGAAGAGATACCTGTCCTCCACTCCAATACTTGTTGCACCTAAGCCACAAGAGAAGTTGCTGCTGTATATAGCGGCAACCAATCAAGTGGTTAGTGCTGCATTAGTAGTGGAGAGGGAGGCGGATGACGAGCCAGCAACCACGGCAGACGCATCCAGCGACAAGCAGGGGGCTTCCCCGGCAAGCTCTGGTCCCGACAAGGATGGATCTGCGCAGACGCGCGAGGAGATACAGAAGAGAATGGTGCAGCGCCCAGTTTACTTTGTCAGTTCCCTTCTACAGGGGGCTAGGTCAAGGTACTCTGGTGTGCAGAAATTGCTTTTCGGCCTTCTCGTGGCCTCGAGAAAGCTGCGCCATTACTTCCAAGCACATGAAATCACAGTTGTCACTCGCTTTCCGCTGAAGAGGATACTACAGAATCCAGAAGCGACAGGCAGGATTGTTGAGTGGGCACTGGAACTGTCAAGCTTTGGCCTCAAGTTTGAGAGTACTTCAACTATCCAAAGCAGAGCATTGGCAGAATTCATAGCAGAATGGACGCCAACACCAGACGAAGAAATTCCAGAAACGAGCATCCCCGTCAAAGAAGCAAGCACAGAGTGGCTGATGTACTTTGATGGTGCCTTTTCGCTGCAAGGCGCCGGCGCTGGCGTGCTGCTTGTCGCACCCACCGGAGAGCACCTCAAGTACGTAGTCTAGATGCACTTTCCCAAGGAGCAAGCAACAAACAATACTGCAGAGTATGAAGGCTTGCTTGCCGGTCTCAGGATCGCGACAGACCTTAGGATCAAGAAGCTCATTGTCAGGGGTGACTCGCAGCTTGTCGACCGCCAAGTGAACAAGAGCTATCAGAGTCCGTTGATGGAAGCTTACGTCGACGAAGTGAGAAAGCTAGAAGAGCACTTTGACGGCCTACAGATGGAGCATGTTCCAAGAGCTCAGAACGCCATTGCCGATGGCCTATCAAAGTGCGCCGCACATAAGTTACCTGTGGAACCAGGGATCTTTGTGCTCAAGCTGACTCAACTGTCCGTAACACCATCAACTGGACAGAGCAAGAAGAGGAAGTTGATTTCTGGTGACTATTTGCCGGCAGAGCTTCCTGAAGCCGCCGCCAAGAAAGTCCCCAAGATCAACGCCAAGAGCGCTGAGGAGCAGTCTGCTCCGGCAAGCCCCAGGGTTTGTTCCGTTGAAGCAAAAGCTCCCGACAAGTTTTGCTCCGGCACACTTGGGGGGGAACGTCAAGCTCCGGCAGAGCCGCAGGTTCTCGCCGTAGAAGCGGACGTTCCCGCAGCAACACATTCGCCTTGCGCTAAGGAGAAGTCTGCTCCGGCAAGCCCCAGGGTTTGTTCCGTCGAAGCAGAAGCTCCCGACAAGTTTTGCTCCGGCAAACTTGCCGGGGAACGTCAAGCTCCGGCAGAGCCGCAGGTTCTCGCCGTAGAAGTGGATGTTCCCGCAGCAGCAGATTCGCCTTTAGTCCTTGTTGTTGAGCCGCAAGCTCCAGCATGGGCGCAGCAGATTGTCCGTTTCCTTCAGACAGGAGAACTTCCCGAAGAGCAAGAAGAAGCGGAAAGAGTAGCCCGGCAGTCAAGTATGTACCAGTTTGTCGATAAGACACTGTACAGAAGAAGACTGAACGGTGTGAAATTGAAGTGTATTCACCGGGAAGACGGACAAAAGCTGTTGGCAGAGATACATGGGGGCATACATGGTCACCACATTGGCGCAAGAGCCCTTGCCGGCAAAGCATTCCGTCAAGGTTTCTTTTGGCTGACAGCCCTCCAGGATGCAACTGCACAAGTAACCAAGTGTGAAGCGTGCCAGTTCCATTCCAAGCAGATACACCAACCAGCTCAAGCTCTCCAGACAATCCCTTTATCCTGGCCATTTTCGGTCTGGGGGCTCGACATCCTCGGCCCCTTTCCCCGAGCAGTCGGGAGCTTTGAGTACTTGTATGTTGCAATCGACAAGTTCACAAAGTGGCCGGAAGTGGAACCAGTGAGGAAGGTGACAGCACAGTCAGCAGTCAAGTTCTTCAGGTCGATTGTTTGCCGCTTCGGGATCCCTAACAGGATAATCACCGACAATGGTACGCAATTCACGAGCCGCACCTTCATGCAGTACGTCCAAGATCTTGGCGCCAAGGTCTGCTTCGCTTTTGTTGCTCACCCGAGAAGCAACGGTCAAGCGGAGAGGGCAAATGCTGAAGTGCTACGCGGGCTCAAGACCAGAACTTTCGACAGGCTGCACAAGTGCGGAAGAAACTGGATCGAGGAGCTGCCGGTGGTTCTTTGGTCGATCAGGACGACGCCAAATCGAGCCACTGGCCAGACACCTTTCGCTCTAGTCTATGGAGCAGAGGCAGTTATCCCACGGAACTCGTATACGGGTCACCTCGAGTGCTCGCTTATGATGAGCTTGAGCAAGAGCAGCTGCGACAAGATGACGCGCTGCTCCTTGAGGAAGACCGTCTTCAGGCTGCTGTGCGAGCTGCTCGCTACCAGCAAGCTTTGCGCCGCTACCATAGCCACAAAGTTAATGCCAGAAGTCTCGAGGAAGGTGACCTTGTTCTTCGGCGTGTTCAGTCCGCCAAGAATTCCAACAAGTTGACACCGAAGTGGGAAGGCCCTTACCGGGTGAAACGAGTCACTAGGCCTGGCTCTGTCTGCCTTGAGACCGAAGATGCCATTTCGGTGAGCAACTCCTGGAACATTGAGCATCTTCGTAAATTTTACCCGTAAGGCGCGGTTGCCGGAACGGAACCTGTTCCGGCAACCACCTTTTGTACAAGTCTTGCCGCTGTTGCATGTAATCCTTTGTACAAAGCCGGGCGCAGACCCCGTGCATAAGTAAAGCTCATGTGCTCCGCACATCTTGTCAATTTTATGCTTTCTATTTATTGCATATGTGATCTGACACTTTGTGCAGCACCTACTCCCTGGTAAGCAATAACGAGCCGTAAGGCTCCATATCTTTATTTTCTCTTCTTTCTTTTTTCTCAAGGAAAGGAAGGTCCCCTCGCCCACAAGTTTACCGGGGGGAAAGGAGAAGATAATGGTATGGACCAGGCGCCGTTCAAGAAAGTCTCGCCTTACCGGGAAGCAAGCAACAGAAAAGCTAAGTTGCCAAAGTTTGAGCAATCAGATTTTTTAAAATTTTAAGTTATTTCCCTTGAACGACCGCACTTTGTATGGAAAACCTGTGCGCGGAGGAACCAACTCGTAGCTAGTTGCGCCCTTACTTTGTTTCGAGTCCGCTCAACAACTTAAGTGAGCTGCAACTAGTTGCGACAAGGTTTCTTGTCGGTAGCGGCACCGCCAGCAAGCTGCTGACGTCCCGCACTCAGCGCTCGCGGCTCGGGTGCCTACACCGGCAAGTTCCCTAAAAGCGTAGGGCAAAGACATACAAAGGGAGGAATCAAGTAAAGGGAATAACATTGCAATCATTACCCAGAATAGAGTTATATTGCAAGATAGCTTGTCGCGACTCTAACAGATTGTTTTCATAACATGACAAACAGCGACAAGAAAAGAAGAAGCGGGCGGCCTAGTCTACGCGAGCGCCCTCGATCCTCTTGATCCCGCTCACCTTGTCCACAATGGGTGCGACAAGGGTCTTGAGCGCCTCCAGATCAGCATCCGGCGGCAGGGTCTTGAGGACGTTGGTGAGGTTGAGGCCCGGATTGCGGAAGGCCACCTTCACCAACACTTTTTGAAGAGCTCCCGCGCAGATCTTGCGCGACTCGTCGGCCAGCTGCTTTGGGATCCTCTCCCGGAGTCGCTGGAGGGCCGTCGCCACGCCTTTGAAGAACAAGACAAGCTTGGCGCTGGGTTGGAGGTTCTCGTCGGGGGGATACCCGAGATCCTCCATCCCCAGCTGCGCCAGCTCCCTGTCAATGTCTGTGGCAGCAATCACAAGACTCTCCGTCCAGTGCTCCACAGTCTCCCTGAAAGCATTCTGGGTGGCGGCAGCACTCTCCAGCAGCGCCTTGTCGGCCCTGATTTCCTCCTTCAAGGCTGCCTCCTGCTTCTTGGCGCTGCCCAGAGTCTTGGTCAAAGTGGTTAGCTTCAACTCAAGATCCACGTTGGAGACCTTGGCGGCGCTGAGCTCTTTGCCCTTCTCGGCGAGATCGGCCTCCAGCTGCGCCACCTTCGTCTCCAGCTTCCTCTTGGCGGCCTCAGCGGCCGCGGCAGCATCCTCCGCTTGCTTGAGGGCTCCGCCAAGCTTCTCCTCGCGCGCGGCAAGCTCCTCCTCGTGGGCGTCAAGATTGACCTTCCGCTGCGCCAGCTCGCCCTCCTCCGCAGATAACTTCACAGCGGCAAGCCGCTGTTGCTCTTCGACTTCAGCTTTCTCGAGGAGGAAGGCCTTCTGCGCTTCGTCGAGTTGCTCCCGCTCATCTGCTAAGGACCGACGAGCTTCCTGATGGAAGCCCCGGAGCTCCTCCGCGCGCTTCTCGATGCATGCTCCCGCCTTCGCGACAAGCGCCTCGCGGGACTCCAGCTTGGCTTGCCGCGCGCGGTAGAGCGACAGCAGCTTCCGCAGCAGCCGCTCCTCCTCAGGCTCGTTGCTGCTGCTGCTTGGCGCATCAACCACCATCAACCCAGCGGAGGCGAGCACTTCCCCGTCGAAGATCTCTCCCTCGACCGGCGCCCTGGAGCTTGACGCCCAGGGAAGGTTGATGAAGACGTCGTCGCCGGCCTTCAAATAGACGCCTGGCTGGGGCTCCTCGGAGCTTGGCGCTGCGGCATCGGTGGATGGGTCGGCGGTCGGTGTAGCGCCTGGCGCTCCTGCGGCCTCAGGGCCGTCAGTACAATCGCCAGACCCCTCGCCAGTTGCTGCGGCGGCAGCCTTGGCGGCCTCGGCGCCGGCGAGATCGTCAGCGCCGGCTGCTCCTTCGGCAGCAACCTCGGTCTCCATCTGCTCCATAGCGGATGGGCTTGACGGCCGGAAAGGGGAGAAGAGTCAAGCAAAATCCAACAAAAACCCAAGAACAAGAACCCAAGGGAAGCCTTGAAGCGAAGGGATTACCTGTGCCGGGTTCTGCAGTCGTGGTCTCCGTCGTCGGGGGGCCGTTGGTGCTGTTCCTTGCCGGAGAACCCTCCCTTGCCGGAGACCTCTCCCCTACCGGAAAGCCCTCCCTTGCCGGGGGATTCTCCCTTGGCTCTTGGTGGGGCTGCTCTGCTCCTGCACAAACCAACAATCAAATATCAGCAAAGAAAGAGTACCCATGCGCACCTCACAGCGGAAAGCAAACCATATACTTACGCTGGGGGCTGCTTTGGAGGAAAGTTGCCGGGTCCGGCAAGGTTGTCTCGGGCGCTCCCCCTGCTGTCGCAGTGGGTTCGTCCTTGATGACGATCACCGGGACCTTGGCTCTCTTTGCTGCTCTCTGGGCCAGAGTCCTAATGAGGAACAAGTTCAGAGTGAAGCAAGTGAGATACAAGATAATACAGCAAGAATTGAAGAACTACAAGTACAACAAGAAATCTTACTCTTCTTCTTCTTTCGCGTCGGAGCTGAACGCGGAGAAGTCAAAGTCTGGCTCACGACCGGCGCGAGGAGGCGGAGGAGTAGCTTCCCTTGGCCGCTTGGCGGGAGCAGTGGCGGCGGTCTGAGACGACCCCGCTCTGGCTGGATTAGAAGCGGTGGTCCCGGAGGGCCCCGCTCCGGTTGCCGTCGTAGCGTGGGGTGCTCCCGCAGCAATGGTACTTGTCGCGGTCGAGCGTGTCACGCGGCGCGGCGACTGTTGCCTCGCCTGCCGCTCCGCCGCGTCACCGGCCTTGCGGAGACGCCTTCTTGGTGGGGATGGAGGCTCTGCTTGCGGCGAGCTGCCTGAAGATGAGGAGGAAGAGGAGTTGATGTCCAGCGAGCTGCTCGTATCCTTGGCGGGCTCGCTCGGCTCGGCGTCACGCCCGGCAAGCTCCTTCTTGCCGGCGGGCTCCCCTCGCTCGGCACGGCTTGCCGCCTCTGCTGCATCTGCCTCCTCCACGGTGAATCCAAATTCGCCCGCGGCTGCGGCAGCCGCCGCCTCTTCCAGCCTAGTGGCGATGAGCGCCATTTCCGCATGGGTGGTGTCGCAGGTGAGGCTGTCCTTCTCGTCAGGACGAATCGGCACTTCTACCAAGCCATCAAAGAATTGCTGCACGACGTCGTCCTCAGGCTCTTGCCAAGTTGGCACAATTCCATGCGAGTCGCACAGCGGCATCATTGCACGGATGCGGTCAAGCGCGGAGTTGTTGCACAGCGGAACGACGCCCCCCGGCAACCTGAACACTTCGGGGTGTTGGGGGTCATACTTGAACAGCTCCTGGAGCATCGCGTTGAGCTCCAGAACAGTGAAGTTGAAGTTGAGGCCCGGCCGCAGCCTCATGATATCCGCCGCGTTCTTGAACTCCCAGGCAGGTCTCCTCCGTTCCTGCAGGGGGGCGATGCGGCGGCGAAGAAAATCTGCGCCAACAGCGCCTACAGTGAGCCTGGCAAGCCTGAGGCGCAGGATCCGGGTGACAGCAATCTTCAACCTGTCGTCTTTCGGGGCCACGTCACTCCAATCGCTGCCGCGTGCTACTGGGGTTTGGCGCCGGGTGGTGAAGGGCTGCGGGTTCTCCTCGTCAATCCAGCACCAGTCTTCTCTCCACTCCTCCCACTTGCCGCGGAATTCTCCCTCCAGATAAGTTTCCTTCTTGCCAGCCCTTGAGATCTAGGCGATTCCGCCGGATAAAGGCTCTCCTCTCTCTACTCGGGGTATAAAGAAGTGGCGAAAGAGGGCTACATTGGGATGGACTCCGACAAAGTTTTTGCAGAGATGTGCGAAAACTGCCATGGTCAGAACGGCATTCGGGGTGAAGTCAAGGAGGTGGAATCCGTAGGTATTCATGATATCGCAGAAGAACTCAGAGAAGGGCGGGCAGAGCCCGCAGTAGAAGAACAAGGCGAAGAATGGGTATCCGTTTGGGGCCTTCTTCCAAGCGGCGCTGGGGAGTACCTTCATGCGCAGATGCGCGCGTGTCTCCGTCGACCAGAAGAGGTAGTAGTTCTCCCTCAGCTCCTTCACGGCAAGCTTGGGGGGGAAGACGGCCCGCTCCTTCCGTAGCGCCGCGAGCTGCTGCGCCTCGGTCGACTTCACGACCTTCCCCTTGTCGGCTTTTGGATCCATGGCGGAAGTGATGGAGGGGGTCGACGGCGTTGGTGGTGCTGGTGGCGATGGGGGGCGGAGCGCTGCTCTCTCACAGCTTTCGGAAGGCGAGGGAGCGGCGGAGATTTCCGAGATTGGAGCAGCAACGGGCGAATGGGCGAACTTCCCCTGTTTCCCCTGCTTATAAAGAGGGAGGGGGCGGACGTTCCGCATTTCCAAATAAAGAAACCACCCACGATCTCTCCCACGACACCGCATTCAACGCGTGCCGTTCGGGGAGGGCGCGGTGGATACGGAGAGAGATACGGCGTAACCTAGGCCGCGCGTGCCCGTGCCCTGTTTTGGGCCTGGCCCAATAGCGCTCGGCACCGTGTATGGCCCAGGCCAGGGGGCTCCTGTCGGTGTACTAGAGTAGGGGTACCCTAGTATCCCGAACTTGTGCACGGGCAGTCGCAGCATCCCGCGGCAAGGCTTGCCGGGTGACCGCCAAGATCCTCCGTGGTTCCTTTGGAGCCATTCAAGAACAAAGTATCCAAGCCAAGGAGACAAGACCCCGGCAAGAGGAGCTTGCCGGGAAGGCCAACCAAGGCACCTCAAGGAACTTGCCGCGACGCACCACGCGTCCCGGCAAGGCCCGGTGAGCGACAAGCTCCTGGACGCGACAAGATAACAACCGCGGCAAGGCACTTGCCGCGGCAAGCCACCACTCTGTGCCCGTGCTCCAGCACATCCACCAACGTGTCGCTCTGGGACCCTTCCGGGCGTACGTGGCGGGAGGCTGTGCAGCCAGGGGTGCGCGGTGGCAAGCGGCACTGACAAGATTACCATCGTGGCAAGCGGTGGCGTCCCTGGCGGTCCCTTTTGCACTGTTTAGGCGACGTAGACGGGCATTTAATGCCCTTGTCCCCTGCCGTCAGGGTTAGGTATGATACACTGTAGCAGGTAGCTGTACCAACCACAACACCTTTCCATTTTTACCCTTGACTACGTTGCCACCTGTCGGTGACCCCTTGAGCATATAAAAGGAGGCCCATGCACAACGTAGAGGGGGGTTGGCTGGTTAGGAGAAAGAGAACACTCACGCTCGGTCTCGTTAGCTGCTGGAGTGTGCTGTAGCACTCCGCGCTCCCGAGCAAGAACTCAATACAAACCACAAAGCAGGAGTAGGGTTTTACGCATCCGTGCAGCCCGAACCTGGGTAAACTGCTCGTGTGCTTCGCCTCGATCCGCTCTTCGCGCGACCTCCGCCCCCGCCGAACCGAAAGGGACTCGGTCCGCCGGTCCCATAGGTGCTCGTGGATTGAACCCCGGCAAAGGAGTTTGGATGAAGGAGTTCATATCCGATCTAGGTGTAATACCTAGTGCATCGGGTTCAATGAAAATCTTTTGTGACAATACTGGAGCAATTGCCTTAGTGAAGGAACCCAGATTTCACAAGAGAACCAAACACATCAAGAGACACTTCAACTCCATCCGTGAGCAAGTCAAGGAGGTAGACATAGAGATTTGCAAAATACACACGGATCTGAATGTGGCAGATCCATTGACTAAGCCTCTTCCACAAGCAAAACATGATCAACGCCAAGACTCCATGGGTGTTAGAATCATTACAATGTAATCTAGATTATTGACTCTAGTGCAAGTGGTTGACTGAAGGAAATATGCCCTAGAGGCAATAGTAAAGTTGTTATTTATATTTCCTTATATCATGACAAATGTTTATTATTCATGCTACAATTGTATTAACAGGAAACTTGATACATATGTGAATGCATAGACAAAACACAGTGTCCCTAGTATGCCTCTACTAGACTAGTACGAGTTGTCCGTGACCGTGGACTCGGCTATCGATAGATTATACACTCTACAGAGGTAGCACGCTGTACCCACACCACGGAACCCATGGCCTCGCACTCCCATTCGGGTGGACCAACGGAATTCCGACAAAACCCTTCCATTGCCATGACACTCTCCCGGCCACTCCGACCCAATCCCCAACGGGCTAGTCATGGGTGGCCCCGTGTCTACCGAAGACACACCGACCACCGTGGTGGCCAAAACAATCCCACTCGGGGACCCGGTACCAAAATCTCAACAACGGGCACACAAGGTTATGCCTGCTTACCGGGCCAGGGTAAGCACGCCCATAACCTTCCCTAGTTGGAGGCACCGACCAGAGACATGTCAATGGACCGAATCAAGGCCTTCCCACAAAGGCAAATGTGGTTGCACTGGGATAATGTCAATTCAGCGGCACCATGACCCAGTCAACAATATATTCAAGTTGAGTTATATTCAGGTTCAACTTAAAATGAAAATGACCGGTGTCATAACATGCCATGAAATGCAATACTACATATGCATCGTATAATACAAAAATGACTGTTGTCAACCATATTCACACTAAGCATAAGCATCAACAACTTATCTTACTTTCCTGGTCTCACTTTAACAATATATTTTTCAGCAAGTAACATTATTTTCTCATGCAAGAAAATAACTTTGATTAATTCCTCATATGCATAGCAAAGATTCTACCATCATCACCTCAACAAATCCTAATTTCTTTACCAATCAAGTTAAGTTGAAACATTCTGGAAATTAAGTAAAATGGCTACACCAGCACTAAACAGGATATATTCTAGCAAATTTAACTATTTATTTATGCAAGAAAATAACTTTAAGAAATTATTCATACACATAACAACTCATTTTATGATTACCATAATTAGATCTTAGCCTCTTTACCAACTAAACTAGTTTCAAGGTTCTGTAAATCAAGCATAATACCAGCACACACTTTAATAGCATATAAATAACATAATAGTTATTTAAAATGCATGGATTAGTCATTCAATTCAAGTAAGAAATTCATCAATATTGAAATGGCACCATGAAAATGTTGTTGTGGCTTACCTTAGTGCACATGAGGTTCACAAGCCTTGTGGTGATCCTCAAGAAAAGGCTCACCCTCTGAAAATAATTTTAAACACAAGAAGAAAATATCAAGAACTCTTCTGAAAATCACCAGAAATTCTAGACAGCTCAGAAAAATCTCCTTTTTTGTGAGTTGCTAGATTTCCTTGCAAAGAAAATAATGCAAAAAGAATCAATTCATTTGGACTTATGGTTGAAAAGTTATGGCTGTTTGAAGCTATCTGGAATTGAATGGAATTTGAATTTAAATTAACCGACTAGGGGGGGGGGTGACGTCGAAGGCGTAAAGCCTCAGGGCGCCACCACTGTACCGCTTCACGCGCGTATAGAGTGGCTGACTAGCGGGCCCCGCTAGTCAGGTGAGAAGGAGGGGAGAAGGAAACAAGGGAAGGTCACGGCTTCGCCGGAGCTCTCGCCGGCGACGAGGGCTCCTTGGCCAAAACTAGAGGGAGGGATC
Organism: Triticum dicoccoides; assembly: GCF_002162155.2. Classification (NCBI taxonomy): domain Eukaryota; kingdom Viridiplantae; phylum Streptophyta; class Magnoliopsida; order Poales; family Poaceae; genus Triticum; species Triticum dicoccoides. The sequence continues at coordinate 487,093,884 of NC_041388.1, forward strand.
GAGAGAGGGGCTTGAGGCGCACCTGCCCGTACCCGTAGCATAGCTAGGGACGGTCGGACAGCGTCGGAATCTTCCTCGCAAACGGAGGCAGAGGGCGGGGGTCACCGAAGATGAAGAAGACGGCGAGCAGAGGCAGCTCCAGGGGCTCCAGGGGGAAGGGATGGCTTCTGTGGAGAGAGGCGGAGGCCCTGGAAGGATCGCCCTGGCCTGGGAGGGGCTGGAGCTACTGCGACGACCAGACGGATCGCCGGCGAGCTCGAGCTTGAGGAAGGTGGCCCGCGGCCTGCCCGGCCGGGCTACGGCTTCCTACGCGTTTGTGTGGTGTGTGGGAGTGGTGGATGGTGCTCAAGGAGGCTGGGGGCGGCTCCATTTTTAGGCGAGCGGAGAGGGGGGTTCGGGCTCCGTCGGTGGACACCTGTCCACGGCGCCCGACGACGAGCGGCGTCAGTGAGAGGGGGAGAAGGTGACGCAGCTCACGCGGGAACTATGGGCGAGCGGGGACGAGCACATGAACGAGGAGATGGCGACGAGCACAATGCGCACTGCACTGTTGGGTTGGCCGGACCGTGCCCATGCTCGCCGCGGCGAGCTCTGGCGTCGGCTATCGCCAGGGAGGAGTAAATGGCGATGAGACGATGATGGTGGCGTGGTTTGGCACGCTTAGGTAGGTGGGGAAGCGAGCACGTGAGCAACAGAGGCTCGGGCGCGTCACAGAGCGCGTCGGCTGCATGCCAACACGCTTGGACGAACGCGGTCACCGCGTGAACTATGACCTCATGCCGACCTAAGCCCAAACTCCATGTCTGGAATGTTGTTTGTGGTAGTTTTGAATATTACCACACCTTGGTTTGGCTCCAGGTGCAGTAGAGAAGATTTCACACGCCAGGTAAGCTTCTGATCAGTAATTTTGAGGTGTTACTGAGGTTAAATGGCTGGGAGTTGGGGGCTGTGCTTTGGAGGCTATCCATCATCTACTAAGGTGATGATTCACAAGAAAATTCAGGCACAGGGGAGCAAGTAAAATGGTAGTTGCTGTAGAAACCACCATTTCTGTCCAGAGCAGAAAATATTTTCTGTAGCAAAAATATTCCAAAAAGTGATGAAATATTTTTGCTTAGGAAGGTGACCTAGGGTTCAAAGAATATTTGGGAATTTTCTCAGATTTTTGTGGGCCATAAAAATGAGGGTTGCTTTGGAGCTCATTGAACTAGCTAGGGTTTTAGAGAAGAAAATGAATATTTTTCATTTAAGAAAAACATTCCCAAGATTATTTTGAGATGGATCAGAAGGGGAATGATGATTAGAGAGGGGAATGATGCACTTGGGTGAAAGCCAAGGGTACCCAAGTGTTTAAGTCCATATGAAAAGATTCAGAAACCCCAACTTTCAAAATAAATCCAAATGAAAATCAGGCAAATAAGAGAGGGCAAAATTAGGCTGTCACAAACCTCCCCCACTTAGAATGAATCTCGTCCTCGAGATTCGGTTGCTTGGGAAAACCACTCTGGATAATGAGCCCTTAGGAATTCTTTCCGTTCCCAAGTTGATTCTGACTCTGTGTGATGCTCTCACTGAACCTTGTAAAATTTTCTCACTTTACTGCGAGTGACCCTTTCCATATGATCCAAAATTCTATGCGGTCTTTCTTCATAGGTAAAATCATTTGCCAACTCTACCTCAGCCATAGCAGTCCTTTTCTCAGGTGGGGATATGCAACGGCTTAGTTGTGAAACATGAAACACGTTATGCACGTCTGCCAATTCAGCGGGTAGTTCCAACTGATATGCAATAGTACCCACTCGGGACATAACCGGGAATGGACCAATAAACCTGGGTGCCAACTTTCCACGGGTCTGAAATCTCTTGACTCCTTTCATAGGGGTGACTCGGAGGTATACGTGTTCTCCGGGTTCAAAATTGATCTGTCTGTGCTTTGCATCATAATAACTTTTCTGTCGAGATTTGGCCAATTGCAATCTATCTCTGATTTCCTTAACTTGCTTCTCAGCTTCCATCATGAGATCTGTTCCGAAGATACGGCTATCTCCAGTTTGAGACCAATTTAATGGAGTGCAGCACTTATGGCCATACAGAGATTCATAGGGTGACATCTTTAGACTGGTCTGGAAGAGTCAATACAGGTGCGGTTGTCAGCCGTATCTTTAGCTCATTAAAACTTTTCTCATAGTCCTCCGTCCATTCAAACTTATTATCCTTTTTGAGAAGCTCCGTCATGGGTTTAGAAATCTTGGAAAACCCTTTAATGAAACGACGGTAATATCCAGCTAATCCGAGAATACTCCGGATCCGTGTCACTGTTGTGGGCGGCAACCAATCGAGCACATCTTTTACTTTACTCGGCTCCATGGCTATACCCTCAACGGATAGTACATGTCCGAGAAACCCAACTTGCTTGAGCCAAAACTCACATTTACTGAATTTGGCGTAAAGCTGATGGTCGCGGAGTCGTTGTAGCACTGCTCGGAGGTGATCCTTGTGCTCGTCTTCACCCTTGGAGTAAATGAGGATGTCATCGATGAAGACTACCACGAATTTGTCGAGGAAGTCCATGAATACTTTGTTCATCATATGCACGAAGAAAGCAGGGGCATTGGTGAGACCAAAGGACATCACTGTATATTCATAAAGACCGTACCGAGTAGTGAATGCGGTTTTAGGAATATCTTCCTTTTTAATTTTGAGCTGATGATATCCGATCCGTAAATCGATCTTAGAGAATACCTTAGCCCCACTAAGCTAATCAAACAAATCATCAATCCTTGGCAGCGGATATTTATTTTTGATGGTGACCTCATTCAGCTGACGGTAATCTATGCACATGCGGAGACCGCCATCCTTTTTGTCCGTGAAAATAGCGGGTGATCCCCATGGTGAAGAACTAGGACGAATATATCCTTTTTGGAGCAGTTCATCAAGCTGTTTCTTTAGCTCCACTAATTTTGATGAAGGCATCTGGTAATACTTCTTGTATAACGGTGCTGTTCCGGGCACAAGATCTATTGCAAATTCCAGTTCTCGGTCTGGTGGCATGCCTGGCAGTTCTTCTGGAAATACATCAGGGTACTCGCTGACCACAGGAATTAATTCCAACTCAGCCACAACGGTGAAAACCAATTCTTGCGAGCATAGAATTTGGTAGTCTGCCCATTTAGACTGGTCAAAGTGACTTCTCGTGTTGCGTAGTTTATACAAACTTGATATTGGGTCAACCAATTCATACCCAATATAATATCCAACTTTTCAGACTCGATAATTATCAGAGAGGTTGGAAAGTAGACTCCGTTGATATTGACTTCCAGATCACGGCGTACCATGTTGCTCTTGATTAGAGATCCCGGGGTTTGTACCAACATATTTTTTCCCAAAAGTGTACAAGGAAATTTGTTTTGGGCAGCAAAACTCCGAGAAATAAAAGAATGGGAAGCCCCAGAGTCAAATAAAATTACGGCAAGTATGTCATTAACAGAAAACATACCAATGACGACTTCAGGGTTCTCTTGTGCTTCATCAGCTGAGAGATGATGCACGTGCCCAGTAATGTTTTGCTGGGTCAGGCATGACTCTATAAAGTTAACTTGTGGTCTGAATGGGGCATCCGCCTTGTTGTTCTTGGGGCACTATTTGGCATAATGTCCGTTCTGCCCACAAATGAAGCACGTATTGTTGCACTGATGCTCCTCACGTATTGGGTTGGTCGCGACATTCCTGACTTGAGTGGTGGTCTTGTTAACATTCTATTGCCAATTGAGCTTGTATTCCACCTGAGGTTGTTGCCAGGTTCGAGCCTTTTGCACTGGTTGCTCATCCTTCTTTAGCTCAAACTTATGCTTGTTGTCATTGTTGGCAAGCCTATTATCTGATATAAGCTTGTGCTCTCATTCAACAATGAAAGCCTTGTTTACCAGAGTTTGGAAATCTGGGAAGTCAAACATACTGAGAGTACACCGGAGTTGTGGATTTAAGCCTCCAAGAAATCTGTCAATCTTCCTTTCTGCGGTGGCCACATCATTAAGGGAGTAATGGGCCAGGTGATTGATATTTTGCAAATATTCACCCACAGACTGATTTCCTTGGACGAGTGTGAGAAATTCACGCTACTTAACCTTCATATATAACTCCAGTAGGGATATGATGTTTCCGGAACTGATCCTTAAATTTTTCCCAGGTGATTTCTTCATCAGCAGGCCACATGGCTTTTGTATTTTCCCACCATATGGCAGCAGCGCCTTCAAGATAATGAGTTGCAAATGGAACTTTATCATTTTCTTCAGTACGAGCAATCTCAAGCTTTTTCTCAATGGTACACAACCAATCGTCTGCATCCAATGGCTCAACAATCTGACTAAAATTGGGTGGCTTGGTCCTTTGAAAATCTGACAGCTTTGAGTAATGACCGTTCTGATTTCCATTTTGTCCAACCATAGCTTGCACACTTCTTAATATTTCAAGCAGATCATTGTTCCTTCTTTCCTCAAACATACGCAGAATTTGCTCGGTGGAGGCGGTGGCGGAACGTACGGCTCAGGAGAATGTCCTGCCTGTAATGCGGAACGACGAACAGGAGTTCCCTCACGAACGTTGCTACTGCTGCCTCCCTGCGTCATCCTATTGTGGATTTTTCCCAAGACAACGCAATCGAGATGAGAAACATCCAAGAATAAATTTGGGGAAAATGCAGCGACAAATCCCATAAGAAAGCAAAAGAGCGAAGAAAATACGGCGAATAAAGTCCCAATATAATTATACATAGGCTCATACATGAAAGATAAACAACATGACAGGTTCAACTACTCTCATACATGCAACGAAACATCATGACTCGTACAACTACATCCGTACATCATATGGACGACTACGAATACTCCGAGGTACTACTGCTCTGCTGGTGCTGTGGTGTCCTCCCCTGAAGCGGACTCGGATCCTGAACTGACGTGGTTAACGGAAACCTCCGGGTTAAAGGTAACACGACGATGCTGCCTCGAGGGCTCTCCCTCAGGGGCAGGGGCAGGATGATTCGGGGTTGCAGGAGTGGTGAGAAGTGAAGCCCACTCGGCAGGAGTACTGAGAGGGTTCACCGTCGAGGTGCCTGAGCTACTCGGGGGAGTAACCGGTGAAACAGGGGAACTAGAACTTGCTGGAATATAGGGAGTAAATCCTAGAGAAGATGGAGTAGTGGCAGATCTAGTAGTGACCAAAGTAGCGGCTAAAGCAGTATGGGCACGAGTCAGCTCTTGAGCCAGCTCGTGGATCATAAGGTAGCTAGCAGTGACATAACGAGCAAAGTGGCTAGCAACACTAACAGACTCCGGATCAATGATATGGAAGCGGACACTACCAATGTCGTGCAGAGAAGGGTAGTAAAAGAAACCTGGATGGTTTTGCATTCGGATCTTGTTGTAGCGAAGCTCAACAAAGACCTCGAATGCAGCAAACTGGACAGCCTGAGAAGCGGTAGAGGCATAACCGCTCCAAGAAGTACGAGTGTAAGAGCCGGAATCAGAACTAGTGCGCAGAGTAACCACTGCGTGATACAAATACACTGAATCAGTTAGACGCTCCCGATACACACGATAGACTGGATCGTCTCTGATTGGGCACAACCGACGCCACACGTTGCGAAGAAGGTTCGGTGATGTGTCTGGCATCAGCTGCAACTGGCACGGATACGGCACTGGAGCCATCTACGCTCACAACCATTAGCAGGTTAGCATAAAAATATAAATCAAGTGCATGCAATGCAACAATCAGCTACATTAGCTACCGACACTCAACTAAACAAGTACCTAACGTCCACTTAACACGTCGTAGTCTAGCGTGGCCTACAGTCAGCGTGGCTCTGATACCAAGCATTGTGGCACCCTGGCTCAGAGCGACTGGTTTACCCTGCATTGCCAGCCCAGAGACCATGTCTTCTGGCAACACACAACATCTTGGTACAGAAAACAACCGCTTTATGTATGCTAGCGGGTCGGAGTTTATATTACAACAAATGTCGAGGCCGAGCAGCACACACGGTGTGACTAAACAATATGTACATTATTTAGTAAACATAATGGGGCCTCGATCATATCAACTATGCGGCAGCGAAACAACGTCGTAGCGGAAACTCCATAGCACAGGGACACCGATGTGGACACGATCTAGACTTGAGCAGCGCTCCTTTCCAACGCGACTTTCCTGAAATCTGGCATGACAGGCCAGGTCAGTACATTGAATGTACTTGCAAGCTCACAACAGGCATAATCATAATGACAAACAATATCATGATATTTAACCAATTAATAACGCAATAATGTTCCAACATGCTGTACTCATGCTCTTGGGATAAATGTCCCTCGGGACCAACTTACCAACCGTGATCATTCTTGGATCACAAAACAAACCACCATCATGGTCTTAACCAGAGTAACTTGTGATCCTTACGGCGATCACCACCACACCACCATCGTGGTCTTAACCAGCGTAACCTGTGATCCTTTCGGCGAGCACCACCACACCACCATCGTGGTCTTAACCAAGGTACCTCATGATCCTTTCGGCGATCACCACCACGACCCATATTGGGTCTCGAACAACTCGATGGCCTTTCTGCCATCATCATTAGTGCAATTATCATAACTTAGTGTGCATGTTTATTAAACATTGACTCATGGTGGGACCTACTACGAGTTGTCCGTGACCGTGGACTCGACTATCGATAGATTATACACTGCAGAGGTAGCACACTGTACCCACACCACAGAACCCATGGCCTCACACTCCCATTCGGGTGGACCAACGACATTCCGACAAAACCCTTCCATTGCCATGACACTCTCCCGGCCACTCTGACCCAATCCCCAACGGGCTAGTCCTGGGTGGCCCCGTGTCTACCAAAGACACACCAACCACCGTCGTGGCCAAAACAATCCCACTCGGGGACCCGGTACCAAAATCTCACCAACGGGCACACAAGGTTATGCCTGCTTACCGGGCTAGGGTAAGCACGCCCATAACCTTCCCTAGTTGGAGGCACCGACCAGAGACATGTCAATGGACCGAATCAAGGCCTTCCCACAAAGGCAAATGTGGTTGCACTGGGAAAATCTCGATTCAGCGGCACCATGACCCAGTCAATGATATATTCAAGTTGAGTTATATTCAGGTTCAACTTAAAATTAAAATGACCGGTGTCATAGCATGCCATGAAATGCAATACTACACATGCATCATATAATACGAAAATGACTGATGTCAACCATATTCACACTAAGCATAAGAATCAACAACTTATCTTACTTTCCTGGTCTCACTTTAACAATATATTTCTCAGCAAGTAACATTATTTTCTCATGCAAGAAAATAACTTCGATTAATTCCTCATATGCATAGCAAAGATTCTACCATCATCACCTCAACAAATCCTAATTTCTTTACCAATCAAGTTAAGTTGAAACATTCTGGAAATTAAGTAAAATGGCTACACCAGCATTAAACAGGATATATTCTAGCAAATTTAACTATTTATTTGTGCAAGAAAATAACTTTAAGCAATTATTCATACACATAACAACTCATTTTATCATTACCATAATTAGATCTTAGCCTCTTTACCAACTAAACTAGTTTCAAGGTTCTGTAAATCAAGCATAATACCAGCACACACTTTAACAACATATAAATAATATAATAGTTATTTAAAATGCATGGATTAATCATTTAATTCAAGTAAGAAATTCATCAATATTGAAATGGCACCGTGAAAATGTTGCTGTGGCTTGCCTTAGTGCAGATGAGGTTCACAAGCCTTCTAGTGATCCTCAAGACAAGCCTCACCCTCTGAAAATAATTTTAAACACAAGAAGAAAATATCAAGAACTCTTCTGAAAATTACCAGAAATTCTAGACAGCTCAGAAAAATCTCATTTTTGGTGAGCTGCTAGATTTCCTTGCAAAGAACATAATGCAAAAAGAATCAATTCATTTGGACTTATGGTTGAAAAGTTATGGCTATTTGAAGCTCTGTGGAATTGAATGAAATTTGAATTTAAATAAACAGACTAGGGGGGGGGGTGACGTCGAAGGCGTAAAGCCTCAGGGCGCCACCACTCATACCGCTTCGCACGCGTACACAGTGGCTGACTAGCGGGCCCCGCTAGTCAGGTGAGAAGGAGGGGAGAAGGAAACAGGGGAAGGTCACGGCTTCGCCAGAGCTCTCGCTGGCGGTGAGGGCTCCTTGGCCAAAACCAGTGGGAGGGATCGAGAGAGGGGGTTGAGGTGCACCTGCCCATACCCGTAGGGTAGCTAGGGGCAGTCGGACGACGTCAGAATCTTCGTCGCAAACGGAGGCAGAGGGCCGGGGTCGCCGGAGATGAAGAAGACGGTGAGCAAATGTAGCTCCAGGGGCTCTAGGGGGAAGGGATGGCTTCTCCGGAGAGAGGCGGAGGCCCTGGAAGGATCGCCCTGGTCTAGGAGGGGCTGGAGCTACTGCGGCGACCAGAGGGGATCACCGGCAAGCTCGAGCTCGAGCTCGAGGGCGGCGGCCCAAGGCCTGCCCGGCCAGGCTACGGCTTTCTACGCGTTTGTGGGGTGTGTGGGAGTGGTGGATGGTGCTCGAGGAGGCTGGGGGCGGCTCCATTTATAGGCGAGCGGAGAGAGGGGTTCGGGCTCCGCCGGTGGGCACCTATCCATGGCGCCCGGTGATGAGCGGCGTCAGTGAGAGGGGGAGAAGGCGACGCAGCTCACGCGGGAACTGTGGGCGAGCGGGGACGAGCACAGGAACGAGGAGATGGCGACGAGCACAGTGCGCACTGCACTATTGGGTTGGCCAGACCGTGCCCGTGCTCGCTGCAGCGAGCTCCGGCGTCGGCGAGCCCAGGGAGGAGTAAATTCCATTGAGAGGATGATGGCGGCGTGGTTTGGCACGCTTAGGCAGGCTGGGAAGCGAGCACGCGAGAAACAGAGGCTCGGGCGCGTCGCAGAGCGCGTCGGCTGCATGCCAGCACGCCTAGACGAACGCGGTCACCGCGTGAACTATGACCTCATGCCGACCTAAGCCCAAACTCCATGTCTGGCACGTTGTTCGTGGTAGTTTTGAATGTTACCACGCCTTGGTTTGGCTCCAGGTGCACTAGAGAAGATTTCACATGCCAGGTAAGCTTCTGATCAGTAACTTTGAGGTGTTACTAAGGTTAAATGGCTGGGAGTTAGGGGCTGTGCTTTGGAGGCTAGCCATCATCTACTAAGGTGATGATGCACAAGAAAATTCAGGCACAGGGGAGCAAGTAAAATGGTAGTTGCTGTAGAAACCACCATTTCTGTCCAGAATAGAAAATATTTTCTGTAGCAAAAATATTCCAAAAAGTGATGAAATATTTTTGCTTGGGAAGGTGCCCTAGGGTTCAAAGAATATTTGGGAGTTTTCTCAGATTTTTGTGGGCCATAAAAATGAGGGTTGCTTTGGAGCTCATTGAACTAGCTAGGGTTTTAGAGAAGAAAATGAATATTTTTCATTTAAGAAAAATATTCCCAAGATTATTTTGAGATGGATCAGAAGGGGGATGATGATTAGAGAGGGGAATGATGCACTTGGGTGAAAGCCAAGGGTACCCAAGTGTTGAAGTCCATATGAAAGGATTCAGAAACCCCAACTTTCAAAATAAATACAAATGAAAATCAGGCAAATAAGAGAGGGCAAAATCAGGCTGTCACACATGTGTTGTCATTTTATGAACGGGGTCACATCATTAGGAGGATGATGTGATGGACAAGACCCATCCGTTAGCTTAGCATAATGATCGTTAAGTTTTATTGCTATTGCTTTCTTCATGACTTATACATATTCCTTTGACTATGAGATTATGCAACTCCCGAATACCGGAGGAATACCTTGTGTGCTATCAAACGTCACAACGTAACTGGGTCATCATAGATATGCTCTATCGGTATCTCCGAAGGTGTTTGTTGGGTTGGCATAGATCAAGATTAGGATTTGCACTCTGAGTATCGGAGAGGTATCTCTGGGCCCTCTCGGTAATGCACATCATGATAAGACTTACAAGCAATGTGATTAATGAGTTAATTACGGGATGATGCATTGCAGAACGAGTAAAGAGACTTGCCGGTAATGATATTGAACTAGGTATGAAGATACCGACGATCGAATCTCGGTCAAGTAACACACCGATGACAAAGGGGATGACATATGTTGTCATTATGGGTTGACCGATAAAGATCTTCGTAGAATATGTAGGAACCAATATGAGCATCCAGGTTCCGCTATTGGTTATTGACCAGAGATGTGTCTCGGTCATGTCTACATCGTTGTCGAACCCGTAGGGTCCGCACGGTTAACGTTCGATGATGATTTGTATTTTGAGTTATGTGTTTTGGTGATCGAAGATTGTTCGGAGTCCCGGATGAGATACGAACATGAAGAGGAGTCTCGAAATGATCTAGAGGTGAAGATTGATATATTGGACGATAGTATTTAGACACCGAAAGTGTTTCGGAATGTATCGGGTACATATCGGAGTACCGGGGGTTACCGGAACCCATCGGGGGAAGATATGGGCCACATGGGCCATAGGAGGGAGGCAAGGAAGCCCACAAGGGGTGGCGCCCCCCAGGGAAGGAGTCCGAATTGGAGTAGGGGATGGGGCGCGGCCCCCCTTTCCTTCTCATCCTCCCTCTCTTTCCCCCTTTCCCCTTCTGGTAAAAGGAAAGGTGGGGGGGGGGGTTCTGAATTGGACTAGGGGTCCAAGTGGGACTCCTCCCACTTGGCGTGCCCTAGGCTGGCCTCCTCCCCTCTCCCTCCTTTATATACGGTGGCGGGGGGCGGGGCACCTCTAAGACACATCAATTGTTCTTAGCCGTGTGTGGTGCCCCCTCCACTGTTTACTCCTCCGGTCATGTTGTCGTAGTGCTTAGGCGAAGCCCTGCGCGGATAACTTCACTATCATCGTCACCACACCATCATGCTGACGAACCTCTCCCTCGACACTTTGCTAGATCAAGAGTTCGAGGGACGTCATCAAGCTGAACGTGTGCAGAACTTGGAGGTGCCGCACGTTCGGTACTTGATCGGTTAAATCGAGAAGACGTTCGACTACATCAACTACATTAAACTAACGCTTCCGCTTTTGGTCTACGAGGATACGTGATCACACTCTCCGCCTCTCGTTGTTATGCATCTCCTAGATAGATCTTGCGTGTTCGTAGGAATTTTTTTGAGATTGCATGCTACGTTCCCCAACAATATCATCACAACCAATTGTCCCTTTTGTTGGAATGATTTTTGACAAGGTTGAGAAAGCTCAGCGAGTTTACAATGAATATGCCTCGAAGATGGGCTTCAAAACTCGCATTGTGACATCTAGGCATAGTAGGAAGAAAAGCTCGAAGGAGAAGGGCATTCTAATCTATAGAGTTTTTGAGTGCATACACTCTCGGAAAAATCCTTCCAAGAATGCCGATGGAAGCATTTTTGATGGCGCTGCAACAAATCAATGTGATGATGCTGACATGAGTTATGCTAGTAATAAAAAATTTGCATGCAAACAAGCTGGTATCTATATGGATGTGAGCGACAAGAAGCGAAGGAACATGTTGAAGCGGTATGATTGCAAGGCTCATATGGGTGTTAGCCTCCGAGATGGTAGCTGGGTTGTGACAGTTTTTGAGGCCGATCACACACACCAACTGATGTTAGAGAGGGGTCGTTGGAGATTTTGCCGCTCTCACAGAAAGATCCCGGATGCAGACATGCAATACATCACTTCGCTGCACTATCACAACATATCAACAGCTAATATGATGGGATTTCTTGGAGATGCACAATGTTGCGATCCAAGGAGTTTGCCGTATGTGAAGACTGATGTGACAAATGCAAGAGCAAAGTTGCAAAGAGGCCTATCAGAGCATGATTTGGTGCTGACCATCAAGTACTTTACGAGAAGACAAGTGGAGAACCCCAACTTCATTTTTTCAAAGCTATAAGAAGATGGAGCTGTCATGGTGCTTTTCTGGGTTGATGGGAGAACAAGGGCCTTGTATCCAAAGTACAAAGTTTGTGTGTTTTTCGACACCACATTCTGCACAAATCGCTACAACCTGCCCTTTGCACTGATTGTTGGCATTAACAACCACACACACACACACCGTTTGCTTGGGGTGTGCTTTGCTGCCTGATGAGACCATCTAAACTTTTAAGTGGGTCTTCCAGCAATGGATGTTGGCAATGAATAATGAGCATCTATTGAACATTATGAGTGATCAAGACCAGGCAATGGCTACAGCCATCTCAATGGTGTCCCCTGATTCAACACACAGATGTTGCAAGTGGCACGTCTTCTGGGTTGCAAGAACAAAACTAGGGAAGATGCTGGGCAAGGATGAGCATTTTGCCGAAGCATTCTATGGTTGCATCAATGGTTCAGATATCGTTGAGGAGTTTAAAGAGAGGTGGAAGCATATGGTCGAGTTATTTGGTGTGGCCGATAAGAAATACCTCAAAAACATGTGGAACACAAGGGAGATGTGTGCTCCTGTGTACTTTAGGAATAAGTTCTTCCCATTCACAAGCACAGCCGGGCGGTCCGAGGGCCTGAATTCCTACTTTGAGACTTTAAATCACCATGGAGACTCAGTCTGGACATTTGTGCAATAATTTGAGCTTTACCAGGAGCTAATGCTTGATCGTGAGGACAATGCTGGCTTCATCAATGAAACGACGAGGCCACCAATGTGGGGCAAGTAAGTCCAAGTCATGTAGCATTTAAGTTTCTCTGGGTATCTTTTTCGTTGTTGTTTTCCAGTACAGTTTGGTTACAACATTTCTTCGAAACATATGTAGCAATTCTTATTGATGCTGGAAGCTTTTTTGTTTGCAGTTACAACATTGAAAAGTAGGCTGCAGATTTCTATACCAGAGAGGTATTTTCCAAGTTTAAAAAACTATTGGCTAAATCAACAGGCTTTGGGCTGCAATATCACGTGCAAGGGGACGTCATCTGGTTTCGCGTTGTTACAAATGATGGCGTCAACTGTAAAGTGTACATGGTGCGTGTTGCCCCTGAAGATCACACATACATGTGTAACTGCAACATGTTTGAGATGTGCGGGCTGATCTGCCCACATATCATCTATGTCATGGTGCACCTGAACGTGCAAACAATACATGCGACTTACATGCTTCCAAGATGGTCTAAGAGTGCACCTGACCTTGCGCCTGATCCGTGCGATGGGCATAGAGCTATGCACTTCGGCGTCCCCATGACAAACACCCTAAAGTTTAACTCTCTCTGTTGGAAGTTTGGGAAAATCGCTTATGATGCATGCTTCAATGATGAAGCTTATAATTTTGTCTCTGGCCTAATTGAGCAGGGCATTGTTGGGGTTACTGCAATGAAAGCTAGAGCAACGGATGGGGTTGCAGGAGATGAAGAAGCCCAAGGTCATGCAGCAAATGAACAAGTCTTAGGGGGTCCAAGTACAGGGCAGTAGGATCCACCCCCATAGGACTGCGGAACCCACCAGAGCCAGCAAAGAAAGGGAGGCCAAAGAGAAAAGAGAAGCGAAGGAAGCCACTAACCGAGCTTCGAGAAGATGAAATGAAGAAGAAAACAAAGAAGGACGCAGCAAAAAACGAGTCCAAATCCAAGGGAAAAGAAGACTCCATGCAAATATTGTGAAGATGAGGATCACAACATGAAGAACTACCAACTCCTTGCTACTGTGCTTGCTGCGAGTGCGAGCGCGAAAGCTCCGGGCATCGAAACAATCCTTACCCTTTAGGATGTTTCATGAGGAAAAAATGATGAATTGCCTTGTAACACCCCATGACTTCTATGCATATGCAAGAATTATGGTAAATGCTTACATAACAGTTGTGTTGACTAGTTGTAGCTGTTTGTTTTGTGTGATTACAACATATTACTACATGTGTGGTTTGAAAAGGTAGAATGTTGCTTTTTATGAGAGTTGATTTAAAAAGATTCTTACTGTTATATGTTTGTGAAAGCTTACTTTTTGTAGTATGATGGTGCCAAATTTGTTGCATGTGCCTTGCATGGATCCAAGGTTTTCTTTCTTAATTAAAAGAAAAGTACTCAGTGGTTGCTATAACCACAACTTGATCAATTTTTTTAAATATGGTTGAAAGCTTTTTAAAAACATGGTTGAAGCTTTTTAAAAACATGGTTGAAGCTTTTTAGAATCATGGTTGAAGCTTTTTATAATCATGGTTTGAAGCTTTTTAAAAACATGGTTGAAGCCTTTTAGAATCATGGTTGAAGCTTTTTAAAAACATGGTTGAAGCTTTTTAGAATCATGGTTGAAACTTTTTAAAAGTATGGTTGAAGCTTTTAAAATCATGGTTGAAAGCAAATAACATGTTGGGAAAGAAAGCCTTGATTGATTTGAAGTGTTGATTTGGCTATGCAACAAAATTTGGCTATACATGTTTACATTTTCTGTGAGCCTGCAACAAATAAATTGCAAGAATGTAGCACTATAGTTGGATAAAAAAATTCAGCAATGTTTTGTAGCTTTTCTTTGCAAATAACTTTTGAAGTTTTTTTTACATTATGCTTCCAACAAAAAATTGTAGGGATGCAGCTAATTTGCAGGTAAAAAGTTATGTTGGCTTTGCAACAAATCTGACAGAAGGTTGTAGCTATTTTCTATGAGCTTCCACCAAATAAAGTGTGTCAATGTAGCATTCACATATTACTTTCAGAAAAGGTTTTGAGGGGGAAAATGCATAGAGCTTCCCTTGTAACTTCGATGGATGAAGTTTGAAACATTTTCATATTTTAGATCCAGCAAAAAACAAAAAAATAAAAGATTTATACTCCAGCAATTGTCCTTGCATAATCATGTTGGCAACAGAAAAGTGCTTCATCCAAAGACCAAGTTATGAACCCAACAAAATATCATCGATTTACATACCAAAAGAACACACATGTTTACCAGAGGTATCATCGTTTTACATACCAACGCACACTACTCTAATCCTATCAAAACACTACCACCTCAGACATGATCTATACCTAACAAACAAACGAGTTTGTTCATTTGAACCTTCCAAAAAATGAAGTTGCCAACTCTTCCTTCAATACACGCTCCTTGGGGGCATTGTTCATTGGGTGAATGAAGAGGTTGTACGCCAGATCCATGCGATATCATGTTTTGTCTTCCTATAAAAGTGAATGCAAAAGAGAAGCAAGTATGTTACTAGTTATTCTTTTGTTGCATAAGTATTGAAAACAAAGAAATTAGATTGTAACAAAATGACAAGACAAAATAATAAAATGTATACCTGCTTAAACTCTCTCACGACCTTTCCATCATAGTTCTTCACATATTTGAGCCTGAAAAAGCCACAATCACATCTATGAGATAAAAAAGTTCTCCATCATAGTTCCCATATATAGAGTGGAAACAACAAATCATTGAAAAGTAACACATGATTGAATCAAAAGAAAAAAGAAAACTCACAGGTTATTTTGCTTTGGGTAGTCCTCTAGGTCAACACGGGCGAAGGATGCAACATTGACATTGAATTCATCGCACTCTTGTGTGAGAGTTGCAAAGTTTGTGATCTACCACCGAAAACACACACAAAAGTTTGAAAGAAAATGTGGTGTGTAAAGATGACAATAGGGGATTTATGTAAATGAATCGAGGGAAAATAGAAATTAAAAAGAGAGCATGAGCCTACCAGGTTATTGGCATGCTTCTTCAAAGGAGATTGTTTCCCTTTTACATGGAGTGAGTCGAATACATCCCACTGCTTGTGAAGCAAGTTTGCGCAAACGACTATCCAATGGCGATCATGAACAATTGTGGAAAAGAGCTGGAAAAAAAAGAAGGCAAAGGGACTTAGAACATATAAAAATGTCACAGCCGCGTCACATCGTCGGATATATATTTGAAAGTATTTGTGGTGTGAAACAAAAGAAGGCTCTCGGGAAACTTACGAGGTCAAAATTTTGAATCTCGAACTTTTTGATAGCCCTTTCAAGCTCAGGCATGAGAACTGATGGTTGGAAGGTTGATGGGTCTTGTTTTAATAGGATCTACTTGAAAGAAACAACAAAATGGTTAGTGTGTGTTGCAACAGAAATGTGGAAAAAAAGGAATGAAGCATTGCTTGTTTTTACAAAAACTTACCACTCCGTGGACTGAGAACATGTATTTCTTCACAGCCTAATTCTTTCTGCATGAGATGCGAGGTTGTGCATCTCGATACATAGTGACATAACCTCATCATTCATATCCCCGCGAGGCTTGAAGCATACGAGAAATTTCTTGTATCCCATGAAAAACCCACCTATCTTGGCGAAAGGTGTCCTTACCATAGTTCCAGTCGAATGAATCATTTGTTTCACATAGAAAAATAAAGAATAAAAAGAAAAAACTGTAGGGCTTAGGTAGCTCACGGTTGTTCATTGGGGAATGTTCTCCTCAATGGTTTTCCATGCCGAACATACTTCTCATACATAGCTACAACTTCATCGACCTTTTGCTTCTTTGCCTTTGTATTTTTTACGGTCGAAACTTTAGCCATCCTCTTCTTCCTAGTGTTCTTGTCATGTGTGCTAGGGCCGCTGCTTACATCAACAATTTGCTCTTTTGTAGCGACCATCGTAGGAGCCGTAACAAAAATAAATGGATGAGTTTACAAGGGATTGCACAAAGAATTTGCTGCAATCACACAAATGCGAAAAATTACATGGAGAAAAACAAAAGAAATGATGCAGGAGGAAGGAAGCATACTTGGGTTATCATCATCGTCTAAAACAGAAAACACATGGATGTTGGCATGGATGGGGCTTACTGTGCTCTTGTTGATTATAGGCTCATCCATGCAATGCATCAACTCATAGTCTTCGGAGCCCTTTGGGAACAACTCACATGATGGCTTATCGTCCCAAATGCCGGCTGTCGCACTCCTGGGTGCATCATAGAAGAATGGGGGGTTGTGAGGTGTGACGTTGCCTTTGTTGGGGAACGTCGCATGGAAAACAAAAAATTCTACGCACACACAAGATCTATGCATGGAGATGCATAGCTACGAGAGAGGGAGAGCATCTACATACCC
Organism: Triticum dicoccoides; assembly: GCF_002162155.2. Lineage (NCBI taxonomy): Eukaryota > Viridiplantae > Streptophyta > Magnoliopsida > Poales > Poaceae > Triticum > Triticum dicoccoides. The sequence goes on from NC_041388.1 coordinate 487,110,988, forward strand.
TCGTAGATTGCTAAGCGGAAGCGTTTATCAATGTAGTCAATGTAGTCGTACACCTTCACGATCTGTCCCAATTAAGTACCGAACGTACGGCACCTCCACGTTTAGCACACGTTCAGCTCGATGACGTCCTCGCCTTCTCAATCTAGCAAGAGAGGCAAAGTAGTAGATGAGTTCTAAAAGCATGACAGCGTGGTGACGATGGTGGTGAAACTATCCGCAGGGCTTCGCCAAGCATAACGGACATGGACAGAGGAGGAACTAGAACTAGAGGGAGACGGGATGCCGCACATGGCTTGGGGATCGTGGCGTGTGTTGCCCCTCTCCCTCTACTCATAGGGGCGCCCCAAGGGGGCCGGTGGGCGCCCTGGGCTCTTGCCCTAGGTGTGCCCCCTTCATTCCTATGGCGCAGGGAGCAGGCAGGAGGGGAGGCGCCCCGTTTCCTTTTTCTCACATGGAAGAGAAGGTAAGAGGGGGGCTATCCCTCTCCCATTCCTTCCCTAGGGACAGCGCCTATGAGGTGGGGCACTCCAGCCCCTTGTGGGCTGGTGTGCTCCCCTCTTTTGGCCCGTTAAGCCCAATATCTCCCCGTAGCCTCCTGGAACCCCTTTCGGTGATCCGATAAATACCCGGTGCATTCCAAAACCTTTCCGAAGACCAAATAGTATCGTCCTATATATCAATATTTACCTATGGACCATTCCGGAGCTCCTCGTCATGTCCATGATCTCATACGGGACTCCAAACAACATTCGGTCACCAATTCACATAACTCATATAATACTATATCATCAACGAATGTTAAGCGTGCGGACCCTACGGGTTCGAGAATGATGTAGACATGACCGAGACGCTTCTCTAATCAATAACCAATGGCGGTACCTGGATGCCCATATTGGTTCCTACATATTGTACGAAGATCTTTATCCGTCAAACCTTTATGACAACATACGTAATTCTCTTTGTCTGTCGGTATGTTACTTGCTCGAGATTCGATCGTCGGTATATCCATACCTAGTTCAATATCGTCACCGGCAAGTCTCTTTACTCGTTCTATAATACATCATCTTGCAACTAACTCCTTAGTCACTTTGCTTGCAAGCTTCTTGTGATGCTGTATTACCAAGAGGGCCCAGAGATACCTCTCCGTCACACGGAGTGACAAATCCCAATCTTGATCCATGCCAACTCAACAGACACCTTCGGAGATACTTGTAGAGCATCTTTATGATCACCCAATTAAGTTGAGACGTTTGATAGCACACAAGGCATTCCTCCGCTATCCGAGAGTTGCATGATCTCATGGTCGAAGGAATATGTATCTGACATTAAGAAAGCAGTAGCAATAAAATCAACGATCATATGCTAAGCTAACGGATGGGTCTCATCTATCACATCATTATCCTAATGATGTGATCCCGTTATCAAGTGACAACACATATGTATGGTTAGGAAACCTTAACCATCTTTTGATCAACAAGCTAGTCTAGTAGAGGCTCATTAGCGACACGGTATTTGTTTATGTATCCATGCATGTATTTAAGTTTCTGGTCAATAAAATTCTAGCAAGAATAATAAACCTTTATCATGAATAAGGAAATAAAATAATAACCACTTTATTATTGCCTCTAGGGCATATTTTCAATAGTGTTCCATCTCAAAACTCACTCTTTGTTGCTCACGAGTTTCAGCAGCCTCTGTTGCAACTTGTTGGTTCTTTTTCAGCTCTCCATTGACTTCATCCTTGTTCATGCTAGGTGTTGCAGCTTTAGCTTGAGCTTGATCATCAATGCCAACATTTGAGCTTTAGCATCATTCTCTTTTCCACGACATTCATCCATGCTAGGTGCTGCAAAGGAAAAGCTAGGCTCATCGGTAGCTATGATGGTGTCTCCAACATCAGGAAGGAGAGCGGCTATCCGGTTGCACTGGAATCCCATTAAGCACTATCCAAACTTGCCTACTACATCATCTACCTCCGCTGCAAAAATCCCCTTGTGCTTGTCATACAACATTTGGAACTGAGTTGGTACCTACAAGAAGGCATGTGTTAAACAAATTTAGTCATCTGTATGTAACTTTTGAAAAGTATGGATGTAACAAAAATACAATGTGGTTGTATGACATTGGAGGTATGGATGAAGCGAAAAACAAGTAGGTATGTTACTGTATCACTATGTATGAAAACACAAATGTGTTTGTAGCAATTTACTTTTGTGGATGAAGCAAAAATAAGGATCCATGCCTCTGTATAGCAAATTACTGATATGGTTGTAGCCAAATTCTGATATGGATGAAGCAAAAACAGAATGTAGTTGTAGCACACTAGGCATATGGATGTAGCAAAAAACAAGTAGGTATGAAATTAAACCCTATGTAGCAAAACAGAACATGGTTGTAGCACACCAGAGTAAAGGATGTAGCAAAAAATTGTATACAATTGCAACTGGGTACAAAATTAATGCAGAGGCAAAGGTAAAAAGAGAGGTGAAAATGAATACAAACAACCGAGAAAATGGAGATGGAAAAAGTACCCTTAGATCTTGCATGCTAGGGAATGATTGTTGCAGCCAATCGTTGAGCGATGATGATAGGTGTGGTTCAACCTCAACATTTGGTTGAGCCTCATTTGATTGAGAGTCCTTTGCTTGAATTTTAGCACCTTCAATTTGGCTTCCTTGCCCACTAGCTGCTTCATCACCAATTCCCTGTTCCAGAAGTTGTGCGGCATACAGTGTGTTGCACAGAAGCCGAAACTAGGAACCAAAAAGGAAAACAAAAAACAACATGAGTGGTAGAGTAAAAGATAAGGTTGCCATAAGTTGGAAAGAAAATTCAAAGATTGCTACATGCAAAAATCAGTGGCCAGAGAACAGGGAAATGTTAGACTACATTGGCAAAACAAAATATATAAGGGGCGTATCAAAATTACTTGCGTATGTTTCCCATAGAAAGGCTGGACGTGAGTAAGCTTGTTCTTGTCCACTTTATCCACCCAATCGAGATCCTTTTGAAAGACAAAAGATGTATCCTCGACACAGAATAATCAATGACATGCTTGTTCGGGAGGCTGGCCAGGATATCAAGGCGATCCATGTATCTGATGTGCATAGAATGAGAAAAATACATTAGCCAACAAAAACATGAATGTAAGCTATAGAGATGTATGAACAGTTTCATGCAGCACAGAAAAAGATGTAGGTGTTCATCATGGAAACGTTGCATACCGCTAACATGGGAAGGCATGATCGAATTTGAAACTCTACCATATTTTCCATTGTTTCTTGCATCCTCTTGTTCTCTTGAAAGACTACAACCTCCTCCATTGCTCGTGTCAATAAGTGCTCATCCCGAGCGAAGGCACGCACCGAAGACATGTCTTCAAGCGAAGCTAGATACTCAAGGTTAACCATATTGCTAGTGACAGGGCACACAACTATTGCCAACGCAATGAGTGCCCATCTCCTATTTATCATAACCTCATCCTCATCACTACAATCTTTCAGCAACTTGAAAACATGGGCGATTGGCGCCCTATTCCCCTCTTTGTAGATGCTGCGAAGGTCATTGTGACGCCCTCGATTTGACCGTACACTAATCATACATGCAAACATGTACGATCAAGATCAGGGACTCATGGGAAGATATCACAACACAACTCTAAACACAAATTAAAGTCATACAAGCTTTATATTACAAGCCAGGGGCCTCGAGGGCTCGATACAGAAGCTCGAATACACAAGAGTCAGCGGAAGCAATAATATCTGAGTACAGACATAAGTTAAACAAGTTTGCCTTAAGAAGGCTAGCACAAAACTAGCAACGATCGAAAAGGCAAGGCCTCCTGCCTGGAACCTCCTAACTACTCCTCAAAGCCGAACTCCATGTTGTAGCGACACGACCTCAGACGGTCAAGTCTCTGTGCTTAAGTGTCATCCCTGGATCGGTATGCTGACACACACAATACTCGAGGATTTATAACAGAGGTAGATCACATCTATAAAGTAACGTAAATACTATTACCTCAATCCAAATAGCAAAAGTAACAAAGGTTGTGGATTCCCATCAACACCAATGGCAAAGTTGAGTGTAGAAATCGTAACCCTAACGTATCACTTACTCGTCGTAAGAATCATGCAACATGAGACGTTGTTGAATGTACTAGCAAATTCACACGATAGGATAACGATGAATAATAGCTACTACATGCATATTTGGCTGGTGGAAAGCTCTAAGTTTATTTTTGCATAAAGCCATTTTTTTCCTGCAGCAAAGGAATATATTTTATTTAACTACAAAGTTTGTTGAAAACATTGAGAAGGTTCCTCCAACTCAATCCCAATTAGAATAATCATTAACCCAACCCGTTAATTAAATAAAGTGATGAGATCAACATGATAATTTAAGAACCAGATACTCAAGATTGTCCATAACCGGGGACACGGCTAATCATGATTAGTTTGTACACTCTGCAGAGGTTTGCGCACTTTTCCCCACAAGACTCAATCTCATCCGTTGGATTTCTCGCACTACATGGTGTTTGAGAAACGGATGACCGAGACACAGTCTTTCCGAAGAGGTCCCCTTAACTGATAGATAGTCCGGTACACCTACAATCCCCTACATCTGCTAGCCCATCATGGAAAGGTTTCCCACAACTTACCCAACTATGCCAGAGCCCATAATGGCTTGTGGCTGCACACGGAAGTTTCCAGCATGAATAATCTTATGATCCCTTTGAGCCTGGGAGGCGAACCAAAAAGGACAGCACTGGTATATCCCCAGGTGCCCGCAACCAATCCACCCAGATGTGTGTTTAAGTAGCCACCTTAAGTAAACCATTAATTAATAATCTCACATCTGTCATGGATACACTCAAACCCAATCCACGTCTATGAGCATAGATGGCAATAAGTAGCATAACATAGAAGTAACTCCTAGGGTTTGATAATAAAAAGGGTAATAGGTTCTACCTCATCATCTACTTCCCAAACCCACAAGTTAAGAGATCCTACTCATGCAATGTTTGAGGGTGAAACTAATGCATAAAAACTAGGAAATAAGGGATATGATGAAAGTGTGAACTTGCCTCGTACTGTTGATGAAGATGATTCTCACTCATAACTCCTGATAGTTCTACTCGTCACACTCCGGACAATCTATCGTAAGCAAGCAATAGTAACCACACATAAGCAATCACTCAAAAGATCAGGAAGAACGAAGAAGATAATTTAAAAAACATCCAAAACCAAGCAAATAACTCTTGCAACATAAAACAATTTCCAACAGTATCAAAATTAGGTGGATTTGGCCTTATCAGAAAGCTTAGGTCAAGAGCTTCGATTTGCAAAAAGAATCAATTAAATCAGAGTTACGAAACTCAAGTTACGATCAAATGAAGTTCAAATACAAATCTGTTTGAATTCAATTTTTAAAACTTTCAAAAACATGTTTAAGATGTTTTACTGGATAGAGGGGATCGTAACAAAGAAGTGGGCGTTGGTTTCGTTGGATTTGGACAAACGAGTAAAAAGTAACGAAGGTTTGAAGAACAGGGACTAATCTGTAAATAAAATATTCATGGATGGGTCCCTGTCTAAAACTAACAGAAAAAGAAAAGACTAAATAGCGAACGTTCGTTACCGATTGCTAACAAATGAAAACTGTTTGCTAAAGAAGATAAACTAGTGAACGTTTACTGATTAACCTAACTAAAATAAAATCGGCTTTAAAAACAAAACCAAAAAAACTAAACCGAACTGGGGCGGTCTTATTACCGGTTCGGGGTTTTCCGACCTAAACCAGCAGTGGCGTTTTTTTTTCTGGCGGCAGCGGTGGATCGGCGAGCTCCGGCAGGCGGCGCGGGGCTCCGGCAAAGGCGCTCGGTGGCGGCGGCTTCACGCGGCAGCGGGCAAAGCGCGGGCGGCGGTGGCGTGTAGTGCGGGCGGCGGCGGCCGAAAGCGGCAGTAGGCGGTGGTAGCGCGATGCGGGGAAGAGAGGGGGCGGCGCGAGGAGAGAGAGAGAGGGGGTCCAGCTCCTTTTAAAGGGCCCCGGGTGCGGCGCCTTGCGCGAGGAGGCAGGGAAGTCCGACCTTGGCACAAACGCCGAGGTCGGCGCGACGGCGCGCCGTGGCGCGGCTGGAAACCGGCTCGGGGTCTCGGAAGGCGGCGCTGGGCTGGGCTTGGCCTGGCTGGCTAGCTGGGCCGGCCCAGTTCGGCAGGAGAAAGTTTTTTTAAACACAACGAAAATAAAATAAAGAGAAAAAAAATAAAATAGAACCTAGGCATGTAATATATCAAAATTTTCAAAAAAAGATTTTCTACAACCTGAACATTTTTCTAACATCACATAAAATCTACAAAAATTCAAATAAATCAAACTGTGCTACAGCTCTAGTAAAATCCAATAAAAATCATTTTAAAAAATACCAAAATAATTTCAAACCCATTTTTCTCCAATTTTGTAATGTCGGGAATCATTTTACCCTAATTTCCATATATTTTATTTTGGGATATTTAAATTAGTGCCCCTGGTTCCTTAGTTGTGCTCACTTTTCCCCACGCTCCAAACTTTTGCTCACTTTCCCCTCTTCCTTAGCTGAAACTCTCACAAATGCTCATAGCGGGCGTTTGCCGTCTTGACCATCCATTGGCCATTAATTACTGAGGAGTGGGGCCGAGTCTTTGTCTGACCGTTGCTTGGTGACGGATGGGACCGCAAGGAGACACGTATTGGGTAGCTTGTCTGAATCTAAAACAGATCTAGACAGGCCGCACCGCACCGCGCCACCCCGCCCCCTCCGCCGGTGTCGTGCCGCGTCCATAGCAGTTGTTTCCTCCACCCTATGCCCCTATTCTGTTCATCGGCGACGCGGCGTCTCCGCCAGATATAGCCCACCTCCCCGTCTGGGATTACATAGCGATGTTGAGTGAGGACGCCTGGAAGGCAGTCAACTGTGGACAGGATTGGGTCGAATCCGCGGCAGATAATTCATGGATTAAACCTGGGTAAGCATCGTTTCCTCTTGAATTGACGTTCTAAGTCATATTGTAGGCCGTATTTGACTTCTGTTTGCTTGAATAGTTCGAATTTGTGCTCGATTTTACCCGGCTAGCTGAAGCCTTTGTTTCAACAAAATAGGATTGATCTCGCGCTGGCTTTTCGACTGGCGATTAGAATGGAAACTAGTGTGTTGCGTGGTACTAAACCGCATTTGATTTCATCATTTTTCTATTCCAAAGTGATAGAAACCATCATATCTTTCAAAGATTTGTGAGATGAGCTCCGAAACACCTATCCCTGGAGTGATGTCGATGCTGTTACTTCAGCAGTGACGAGCAAAGATTTCTCCCACTAACTTGCGACGATCATATGCCGTTGCTTTTTGCTGGGATTGCTGGTTGCCGATTCGGTAAACTCCAAATCGATGTGCTTCAGCCACGCGCAGAACGGGCTAAGGGGAAGGGAGTTCAGAAATCATGTGTCTGTGCTAATAGACAGCACCCCGACACTCCTTGTAGGTCGACACCAAGTAAAGCAAGTGGTTCATGGAGCCACAACATGCCTGCTGCCAATTCTGGTTCCGATTCAGCTGCTGCTTCTCGTGTACCTTCTACAGTTGGTGTAGAAGAAGATGCAGAACCTGACGAGGCAGTGCCTACAAATGATGAAGAAGACGAGATGATGTTTCCTGAACTGGTCGATGTAGCCAGTCAACAAGCAGTGGATGATGAATATACGGAGGAGCCCATCAGCCAAGCTAGGTTTGATGACACTGATGATGAATAGAAGGTGGAGAACATGGACAACTTAATCGAGGATGAATATGATGGTGATGACATGCCAACAATTGAGTGGAACAGGGAAAAACCTGAGCTTAGTCTAGGTACCATTTTCCAATCAATGGTGGACCGTCGGAATGCAGTGACTACATGGTGCATTATATCTAAAACACCTATAAGATTAAAAGGAGTGAGCCAGCAAGGTTCACAGTTTTTTGTCCGTATCCTAGGTGTAGGTGGAAGTTGCATGCATCTCGTATGAGAAAGAGCAAATATATTCAGGTAATCCAAGTTCAGTTAGTAATTTAGTTTCAGATCATTGAGTAAGGTTTCTTAACTGTTTTTTACCCTTTTCTTTTGTTTCAGATAAAGAAAAACCCACACAAGCACACCTGTCCACCTGGAGGGGGAGGGGGGAAGGCCAAAACCAAGCTAGCAAAAACTAGGTGGGTGGCAGATGCTATATTGGATTGGCTGAGAGAAGAACCTGGACTAGGTCTAACAGCACTCCATGGGAAGCTTTTTGAGAAGTACAAGATATAAATTCCTTACATGAGAATTTTCAATGCTAGGGAAAAGGCTCTTGACAGAATTAATGGTCAATGGAATGACAGTTTTCAGCTGCTTTACACTTTCAAAGCTGAAGTGGAGATGGCAAGTCCAGGGAGTGTTGTAGAGATTGACAAGCATACAGTTCCATTCAAAATAAAAGGGAAGTCATTTGAGAAGGAGTGCTTCAGAAGGGCTTTTGTTTGTTTCAAGGCTTGCTAGCAGGGGTTTCTAGATGGTTGCAGGCCCTATTTGGCTGTAGATGCTACACATTTGACTGGAAGATGGAGAGGATAGCTAGTAGCAGCTTCTGCAGTTGATGGACACAACTGGCTATTCCTAGTTGCATTTGGTGTGGTGGAGGCAGAGTCTGAGGAAAGTTGGGTCTAGTTTCTGCAGCAGTTGCGCAACATTATAGGCACACCCCCAGGTTTAGCTATACACACAGATGCTTCCAAGGGTTTAGAGAGGGCAGTAGAAATTGTATTCCCTGGAGTGGAGCATAGGGAATGTATGCGACACCTAGCGCATAATTTCAAAAAGAAGTTCAAAGGTAAAGCTTATGATGAGAACTTATGGCCAGCATCATACACATGCAGCAAAAGGAAGCATGAACACCATTTGAGAGTGTTGTATGCTCAAAATCCTCTTGTGAAGGAGTACATGGATGCACATCATGGCAAGATGTGGTCAAGAAGCAAATTCAACGAAATCTGCAAAGTAGATTATGTGACCAGTAACCTTGCAGAATGCTTCAATTCAAAGTTCAAGTCAGTGAAAGGGCTCTTGTTGTGGCAAGCATTTGACAAGATGAGGCAGATGATCATGATAAAGATGGATCTTCGCAAAAGAATTGCAGAAACACAATATGTTGGTCATCAAATGCTCCCATCACTGATTAAGGCATTGCACTTGAAGGCAATAGGACTGAAGATGAAATGTATTCAATCTGGTACATATGAGGGAGAGGTTACTTATACTGACACTAAAAATAGGGTATGGAGGTATCCTGTGAACCTAAGTACTAGAGAATGTACTTGTAGGCAATGGCAGATCCGTGGGAAGCCATGCATACATGCCCTACATCTGATGACCGTTATCGGGGGTGCAGATGGTGAAGCTGATCAATATTGCTCTGAGTATTTCTCTGTTGCCAAATTTATGGCTGCTTATGCTGACAATGTGCCTGCACTCTTGGGGAAAGATCAATGGAACATAGTAGATCCAGGGTTCAAACTCCACGCTCCTGTCATTACTAGACTACCAGAAAGACCAAGGAACCAGAGGATTAGAGCAGGTGAGGAGGGTCGTCTACCAAAGAAGCGTGCATGCAAAAAATGTGGAGTTCTGGGAATAATGCTAGGCTTTGTACCAATGCAGTGGATGCATCATTTGGAGAGGAGGAAAGATGGACATCAGCCAATGCTGAGGAGAATGCAGCAACAATGGAGACTGAAGATGTAGAGGAGAATGCATCAACAATGGAGACTGAAGATGTAGAGGAGAATGCATCAACAATGGAGACTGAAGATGTACTGGAGAATGCAGCAGCAAATGAAGCAGTGGAGAATGCAGCAGCAAATGAAGCATCTTGGTATGTGTTTGCATTTGTAGAATGCAGCTACCCTTTTGTTTGCATTTGTTCTCTTTTTTGCCTATGGCTTATAAGTTTATTTACCAGCTCTAGGGAGAAAAGGCCAAGAGATGAAGAAGCAGAAGATTTTGAAACCATGACCTTTGATGGTTTTGAAGCTATATGTGATAGCCTGGCTTATTAGGGATGATAGACTACTCACATCAATAAGGAATTCCTTCTTTTCCGGGAGCCCATTCGGAAAGAACTCCAAAGTTAAGCGTGCTTAGCTTGGAGTAGTTTCAGGATGGGTAACCGACCGGGAAGTTGCTCCCGGGTGCGCACGAGTGAGGACAAAGTGCGCAGAAAAGACTAGTATTGATCTATGGGGCCAGTCTAGATCCCTCCAGGAGTAACGACCACCGGTGGGTGTGTCCGGGGCGTTACACTATAAGAGAGGAAGAGGAGGGGGTAATTTTTCCAATTGTGCCTTTAAAGATTACTGAACCCATAGATGACCGTCAAGTGCTCGGCGAGTGGAACTACTCCATCAGCACCTCCACGGTGAAAACCCCAAGTAAAGATCAAAAGGAACAAGAGTATGAAAGAAAAGAGCATCTCAACTAGGGAAACCAGGAGCAAGACGGTGAATCCAGCTGCATACACAAGGAGCAAGTCGAAAATTTGAATTAAGTTGTTGGGAAATGTTTGTGTTGTCAATTTGAGGGCGAGTCGATCGCTTAAAACTTGGTAGATTTGTATTAAGATGTTGGCATCTTAAAACTTTGTAGATTTGAGCTACTGTGAAAACTTATCAGTTGTAATAATGTTGCTTCTACTTTGCTTTCTTATTTGAGTCAGAATTCAAGTTTCCATCAAAATTTGAATTTAAATCAATATTTGAATTTGTGCCAAAATTTGGATTCGAGCCAAAGTTGAAGTTGAACATTGGAGGTTCATTGCTCTGTGCAATGTATTTGATCGAGCATTTGAAGTCCAATATTTGTAGGTGAACAGTCCGAATGAGAAATGTGCTAGAAACAAGCTCAGAAGCTAGGGTAAACAACCCTATTTGAAATCAAGTTTTTTTGACCTTGTCTAAATGAGGCATATATATATTTATTAACACTTGTTCCATATATATAGGGTAAAAAGAAAGTCTCACTATTTATTGATTAATATTCATATTACTACATTTTTTTGAAAAAATATGCTTTTAATTCAAAACCGTCAAATAACACGTTTTAGATATGAATATGAAAAATTAAGTTCAGATCCTTCTTATTCACTCCAAAATGAAGCTATGGAGATTTTTCTGCTTTTTGAATTATTTTGATTATTTTCAAACCCTAAACCCTCTCTCCCTATTCTACGAACTCTGAACATAGCTCATTTGTGTGAAGCCCTTTTTCATGAAAATGACCTACACCAAGTTTATTTTTTTTCTCATAACCTTGTCACATATGATGGCTATGTGCGCAAGAATTACAACATTTTGAATTTTTTTGAATTTTTTAAAAACATTTGAACTTGATTTCGACAGATCACTTTCAAAAAACGATTTTTCAAAAAAACTCCCCTATACCGAGTTTATATTTTTTATGGTAACTAGGTCTCATAAACGGACGAACTATGTTTTTTTAATATTTTTGTGATTTTTTCTAATTTAGTTATGGACATTTGAAATCTGGTCAAACCCTAATAACCCCGTTGACTGGCTCATAACCCCGCAGAAATGCTCCAAACCCTAGCGTCGAACGTCCACCGTCGGATCCTACCAAGCGCCAAACACCACCCGTAAGATGTGGGGGCAGGCATGCACGATCCGCGCGAGGCTGGTTTTGCATCCTAATTGACTACTGCATTGTCCTTCTCGGGTTTTTACGATCGGCCCCACTTTACATATGAAATTGTATTTTTCGCACATGACCACCACATGTCAGTGTTATGAGTTGGTTCAAATATTCAAACTGCAAAATACAATGTGGCAAATCGTCAATATAGCTTCCCCTTCTCCTCTTCTCCATCTGACAGACAAAGGCATCAAGCAGATCTTGAGCAGTTCCTCTATTTCTTTCCCCATCTTCTCGTTCTTCTTCCTCTCGAGCAATTCCTCTGTTTCTTCCTCTCCGGCGATATGTCGACCTCCTCGTCAGCCCCCCGTTCCACGTGGCCGGTGTATGGTCCAGTGCCGATGACTCGATGCACTGACTGCCCACGGACTGCGCCACTGAAGCGATTGACTTCGAAGGAGGAGAAGAATGGGAACTTTGGGCACGAGTTCGTCAAATGCAAGAGCAAGCCGGAGCGGCAGGTTAGATCTGAGTTTTCCTCGCATCCTTTATCTCTAATTTCTCAAAAAATCTGTCAGATTTGGGATTTAGGTTACGTGATTTCATTTTCAGATTGTGAAGAAATGCCACCATTTCGAGTGGATGGATGATTACATCCAGAGGCTTCAAGGGTTGGGCTTGCTGGATTCGAGGGGGAATGCAATCCGCGAGTTCAATCTGCCCCATGACAGTGACGCTCCGCCAGCAGCAGCGCGTCCGGAATACCCGATGGTGGTAGATGTCGAACTGAAGACAGAAATGAAGAAGATGAACAAGAACTTCAAGCAGCTGATTGAGTTGAAGAAGCAATCCAATCTGATAGCTTTAGGAATACTTGCTCTAGGAATTTTTTACTTAATGGCCACCTCTCGTTAGAGATGTTTGTCTACTGTTGTTGCCACTGTTTAGCAATCCAAGTCTGTTTATCTCAAATGCAACTCTGTTTAGTGCAACTGTCGATCTCTGAATGTATGCAATTTACTATTATGTTTTGACACTTTCAGTTTCGGCAGAAGACAACTACCAGTTCAGTGATAGGATTATTTTGTTAGCTAATAACCTCGAGTGTTGGATCATACCCTAGCTCGTCAGATGATAGTAAGCAGTACTTGAGCAGCACAAGGGATATACATCAAGTTCATCTCTTCTCTCTCGCACTTGCCAAACTTTTGTCGTCGAGTTTGTTAGTTTTGCTAGAAAAAAACCTAGTTCACGGGCCCAAAGAGAGTCAAGTTGCAATAGGCCCACAAAGGATAAATGAGGCCCAGAAACAAGCGATGTTTCTTTTTTTGTTTAGGAACAATTGCTTTGTTCTTTTTTGTTTCTAATTGATTTTTTCATTAATTTGATTGCCCAATCGCTTCTATTTCATTAAGGGTTTTTTTGGCTTTCCTTTATGGGTCCCTTCATTTTTTGATTTGATTTCTCTTCACCGTATGTGCTTTTGTTTTGCTTGCTCACAACCTGGCTTAGTTTGGCGGTGAAGTAATTTTAGACTCAAAGTATTTGCAAACCACAATATTATTATGCCTAGCGAACCAATACTTCGGTATTGGAAAAAGAGGTCCAACCCTCTTTTTTATATACTTCAAAAATAGTGTAGTTCTCTAGATATTAAAGTATATAAAACTACACTTTTGACTAAAGCCAAACATCTCAAAGTATTTGATACTTCAATATTTCTGGAAACCAAAGTATTCTTGGAATACCTAAAAAATACAGAGCACCCAAACCAAAGACGTGTACAATATGTTCTTATTTTTAGAAGGCATCTATAAACACATCATTTTTAGTTAGTTTGGTTAATTTTTCCCACGTCAATTAGTCGTGTCTAAACTCGGGACAAAAAAATACAAACATAACAAAGCATTAATGTAACACACATAACTTAACTTAGATAGGGTTGCTAGGGCAACACAAGTTCTTACATATAACACGACACCGATAGATAATTAACCCTACATAGATAGGGTAGCTAGCTCGGGCAACACACACACCAAACTCACACTACATAGTAGATAGGGTAGCTAGGGCAACACCGCCATGTCTTCACTGTCGTCTTCACCTTAACCGCCGGCTTCACTGTCTTCTTCACCGCCGGCTTTAGTACTGCTCCTCCTCAAGGCCGTTCTCGCCGAGGTAGTATGGGAGGCTGTGCATGCGGTTGCAAGCGGGGAAGACGCTATCGAAGTCGGTGAAGATGTTATAGGTGGTGAATGCGATGAACTTGCACCCACACCAATACACCTTGCCGAGCAGGTAGTGGGCATCGAACCTATTGGTGAAGTGGACGACGAGTCCTACCACTGGAGTGTTGGCGTGGGGACGCTGCTCCATGGGGTTGAACATGGGCGGCGAGCCCGTTGGGAGGTGGTGGAAGCTCAGTGCTACCCCTCCAGCATGAGAACGCCCACACACGAAGCGATGCCTCGACGACGATGTTGGCAGGGTACCGCCGTTCCGGCATGGGGGGCGGCTCTTGGAACGTCAGCCCGTTGTACTGTGTCTTGCTCGCTTCGCTGAGTGTTTGATTTGGCTTTTGGGGGAAGAAGAGAAGGGGGAGGCGCATATGGATCTGTAGAAGAAGAGGCAATGAAGGGCGGTTTAAATAGCAGGGGGAGACAAAGAGGGTACACGCAGAAACATCGTAGATCGTGACTCAGTGCGTGCATGAACCGATGCGATCATCAATGTGTGAACGTGAATCGATGCGAGCGTGCTCTGCTTTGGCGGCTGCTTGTCTCCCCCTTCTGCATGCTCTGCGTTGGTGGCTGCCTGCCTCCCACAACTGAATCGAGCGGCAGCCGTGCGGCGTGAACCGATGCCTCGACATATGGACGCGAGCGTGCAACCTCCCCCTTCTGCCACTGGCATGTATGCCTGCAACGCGTGAAGCGACGCTGCAGAGCGACTGAATCCACTGGCAACCGTGCGACATAGATCGATGCGTGCGTGTCGGCGTGCATGCATGCGATTACGTCTAGGTCACTAGATGCGTGCGTGGCGGCGTTCACATGCATAGCAGGCTACATCGATGCAAAGGACGGGCATGCATAGCAGGCTGCATCCATCGATAGCGGGCTTTTTAAATTTATTACCAACAAACTAACGGGCCCGTCCTATGAACACAAACACGGCCAAACCAGCAAAGCCACAACCACAGTCAACAGAGTCCAACATGGCCCCACAACTCAGTTAACGGCCAAGACGGCAAATGTCTGCTATGAACATTTGTGAGAGTTTCAGCTAAGGGAGTGGGGAAAAGTGAGCAAAAGTTTGGAGCGTGGGGAAAACTGAGCACAACTAAGGAATTGGGGGCACAGATGGAATAAGCCCTTTTATTTTTGGAGAAAAATAGTTTGAATAAAACCCAAATAACTCCAAATTGAAAATAATTCCAATGGGATTTTGAATTTAATTCCTTTAAAACTTCCAACTCATATTTCATATATTTTGAAGAAGTCATTTTATATTCTCTCATGAAAATCATTGAGTTGCTTAAAGTTTTTCTGAATTTGAAATATTTCCAAATGGAAGTCAAATATTTTCAAAACCCCTTTTTTCATTTAATTTAAATGGAAGAAGTCATATCATCTTCTCTCTAGGGTTTTGTATTTGAAAAGAGTTTGAATCCATGGAGATCAGAAAGCAAAGGTGAAAGTTTGGGAAAGTCATTTCATTCCCTCTCATTTAACTTTCAAAAAGTTTCAAATCCACTCACTTTCAGTCAATCAATCACACAACAATCAAGCAAAACTATCTATTTAATATAACATTCCAAAATTTAAAATTTTGGGATGTTACAAACCTACCACCCTTAAAATGAATCTCGTCCTCGAGATTCGGAGAGGCTAGCAAGTAATAGGTTAGGGTTTGGGGGTCTCCTCAAAATCCATCGATTGTCGCAGGAGGGGGGGGTCTGGGGTGCTACCACCCTTAGAAGCATGGTTACGGTTCCATCAAAAACTCATATACTTCCTCATTTTCATTGACAGTGTCGATCTTCTCAGATTCTCGGGAAAGTTCCTTCTCCGGGATCTTCCGGTAGTGGCATAACCTTTATCGCAATTCTTATGTCCTTTCATCTTGATAAGTTTCTTTTGGGACTGGGCCTTCTGAGCTGACGGGTTTGGCGCCAATACTAAACAACTATTGATATCTCATGGAGGTCAACCATTTATGGTTTCTCCTGCGGAAAACGGGTCTGGGCTTGAACCTCACCGTATATCCTACGATTGGCAACAACTGCCTTGTACAAGGGAAAAATTGTCTTACCATTCTAAGGTTCAAACAAGGTTTTGATCGTCGTATCTTTACTATGGGAAAGTCACTCAGATTTACCATCCCATACAACAAGGCAAATAACAAGAGTAAGTTGGTATGGTGATCAATCCATCCCGCACCCAAATCATTACCTTGTATATGGTTTAGCGAATCTCGCATTCTAACATTCGGTCATCCTCACAAGCATTGCAAAATTTCTCTTGTCCATGAACTGGGTTCGGAAAAAATCCATTGATTCTACAAGTCAAAGAAACATCTATCGTTCCTTCACTACTCTTAGGTTTTGCGTTACTCCTATAAGATCATTTGGTTTTTCCTTCAGCAAGAGTGTGCTTGCTTCTTGCCAGGTCCTGGGGTCTGTGGGTTATGGCCCATATCATCACTTGTAAACCTTGAACTCATCATCGGGCAACTGCTCGTTATTCCAACCTCCAGCTTCCTAGCATTCTCAATTCCATCCAATTGTACTTTCCTTCTTCCTTATATTGGTACCAAACTAAGACGTGATTACTCAGACTCATCATGGAGTTACAATTTCTCCATAACCAACATTCTACCTCCTTTATATCCAATAGTACTTCATCCCTTTATATTCTTGGGGTATCCAACATATCGAGATAAAACTCATACTTATTTTGTCCGAAATACACTCTGTGGAATATCATTATCTTTACCAAGGGTCAAGTGCCCTCACAGGGTACTACCACCCTTGACATGCACAATTTCATCCATAGACCATATTTCTCACATCCTCGAAAATGGTCAAAATCTTTCTTCATAGAGTAACAACTCATAACGATTCAGCGTATGAAATCATGACACAAGAACTTTATTGATTTCATGAATTCGTTACAACATCTCAAACTTCCATTCCATAACTCAACTCCATATCCCCCCCAAATGCTTCCTACTACGCTTATTACCAATATTAAATTCTCAACTACTCAGCTCCAGCTTTCATCTTGTCGGGACATTTATTAGCATAGTGTCCTGTTTCCCTGCAACATAAACAAATAACTTCTGATAAGTCTTTAGGCTTCTTGGGGATGGTGTCCGCCCTTTGGGCTCTTGGCTTCTTCTTTCGACATTTATCGGCGTAATGACCTAAATCCTTGCACCTGTAATAGGTGATATGACTCAGATCCTTCTCTGCAGAAATTGGGTTGTTCCTGGAATCCACTCTATTTCTCTTCCTGGACTTCTCCGTTCCAATCAGGGCTTCTATTTCCTGTGGGTCATACTCTACTTCCTCTGTCGGGAATTTTACTAGGTCCCCATTCAAACAATTGTGGGAGATGTGTCCTTCTTCCCCACATGAATAAGATGACTTGGTGTAGAGTTTAATTGGGTCTACTTTGGGTGTGTCCTCCACCTTTTCCTTCATCACAGGTTCTTCTAAAATTTCCATGAGGGCTCCTTTCATTGCTTCTTTCTTCTGCTGGATGGTTCTTTGTACAATGGGGTAAAGGTGACACTGAGCAGGGTAGTGGGTAGTTCCTTCACACAAGAAACAAGTGATCTGCCTAGTTGGGCATTCTTCAGCTGTGTGACTTCCTTGACAGTTAGGGCATTCATCCTTGTGTTCTGTATGGGTGTGTCCTATTTCTCCACAAATCTTGCATGCACAAGGTTTCCTCATATCATATCCATAAGGCCTCAATTCCTGGGAAACAAGCCGAGACTTTAGCAGAGTCAACTTAAATTCTTTCCAAGTGGTTACTCCTTGCCATCCATTGATGGTTTGGTACATCCTCCACCAAGTAGCAACACCTCTTTGAAAGAACTGAAGAGCATGCTGGGTCATATCCTTTCCGACTATAGGGTTATTCTTCATGTGATCCTCCATGTTCTGAATCCATCGATCCATCTCCAATTGATTTATCGGTCTAGAAAATATGAGTTCATCTCCATTCATCCTCTATTGGGTCCATGGGTTTGGGGTGAGAGAGATAGGGAGGGATACACACAATACAAACAATGGTTTTGAAAAGACAGATTTTATCTGTGGATGTCGGAAAAACATCAAACAAATGACAGCTCACAAACATCGCATCTAACGTAGGCATATAACAGGGGTTGGGTCTTCTAAATGTCAATAAATCTTCAAGGTCACCAAACTCTTCAAGTCTTGTTCATGTCTCCGTTGGCTTCTTTCGATCATGCTTGTCCTTCTCAAGTTCTGTTGCCAGATCATCTCTGTTGACGTGAAGTCTCTTGCGACGTCCTTCAATATTCTAGAGTTGTGTTCCAAACTTCTGGTTTCAACATCCTTGGCATGAACCATTTCCTACTGTCCTTTAGTTCCTGACGAATCTCCGGTATCTCGAGGTTTTGCTCCTTCAGCTTGGCTACTTTCAGCTTCTGGGTCCTGAGTTCTTCACGAAATGCTTTCTTGTCAAATATAGCTTCTTGAAGGTCCATCTTAAAATTCTTGATGTAATACCCCAGATCCTGGTGATACACCAGCTAAGGTTAAAACTTCATCTTTTGCTGATAGATGTTCCATTAGCCCTTTTTGTCATCCAATCCTTCCAAAGAAATGCATGCTTAACTCAGCACGGTGACAATAGCATAAGCAGGCGATAACATCATGGATAGCCGTGTTTCTGCTCTTTTCATTTCCATGACTTATCGTTCCATAGTTGATATCTCCCGCCTTAGGGTTTTCTTGACAAAACTTTGAGTTCTAATTCTCCATGTCCCAGTCTTTCTCCGATACACCTTGATCTCAGGTATTGAGGGCTTCAATAGTCTAACAAACTCTATAAGGGTAGCCTTCCTAGGTCATACAAATCTGGGAATTCTTCAGAGTCTTCAAATTCTCCTAGTCTTCGGAATCTCCAACCGTTGTAGTTTCCATTATCATAATGCTCCGTAAAATCCTCTTCATTCCTTCTTAGTTGTCTGATATCTTTTACTTTTTGGAGTGGTCTCACCAGCCGAATCTTCGTGTGGTCAAAAGGGAAAGGGGTATGGTCTAACTAAAAGGAAATATTTTGAGAAAGCTCAGAAAAGAAGAGAGGTAAAAGATATTTTTAAAAATAAAGTTGAAGAGAAAATCTTTCCTATGGACTTGCAAGTTTCTAGGGGTGATGTCCTACAGTCAACATGTGCTCTGATACCATGTTGTAGCGACCCGACCTCAGACGGTCAAGTCTCTATGCTTAAGTGTCATCCCTGGATCGGTATGCTGACACACACAATACTCGAGGATTTATAACAGAGGTAAATCACATGTATAAAGCAATGTAAATACTATTACCTCAATCCAAATAGAGGAAGTAACAAAGGTTGTGGATTCCCATCAACACCAACGGCAAAGTTGAGTGTAGAAATCGTAACCCTAACGTATCGCTTACTCGTCGTAAGAATCCGGTAAGATGAGACGTTGCAGCCATATAGGTCAGTACATTGAATGTACTGGCAAATTCACACCTAGGATAATGATGAATAATAGCTATCACTACATGCATATTTGGCTGGTGGAAAGCTTTAATTTATTTTTGCATAAAGCCAATTTTTTCCTATAGCAAAGGAATATATTTTATTTAACTACAAAGTTTGTTGAAAACATTGAGAAGGGTCCTCCAACTCAATCCCAATTAGAATAATCATTAACACAACCAGTTAATTAAATAAAGTGATACGATCAACATGATAATTCAAGAACCAGATACTCAAGATTGTCCATAACTGGGGACACGGCTAATCATGATTAGTTTGTACACTCTGCAGAGGTTTGCACACTTTTCCCCACAAGACTCAATCTCCTCCGTTGGATTTCTCGCACTAGATGGTGTTTGAGAAACGTATGACTGAGACACAGTCTTTCCGAAGAGGTCCCCTTAACCGATAGATAGGCCGGTACACCTACAATCCCCTACATCTGCTAGCCCATCATGGAAAGGTTTCCCACAACTTACTCCACTATGCCAGAGCCCATAATGGCTTGTGGCTGCACACGGAAGTTTCCAGCATGAATAATCTTATGATCCCTTTGAGCCTGGGAGGCGAACCAAAAAGGAAAGCACTGGTATATCCCCAGGTGCCCGCAACCAATCCACCCATATGTGTGTTTAAGTAGCCAACTTAAGTAAACCATTAATTAATAATCTCACATCTGTCATGGATACACTCAAACCCAATCCACGTCTACGAGCATAGCATTGCAATAAGTAGCATAACATAGAAGTAACTCCTAGGGTTTGATAATAAAAAGGGTAGTAGGTTCTACCTCATCATCTACTTCCCAAACCCACAAGTTAAGAGATCCTACTCATGCAATGTTTGAGGGTGAAACTAATGCATAAAAACTGGGTAATAAGGGATATGATCAAAGTGTGAACTTGCCTCGTACTATTGATGAAGATGATTCGCACTCATAACTCCTGATAGTTCTACTCGTCACACTCCGGTCAATCTATCGTAAGAAAGCAATAGTAACCACACATAAGCAATCACTCAAAAGATCAGGAAGAACGAAGAAGACAATTCAAAAAACATCAAAAACCAAGCAAATAACTCTTGCAACATAAAACAATTTCTAACAGTACCAAAATTAGGTGGATTTGGCCTTATCAGAAAGTTTAGGTCAAGAGCTTCGATTTGCAAAAAGAATCAATTAAATCAGAGTTAGGAAACTCAAGTTACGATCAAACGAAGTCCAAATACAAATTTGTTTGAATTCAAATTTTAAAACTTTCAAAAACATGTTTAAGTTGTTTTACTGGATAGAGGGGATCGTAATGAAGAAGTGGGCGTTGGTTTTGTTGGATTTGGACAAACGAGTAAAAAGTAACGAAGGTTTGAAGAACAAGGACTAATTTGTAAATAAAATATTCACGGATGGGTCCCTGTCTAAAACTAACAGAAAAAGAAAAGACTAAATAGTGAACGTTCGTTACGATCGCTAACGAACGAAAATTCTTTGCTAAAGAAGATAAACTAGTGAACATTTACTGATTAACCCAACTAAAAGAAAATCGGCTTTAAAAACAAAACAAAAAAACTAAATCGGGCCGGGTGGTTTTATTACCAGTTCGGGGTTTTTCGATGAAAACCAGCGGCGACGGTTTTTTTTTCCGGCGGTAGCGGCGGATCTGCGAGCTCTGGCAGGCGGCGCGGGGCTCCGGCGATGGCGCTCGGCGGCGGCGGCTTCACGCGGCAGCGGGCAAAGCGCGGGTGGCGGTGGCGTGCAGTGCGGGTGGCGGCGGCCGAAAGCGGCAGTAGGCGGCGGCAGCGCGATGCGGGGAAGAGAGGGGGCGGCGCGAGGAGAGAGAGAGAGAGAGGGGGTCCCGGCTCCTTTTAAGGGGCCCCTGGGTGCGGCGCCTTGCGCGAGGAGGCAGGGAAGTCCGGCCTCGGCACGGACGTTGAGGTCGGCGCGGCGGCATGCCTTGGCGCGGCTGGAAACCGGCTTGGGGTCGGGGAAGGCGGTTCTGGGTTGGGCTTGGCCTGTCTGGCTAGCTGGGCCGGCCCAGTTCGGCGGGAGAAAGATTTTTTTTAACACAACGAAAATAAAATAAAGCGAAAGAAAATAAAATAGAACCTAGGCATATAATATATCAACATTTTTAGAAAAAGATTTTCTACAACCTAAACAATTTTCTAACATCAAATAAAATCCACAAAAATTCAAATAAATCAAACAATGCTACAGCTCTAGTAAAATCCAATAAAAATCATTTTAAAAAATACCAAAATAATTTCAAACCCATTTTCTCCAATTTTGTAATGTAGGGAATCATTTTACCCTAATTTCCATATTTTTATATTTTGAGAAAAATAGTTTGAATAAAACCCAAATAACTCCAAATTAAAATAATTCCAATGGGATTTTGAATTTAATTCCTTTAAAACTTCCAACTCACATTTCATATATTTTGAAGAAGTCATTTTATCTTCTCTCATGAAAATCATTGAGTTGCTTAAAGTTTTTCTGAATTTGAAATATTTCCAAATGGAAGTCAAATATTTTCAAAACCCTTTTTCATTTAATTTAAATGGAAGAAGTCATATCATCTTCTCTCTAGGGTTTTGTATTTGAAAAGAGTTTGAATCCATGGGGATCAGAAAGCAAGGGTGAAAGTTTGGGAAAGTCATTTCATTCCCTCTCATTTAACTTTCAAAAAGTTCCAAATTCACTCACTTTCAGTCAATCAATCACAGAACAAACAAGCAAAACTATCTTTTTAATATAATATTCCAAAATTTAAAATTTTGGGATGTTACACATGTAGAAACATCCTCGAGATCCTCTGGCTCCTGGACTCCATCATATGATTGCAATAACCAGGAAAAGGGGAAAAATAAGTAGCAAAGCAACCGTGAGTACTCATCCAAAGTACTCGCGAGCAAGGATCTACACTACATATGCATCAGTATCAATGAAATGGGTAGTATCTGTGGTCTGAACTGCAGAATGCCAGAATAAGAGGGGGAAAAGCTAGACCTATCGAAGACTATGCTTCTGGCGGCCTCCATCTTGAAGCATATAGAAGAGAGTCGCTGGTAAGTTAACCAAGTATCATCCCATAGCATAATCATACCTGACGATCCTCTCCTCGTTACCCTATGAGAGAGCGATCACCGGGTTATCTCTAGAACTTATCTGGGTGTGTTTTATTAAGTATCCAGTTTCTAGTTGTCATGAGGTCGCAATACAACTCTGGGTCATCCTGTTACCGTGGACACGACTATTCAAATAGATCTATCTTCCCTGCAGGGGTGCACCACATTACCCGACACGCTCGTTCCCTCTGGCCGGGCACACTTTCCTGGGTCATGTTCAGCCTCGGAAGATCAACACGTCGCAGCCCTACCTAGGCCCAACGGAGAGGTCAGCACACCAGTCTAAATCCTAAGCGCGTAGGGGTCTTGTGCCCATCGCTCTTCGCACTCCTGCACATTGCTTGGGCAACCAGAAGCAGACCTAGCCCCCAATACAAGAGCAGGCGTTCAAGTCCAATCCGGTGTGCGACGCTCAGTCACTGACGTCTAAAGAGCTTCGGCTGATACTATGATGCCGGTTGCCCATATCTTGTCCCACATGGCGGTTAGTGCGTATAGGTCAATACCATCTCAGATCAAATACCCAATCTCGTTAAGCGTGTTATTGAAATATTTGTGGATGCCGACCAGGGACCAGGCCCACCTGTCTCCTAGGTGGTCTCAACCCATCCTGCTGCTTTGCCACAAAGATCCACTCAGAGGGCCGTCGGGAATCATGTCCTTTCAGCCCCAGTCCGTGAATCACTCGCGGGTACTCAACGAGCCGACCCGACTTTAGTCACATCATGGTATCATGTATAGTATGTAGAATATACCCGTGATCACCTCCCAAGTGATCATGGCCCGATAGTATAGCATGGCAGACGAATAAGAATGTAGGGCCACTAATGATAAACTAGCATCCTATACTAAGCATTTGGGATAGCAGGTAAAGGTATCAACAATTGTAGCAACAATGACAGGCTATGCATCAGAATAGGAGCTATCAAATCAATAACTATAGCAAACCTAATGCAATAATAAGAGAGAAGAGAGTGGGCGACATCTGGTTGATCAAGGGAGGTTTGCTTGCTTGTAAGCTCTGTTATACAGGAAGAAGGGTCGTCGGTGACGTAATCGTACTCAGTG
>NC_041388.1:487134894-487135678 GCF_002162155.2 Triticum dicoccoides
TAGCGCCGATCTTGGGGTCTACCGGAGAAGAAGAGGGGGGGGGGGACAGTAAATACAGAGCAAACAAAGCAGAACAAAACATAACGAGGCAATACACGGTTCTAGGTATAGCCTAACACGGTACTAGGAGATGCTGATGAAGGGGGAAGCATCCGAGAAAGCATTCCCGGTGTTAGGCATTTTAGGGCAGATGAAACGGAGGGGGACGGTTGCATGTTCGCTATGCTAGGGGCACGTGACAGACGAATGGAGAGCGTATTCGGATTCGTCTCGTTTTTCTGAGCAACTTTCATGTACAAAGTACTTTCATCCCAGTTACAGATTAATTTATATGATTTATCAAAGTTTTATCATTATTCAGAAATTATTTTAATTCGATTTAAATAGTAAAATGCTATGTGTACATAGCAGAGGCCAGCCACAGCCTACGACCTATGGGGCCAGGGGACCTAGTTGACTAAGTCAACTGTTGACTGGTCAATGGTGTGATTAGTGCATGTGGGACCTGCATGTCACTCTCTAGTAATTTCAACACTGATTTAACTTTTATACTTAGTAGTGGACCACATATGTCATTGCTACAATAAGGTAATTAGCAAAGGGATTAGCTTTTAATTTATTTTTGTTAGCCCCTAAACTAATCCTAATAGCACACACACACACACGTAGACATACACACACTATGCACGCACACACTACACATGCTCGCACGCATGGCCGCAAGGCCATGGCCAGCAGCAGCAGCATCAGCAGCCGGCAGGGGGCTAGGCCTCGCGCGGGCCGG
>NC_041388.1:487135688-487148784 GCF_002162155.2 Triticum dicoccoides
GTCGTCAGGGATAGGTAGAGGCGAGCGCGGCATGGGTGCGGGCCGGGCGCAGCCGGAGCGGGCGAGGCTAGGGGAGCGGGGGCGCGACAACACGAGGACGCGAGATAAGCGTGGGGCTCGACGAGGAGAGCGAGAGGAGGGGTAAGCTCGGCAGTCAGGTAGCAGCCAAGGGCGAGCGGTGGACGCTCGTGCGTGGGGCGCGTAGTAGGGGGGACAGGCGGAGCATGCGGTGAGCGCGACAGGGGTGCGATGGGCGCACTCTCCATGAGCATGGTTCTGACGAGGTCGGCGACCTAATGCATCGGGAAAGGAAGGAGAAACAGGGGGAATCGATGGATGTGGCTCAATCATGGCTGTAGGGTTAGGCAGCGTGATTGGGGAGGCCGGATGGCGTTGGAGTAGTGGGAGGGGGGCGACGGCTTGTGCTGGGCTCCCCGGTGGTCATAGCGGACGGGGACAAGGCGGCGCAATGGGGCACGTGGAGGATGACGGCGACCTGTGATGAAGCTGCGGGCCAACGCAAGGGCTCCATGGCCGGCGACCGTGCGGGTCACATGAGGAGGCGGGGACGCGAGGGAGCACGGGGACCAGGGGCGGCGACCGATTGGCCGAATCTTGATCTCGATTGGGATGCGGGGGAGGGGATCGTGGGGGTGGGGGCGAGTGGAGGGGTAGTGGGCTAGGGTTATCGTGGTGGGGGTATAGGCAGGGGGTGGCCTGGGTCCGCCTGGCGGCCTGGTTGCCTGCTGGGCCGAGGGGATCTTTTTTTCTTTAGTTTTCTTTATTTATTTTCGATTTTGCTTTTTAGTTACTGTTTTGCAACTTATTATATATAGAAAATGACTTTCTTCAATGTGATATTTGGCACATAAATACTAGGCCATACATTAAGGTTGGAAACAAGGTTGGGGGTAAATTGGAAAGGTTTCAATATTCGTTTCATCCGAAAAAGGCCATTTTAGTTGTTGTTGGACCACTTTATAATTTACAAGGGATTATTTTGTGAGTCACGTAATGTTGGTTTCAACATGACAATGATCCGTAGAATTTGTGGAATACTGTGAACAATTTTGTTTTATAGTTTAAAGAAATAAATTATTTAACCTTAATTAAATTTGAATTTGGTTTTGATTTGGAACAAAATGATGATTAGCAAAAATAATTGTGATGACTTGGCAGTCATTAGAAGGAGTTTACTGTGTATGATTATCGTGGTGTTACGAATCTCCTCCACTACAAGAAATCTCATCCCGAGATTTAAAGAGGTGGAGTAAGGGGGGAAGATCTGGTTACAAAATTCTAATGAATATTCTCGATCCTGGTTGCTCTTCTCAAAGAGGTCGATCCATTACGTTGATGTCTTCATTTCTCTGCTTCAGGTCATCATGATAAAGTCAGCATCCTTTCTTCGGGAACTCCATCGTACTTACGAAGGAATAAAGGGTGGGTATTCCGGGAGAACGGACCTCCGCAAGGTTGACTATCTGGTCGATAACATCGGGGAAGGTGGCGAAAAGTAACTCTCGAATTGAAACTTAAGAAATTATCAAGAGCAAATTAATGAGGTATCATGGGAAGTTTCGAGCAGGCGGGCAATCGTTCGATGCATGAAATAGGGCATGAAAGGGGTTCAAAGCAATGGGAATAAGTATTGTGTCTGATACCAGAATTGATGATCTCTCGGAAGGTGGCTCGTGAATTACATACGAGGCCACGCGCGAGGAAAAACCTTGGGAACAGGGGGTACATGAGAGTCAGGTTTCGATCCTGTGGAACTATGGGTTATGGGCCCACCATGTGGGTTAAAAGTAGGAAGGGCGGTAACATCTTGCACGATCATGTAAGCAAGGCATGTCAGAGAATAACCTGTCAGTTATGTCGGCAACAACATCGGTACCAAGGGCGAGGGACGAAGCGAGCCATTTTCCTGCTCGTAGAAACGAGGCGGACTAATTGGCAAAGTTCTTGTCCATCGGTGGTTACCCTGAATGTCATCAACAGTAGTAACTGGGTCTTACTGACAGGGTTGTACACCGAGGTGTTTACATAAGCAGATTAATATTACTGCTGAGATCATATAAATCACAAGAAAGGTTAAACAAAACAACGGAAAGGAAAATGCGATTATCAGTTTAAACAGAACAATGCAAGGACAATGTGTTTAAACACATATTTCAGGGGTATATCCTTCCCAAGTACAAGCAGAGCATGATATCCATGACAGGATATAAAGTAGAAAACCCTTTTAGGTAAGGGGATAGAAATTTCATGACATTACCATACAACAGCGTTTGGATATTTGATAAAGAAAATTTTGCATCGTGCTTCATATGTTCTTATTGATTATTGGAGTACCACAGACATGCTTCGAGATAGCATTGATATGTTCTTCAAGCCAAGGTCAGACTTTGGACACTCAAAAGATTCATCAGGAACAACTTATAGAATAAGTCTTACAATTTGCTCATGAAAGAATGGGTAACATTGCTAAAGACGATACTATAACAATAGGTCCTCCGGTCAGGTGTGCTAGGCATGACATCACCTTACCGGGTCATATAAAGACCAATGTTATAACTCTTGGAAATATGTTCCAACCATCATATCTGACCAAGATTCAGATCTGATTGGTGTCAGGATACCACAGAGTCTGGATGCCTAAGAATAAAAGGTGCAACACAAATTGACGAGATGACATTGTAAGATTCTTGGGAAACGAACTATCGAAGCGAGTTCCGAAACAAGAGTTCATCATTAAACCAAGGAGAGGATGAGGGGGTGGCTGATGGACTCAACGACAATCCTCGATTCCAAAAATGTGGATTTCCATAGTTATGTGAACAAAGAGATAACATTTGTCGGATCAAATGATATAATGATGTATGCTCGAGGAAAACATACAAAATTACACATTGGTTGAAAGGTGCACCCAAAATATGGGCTTAGGTAGCATGATCAATGTTAATGGTGGTTCAGTAACCAATAGTCTAAGAATGAAGTATCGACCATTAACTTCAAATCAATAGGGTTGCTAGAAGTACATAATCCAAGATCACCGTTCACTTGGTGGTATTCCGGCTAGCATCAATACGGTGACCAAGAAAGAATGGTGATGGTGAGAAGTATCATTATACCAAGAATTCTTAAGAGGTGGAGCAATCCTCACAACACCCTTGACATAAAAGATAGTAATACTTCAAGGTAGAACATAATACACGCTGGATATCAAGTTGCATCCATAACATGATCAAGTTCATGTTGAAAGGGAGGTAAGAATGTTGTCGATGGTAACTCAAATTACCAATTGACGAGGATGGCACTTATCATCATGAATTTGATTGATATCCTGGAAGGAGTCAAGACGTTGACAATGATCATGACAAATCTTGTCGAGAGGCTCCACGAAGAAGCAATGGAACAACGATTGCATCGAGCAAAAAGGACTGATGCAGCGAAAGATTATTGGAACCACGGATACGACACCAACTCAGAAACAAGCTTGCTGTTCGAGGTGAAATGATAAGATGAGGAATATGGACGTAAGCTTAGCTCATTGTCGAAAATTATGCTCCGAGAAGAAGGACCAGGTAGCATAGTTAAAATTAGTGCGATAATGATATAGCCAATCAGGCTAGGA
Source organism: Triticum dicoccoides (assembly GCF_002162155.2). Lineage (NCBI taxonomy): Eukaryota > Viridiplantae > Streptophyta > Magnoliopsida > Poales > Poaceae > Triticum > Triticum dicoccoides. Next base: position 487,139,326 of record NC_041388.1, read on the forward strand.
ATGACGTGATCAGGTACAAACTCATAAGTAAAGAAGATTGCTAAGAATTGTTGAATCCCATATTGGACGTGGTTCAGTTACCGGTGTCCTTGAGTGTCCAACAACTCAGAACCTAAGGAAAATTGGAATCCGTGAATTATCATAGTTGATGAAGAGCTCATAAGAAGTTGTAAAGTTTTGTGATATTCTCGAGATAACAGAGGGTAAAACTTGAGGGTAGATCAGAATAGTGGTTAGACTAGTGTAATGATCTGTGGAAGATAAGCACTTTAAATTGTCTGGGAAAAGGGATCAAGGAATAACAATATGGCCGGAACCACGATTGCAAAAGACCAGATCTCAGATATAAGTTGAACTTATACCAAGGGAATAATTAATTTGAGAGGAACTTCCATGATAAGATCTACATCATGTCCATGGGCATGAACACAAAGCTCAAGGTCGACTCCCACTTCTCCAATGCATGACCATTCATTCACTGCTCTAATAAAAAATATTTTAGTGTGAAAACCTACCAGGTGAATTACCAGAGGAGTATGAACCATGAAAGCTTTCAGGCTCACACAGATTAAGGAAGGCATAGGTTCAACCCATCGGGGCATCTTAAAAACATATACCACAAGCTTCAAGAGCAAATACCACCAGCTCGAAAGCAGAGCATGGTTGGCCAAATCAGAGAATATGATTTACCAATGGAATTATGTATCATGGAAAGAACTTCCAAAGTGATTGAATATGAAGGACGCTGTCGGATAAAATCCAACAAGGGATCCGGTAGTCCTCAAGGGATCTGATGTGAGCACTGGCACTCAACATGAGGAAGAAAGAATGCAAGGTGATCAGATTATAGAAACAACTGACTAATTCAAAGCTCAAATGCAAAGGAACTATGATTTCCAATTCAAGGGATCGAAAGCAAACACTCTGATTAAGGATGGATAAGTTGAGTAGGCTTAGGGGTACAATTGATGGTAATTTGATTGGTCGAGATCTAGCTCATCTTTAAAATGACGTCTGAGCCGGAAGGATGAATTCTAGGGTCTGATTGAGGATTGCGAGCATTCGCAACATATTGAATCAAGGGACTCGAATTGATAGTGATAGAGGATGTCAACGGAGATTACTAGAAATATGAAATTAACCATAATGCAGGCAAACAAGAATTTCAAGAGCAATAGGCTGCTGAGGATCGGAAGATCGAATGGTATTTCGGAGACTTTTGTGAAACACATGAACAACTGGAGATGAGCGCATACTCGGTAAGTGCGAGAAATTATCGTAGGGGGTATTCATGCGGCAAGAACTGCAAGACAGTAAGCTCAAAGGATCTCGGAACAACGGAGAGCAGTTCGGGGCATCTTGTAATAACAAGATCAACGGGATTGAATGTAAGAATGGCAAGTGTATGTAGTTATCCATAAGGATATAACAGTGGTAGGGAATTTGCAAAGGTGGTGGGCACAAACATCTCGGGAAAACATCGAATAGCATCTTCGGAACCTTCTAGTGCAGCAGATGATCATTTGTAATAATGGGCTCTCCGGGTGGATGTGATCACGAGATCGTAATGTTGGATTTAGTAAATTCATTTTAACTCGAGTAGAAGAGAGATCAGGGTCCCAGAGTATAGACGAGGAATAAAAGACTCTAATATAACCCAATGGCGACGTGGGCCTGATAACCCACAAGTATAGGGGATCGCAACAGTTTTCGAGGCTAGAGTATTCAACCCAAATTTATAGATTTGACACAAGGGGAGCCAAAGAAAATTTGAAGGTATTAGCAGCCGAGTTGTCAATTCAACCACACCTGGGGATTAATTATCTGCATCAAAGTGATCAGTAGCAAAATAGTATGATAGTTTTGATAATAATAGTAGAAGCAATGGTAACGGTAACAGTGATAGCAGTAATTTTGTAGCAAGTGTAACAGTGATGATAACAGTAGTAACTTAGCAAGAACAATATAAGATAAATTCGTAGGCATTGGATCGGTGACTTGTTGGATGATATTCATCATGAGACAGTTATAACCTAGGGCGATACGTAACTAGCTCCAGTTCATCAATATAATGTAGGCATGTATTCCGTAAATAGTCATACATGCGTACGGAAAGAACTTGCATGACATCTTTTGTCCTACCCTCCCGTGGCAGCGGGGTCCATATTGGAAAGTAAGGGATATTAAGGCCTCCTTTTAATAGAGAACCGGAACAAAGCATTAACACATAGTGAATACATGGACTCCTGAAACTACGGTCATCACCGGGAGTGGTCCCGACTATTCACTCCGGGGTTGTGAGATCATAACACATAGTAGGTGACTATAACTTGCAAGATCGGATCTAGAACATGGATATAATGGTGATAACATAAACGGTTCAGATTTGAAATCATGGCACCCAGGCCAAAAGTGACAAGCATTAAGCATGGCAAAGTCATAGCAACATCAATCTTAGAACATAGTGGATACTAGGGATCAAGCCCTAACAAAACTAACTTGATTACATGATGAATCTCATCAAACTCCTCACCGACCAGCGAGCCTACGAAGGAATTACTCACTCCCGGTGGGAGCATCATGGAATTGGCGATGGAGAAGGGTTGGTGATGACGAAGAATGAGGACCCCCCCTCTCCAGAGCCCCAAACGGACTCCAGATCTAGCCTCCTGATGAAGACAGGAGGTGACGGCGGCTCTGTCTCGTGGATCGCGATAATTCTTTCTCCCTGATTTTTTCTAGAAAAATAGGATTTTGTAGCGTCGGTTTCAGGGTCTGCGGGGCCACCAGGTGGGAAAAACCCACCTGGGCGCGCGAGGAGAGGGGGGCACGCCCTAGTGGGTTGTACCCACCCAGGTGCCCCTCTCCGGTGGATCTTGGCTCCAGAAATTCTTATTTATTGTATAAAAAATCCTCGCAAAGTTTCGTTCCATTCCGAGAACTTTTATTTCTGCACAAAAACAACACCATGGTAGTTCTGCTGAAAACAACGTCAGTCCGGGGTTAGTTTCATTCAAATCATGCAAATTAGAGTTCAAAACAAGATGAAAAGCGTTAGGAAAAGTAGATACGTTGGAGACGTATCAACTCCCCCAAGCTTAAACCTTTGCTTGTCCTCAAGCAATTTAGTTGATAAACTGAAAGTGAAAAAGAAAAATTTTAGGAACTCTTTTGCTCTTGTTTGCATAAATAAGCTTAAACAACACCCATGTTTTCAACCAACATTATAACTAACCATGTCGACAATAACTCTTAAAGATCATATTAACTCATATCAATGACATAATCAGCTAGCGAGCAATAAAAAGACATCTCAAACGGTAACAGGTTGTCAAAAAACCATGATATAATATGACAATAGTGGTATCTCGCTAGCCCTTTTTGAGACCGCAAAACATAAATGCAGAGCACCTCCAAAGTTCAAGCAACGACTAAACATTGTAATTCATGGTAGAAAAGATCCAGTCATGATGCACCCAACATTAGCTACACACAATGCATAAGTCATGACAGCTGTGCTCTCAGGTTCTAGCGCTTGTTTTAGAAGGTGATGACACAACATAAAAGTAAATAGATAGTCCCTTCACAGAGGGAAGCAGTGATTTGCAGTGCCAGGGCTCAAAATTTTAAAACAGAGATAAATGATATTTCGAGACATGCACCCTTTTCATTTACTTCACGACCATCAGTTATCAATATCTCCCATGCTAAACAAGCTAGTGGCGGTTCTCAAGCGATAAAAAGTAAAGGTTTTGACTCCATTAGGAGTTTTTGTTTGATTATTTGAGAGATTAACTCTTTTTGTGTTTGCAGTTTGGGACTGGGCATCCCTATTACCGCCCTTTTCTCGTGCGACGGCGAGTGAATAAACACTCAACCTGAGAATAACCCGCTTAGCATGGAAGATACCGACCACCTCTTGTCGTTCCATGAACGATCCAGACACACAACAAAGATATTTTTTAGAAGTTTTTAGAGGTGGCACATGCAAATTTACTTAGGACGGCAGGGTAATACCGCATATAGGTAGGTATAGTGGACTCATCTGGAATAACTTTGGGTTCAATATTTTTGATGTAAGAGCAGAATTCCCACTTAGTACAGGCGAAGGCAATCAATTAGATTGAGAAGCGGCCAGCTAGAGAGCAACAATGATCATGATCATGCATTATGCATAAGTAACATTGGACACTAGCATGAGTAGGATATGATCACCATGACCATAAATATCATAGAGGCTATGTTGGTTTTGATTCAACTACATGCATGAACATGTGCCAAGTCAAGCCACTCGAACAGTCAGAGGAGGATACCATATCATCATACTACATCACAATCATTTTAACGCAATGTTGATATCCAAGATAAATCATTATTCACTCCCAGCTACTTATGCATGGCATGAGAAACTACAATCTCTAATTGTCATTGCAAACATGTTTAATCATAGAATCATGGATACTCGGTTAAACATATTTACACAAACAGAACAAGTCAAGTTCATACCAGTTTCTCTCTGCCACGGCCCGTTCATCGAATATCGTCATTATTGCCTTTCACTTGCACGACCGAACGATATGAAAATAATAATAGTGCAAGAGTGGCGTGGACTAAAATGGAATCTGCAAAACATTTTATTCAATAGGAGAAGACAAGGTAAAATGGGCTCTTTATTAGTTCAACAATTATTCATATGAGAGCCACTCAACATTTTCATCGTGGTCTTCTCCTTGGTACAACTCAAAATAAAAAAAGAAAGAAATTCAGAGAAACACACTGAAATAGTTTTGGAGTTTTTGGATTTCTTAAACAAGAAAATAAAAGGGAAAAGCAAAAAACGAGAAAAACTATTTATACGGGAAAGCTCCCAACAAGCAAAAGAAGAACAAGGAAATCTTTTTGGGTTTACTTTTTAATGTTACAACTAAGCATGCATAGAAAGTAAACTAACTAATATTTTTGGTTTTTCTAAGGTTTTTCAAAGACACAAGAAGGAAACAAGAAAAATAAATCTAAGAATGGATGATCCAATGAAAAAGTGTGAACACTGACAGATGGAATATGTGAACATGAATGTAATGTCGGTGAGAAACACGTACTCCCCCAAGCTTAGGCTTTTGGCCTAACTTGGTAGTCGATCAGTAGCCTGGATAATAGTTGGCGTGGTAGCTCATAGAGGCTCTCGGTGCGGATGCCTCGGCTACCGTGCTGCCTCCACTGCTATGTTTTGAGCTCTGGCCTCGCTCTCAAGAACAAAATATCTTCCTTTGCTGTGATAGTCAAAAAGAGGAGGCGTAGGCAAATGTGTGTGCACAACAGATTTTTGGTTAAACAATAGATTATAAGTGAAGTTATCAACCTTTCCCTTGAGAATCTTATGATCTTTTAAGGTGTCAAAATCCAAATACTGCGTGGGTAGGATAGGGTCAAAGGGCAAAGGTGCAACACCCAACCCTCATGCTAAACACGTGGCATAAATTCCACCATAGAACTAGCCACTATTAATGTTATGCCGAAGTCTGCGTGCAACAATCGCTCCAAGGTTATAATTCCTTTCACCGATGAGAGTAGTTTGTATGAGGCTCAGGTCTGGAGCCCAAAGTGTACTACAGTCCTGCTTGCCTACTATACATTTCCCGTTAAATAATGCAAAGTACTGATTTGCGAGAAAATGGATGCTCTTTATTCTACCTTGTGTCACTCCCCTCGTCTCACCGTAGCAAAGACTAGTCAAGAATGTTTGATACCCGGCCCTTGGCGGTTCGTCAAGCGAACCCCAGAACGGGAGTTTGCAGTGGTAAGAAAAATTCTCTAGTGAGATGGTAAATGGATTATCATAACGCATAAACGACACCCTAGACTCACAGGGGAGGAATTTAAAACCTTTGACAAATGATTCAGTGAGAAGGTGGCGTTGTTCGCACTTATCTGAAAGGTAGGGACCGAGATCGGCATTGTGAACATATTGCTCAAATTCCTCTTTAATACCCACACGCATCATATACTCATCGCAAGGCCATAAGCATGTTTTGGTGGCGGCATCTCGAGTAGAACTTTCACTTGGTTCAACATAAGACCGCGAGTAGAACATGCCCCTGAGGATCTCCTCCTCGAAGAACTCCTTCCAAATAGGTTCATCATGTCCGCGTACAATTTTCAGAAAAATTTTGGGTGACAAAAATTTGTCAACAAAACTTTATTAAATTGATATCAACTACTCATAAGGATGCATAGAGGCCATAACAAGCATTCAAACTACTTAGAACACTAAGAATTCAACATGCAAGGTCATCTACAACAACACCAAGAGTAGCTACTTATTCAAAATATAAAGCACTAAAACAAAAACTAATTGGATAAATGGTGGAGTCACATACCAAGCAACAATCCCCCGAAACCATTTTGGAAACGGAGCTTCGAGCAAAGAGATCGAAATCCACGGGTTTGAGAGCAAGAACATGGGAGAGAGAGAAATGTCGATTTTTTTTCTGGAGGTAAGTGATGATGTGGTATAAAGAGATAAGTGAGGGGGGCCATGTGGGGACCACAACCCACCAGGGCGCGCGTGGGGGTCCTGGCGCGCCCAGGTGGGTTGTACCCACCTGGTGCACCTCCCTCTAATATTATTTGCACAAAAAATTCAAAAATATTCAGAAAAAATCGTATTAAATGTTCATGGCATTATGAGAACTTTTATTTCTCGGTCATTTTTTTATTGCACGGGAAAATCAAAAAACAGACAAAACATGGCATTTTATTTTATTTAACTAATAAAAACAGAAAACAAAGAGTAGGGACAGAAGGTAGTGCTTACTAAATTCATCAACTTCATACCGTTCAAAAATGATCCATTAATAAGGTTGATCAGGTCTTATTAACAACCACTTTTGATTAGCATGAAACCGAAGAACTTTCGTAAATCACTAAGTTACCTCAATGGGGATATGAATGTCCCCAACAATAAGCGTTTCATATTTCTTTTTGATGGTAGGTAGAGGTATTTGAAAACTTCCAATAGTGATTGTCAGAGATTTTTTGAATAACATTAATACCATTCACATAGAATTGTTTCTTCGGAAAGTGCACTGTATGCTCATTACCATTGATATGGAAAGTGACCTTGCTTTTATTGCAATCAATAACAACCCTTGCAGTATTCAAGAAGGGTCTACCAAGGATAATCGACATGTTGTTGTCCTCGAGCATCTCAAGTATAACAAAGTCAGTCAAAATAGTAACATTAGCAACAAGAACGGGCACATCCTCACAGATACCGATAGGTATGGCAGTTGATTTGTCAGCCATTTGCAAAGATATTTTAGTAGGTGTTAGTTTATTCAAATCAAGTCTTTTATATAACGAGAAAGGCATAACACTAACACCCGCTCCTAAATCACACAAATCAGTTTTCACATAATTCTTTTTGATAGAGCAAGGTATAGTTGGTATTCCCGGATCTCCAAGTTTTTTAGGTACTCCATCTTTAAAAGTATAATTAGCAAGCATAGTGGAGATTTTAGCTTCCGGTATTTTTCTCTTATTAGTGATGATGTCTTTCATATACTTTCCATAAGGAGGCATTTTCAAGATATCAGTCAAGCGAGTATGCAAAAAGACTGGCCTCAGCATTTTAGCAAAGCATTCAAATTCTTCATCATCATTATTCTTAGTTGACTTAGGTGGAAAAGGCATAGGTTTTTGAACCCACGATTCTCTTTCTTTACCATGTTTTCTAGCAACAAAGTCTCTTTTGTCATACCTTTTATTCTTAGGTTGTGGGTTATCAACATCATTGTCTGGTTCTTTATTATTTGGTTGAATATCTTCATGAACCTCATCATTATCTTTTTCATTATCACTAGGTGAATGTTCATTACCAGACTAAGTTTCAGCATCATAGATAGAAGTTTCATCATCATTGTCAGGAGGTTTCTCTATTTCAGGTTCACTAGGAGCATGCATAGTCCTATCATTTTTATTCCTCTTTTTCCTTTTAGAAGAACTAGGTGCACTAGTGTTAGCTCTTTGTGAGTCTTGTTCCTAAGTCATTTTACCTCCTCTAGTTGCAACTCTAACAGCAAAGTCATGTGTATTATTATTCATTTCATCAAGCATTCTTTTTGAGATTTAGCAACTTGTTCTAACTACGTTTGAACCATAGAAGCATGCTTTCCAACACCTCTAACATCATTTGATATTCTAAATAACAAGTCACTCAAGCGAGCAATCATATCAGAATTGTATTTCAATTGTTTCATAACATTTTCATTGAAGTGATCTTGTTTCCTAATATAACTTTCAAACTCATAAAGGCATTGGCTAGGATGCATATTGTGAGGATTGTCATTATCATTGAATTTCATAAGAGAATTTACCTCTACCACCTTAGGCAGCGGTGGTGTATTAAGCCCATGTATTTGTTCAATAGGGGGTAAATTTTTAACATCCTCATCTTTAATACCTTTTTCCTTCATAGATTTCTTTGCCTTTTTGCATATCTTCAGGACTGAGATATAATATACCATTCTTCTTCGGAGTGGGTTTAGCCGGTGGTTCAGGAAGAGTGCAATCATCATAATTTTTCAATATATTATTCAATAATTCTTCAGCTTGTCCAATAGTTCGTTCCCTAAAAACACAACCAGCAGAACTATCTAGGAAGTCCCTAGAAGCATCGGTTAGTCCATTATAGAAGATATCAAGTATTTCATTTTTCTTAAGAGGATGACCAGGCAAAGCATTAAGTAATTGGCAAAGCCTCCCCCAGGCTTGTAGGAGACTCTCTTCTTTAATTTGAACAAAGTTAAATATTTCCTGCAAGGCAGCTTGTTTCTTATGAGCAGGAAAATATTTTTCAGAGAAGTAATAAATCATATCCTGGGGACTATGCACACAACCAGGAGCAAGAGTATTGTACCAAGCTTTAGCATCACCCTTTAATGAGAAAGGAAATAATTTGAGAATAAAGTAATAGCGAGTTTTCTCATCATGAGTAAAAAGGGTGGCTATGCCATTAAACTTAGTAAGATGTGACACAACAGTCTCAGTTTCATAACCATGGAAAGGATCAGATTCAAGCAAAGTAATTAACTTTGGGTCGACAGAGAATTCATAATCCTTATCATCAATAAAGATAGGTGAAGTAGCAAACTTAGGATCACATTTCATTCTAGCATTCAGCGATTTATCTTTATACTTGCATAATAATTTCTCTAGATCATCTCTATCTCTACAAGCAAGAATATCTCTAGTTTTCTCCTCACTCATAACATAACCTTCCGCTACCTTAGGCAATTCATATCTAGGAGGGCTTGTTATAGCAGGTGTTTCAGTTTCAAGCACTATTTTCAGGAAGTTCTTGAAGGCGCTCGTGTAATAGAGACGCAGTGCCCAAAATATGCTATGTTATGATAGCATATGTAATTATAAAGTAATATTTTGATAAACTGTAGTGGCCTT